>NW_020172632.1:3048538-3314304 GCF_003031525.2 Neophocaena asiaeorientalis asiaeorientalis | reverse complement strand
TATATATATATTTATTTATTTATTTATTTATTTATTTTTGGCTGTGTTGGGTCTTCGTTCCTTTCTCTAGTTGCAGTGAGCAGGGGCTACTCTTCGTTGCGGTGTGCAGGCTTCTCATTGCGGTGGCTTCTCTTGTTGTGGAGCACAGGCTCTAAGCACGCAGGCTCAGTAGTTGTGGCTCATGGGCTTAGTTGCTCCATGGCATGTGGGATCTTCCTGGGCCAGGGTTTGAACCCATGTCCCCTGCATTGGCAGGCGGATTCTTAACCACTGTGCCACCAGGGAAGTCCCCTTAATTCATCTCTTTAAAGAAAATATCCAACACTGTTTTGGTGTCCTGTGTGCCACTCAGGTTGATTCATCCAGTACTCACCTCTTTTCTTCATCTGCTCTAAAAGTTGGTGTTCCCCAGAATTCTGTTTTCAGCAATCCCTCTTACTGTACATTCTCCCTGATGTCTCCTCTCAATACTTCAGTTTCCAAAAACATATATAGATGACAAGTCTCTATTTATAAACACCTGTTTCCTACTTGCCAGTGGAGCTTTTCACTGGTGTGTGTCCCATATGTAATTCAGTCACATGTCTAGAACTGAGACAATCCTGAAAAATATGTACTACTTACTGCCTATATTTTTTGTCTCAAATGTACAATGCTACAAAATGTTGCAGTGTATTCCAAGTAGGATGATAATTATTTAAAAGGTCATCAGTTTGGTTTATAAGTAATTAATGAGTTTATTAAGATTATTTTTGGTAGGAAGATGAGAATAAGAACCAGGTTGTAGTAGATTCTAATGGATAAGTGAGAAATGAGGGATTAGAGTTACTGTTATTTTCAGAAAATTCAACTCTGAAGGGAGAGAGAAGTTGAGGGAGGAGTAGGGTCAAGAGACTGAAGAATTATTAGAATTATGAGGAGGAAGAGACAGCAAATAGGAAAAATTTGAAAAAGTGAAACCAAAAAGGGTATGGGAGTATCTAAACTTAAGCTGCAATGATAAAATACCATAGACTGGGTGACAAACAATAGATATTTATTTCTCACAGTTCTTGAGGCTGAAAGGCCCAATCAGGGTTCCTGTGAGATTTAGTTTCTAGTGAGAGCTCTCTTCCTGGCTTGCAGACAGCTGCCTTCTTACTGTGTCCTCATATGGGGGGATGGGGATAGGGGGGAAGGAGGGAGGGAAAGGAAGTAGGGGAAGGGAAGTAGAGGAGGCAGGGAGCAAGCAAATACTGGAGTCCTCTTGTCTCTCTTCCTCTTCTTATAAAGACACCAATCCTATTGGATTAGGGCCCCACCCTTATGACTTCATTTAATCTTAATTACTTCCTGAAGGCTGTTTACAGATACTGCCATATTGGGGGTTAGGGCTTCAATATAAGATTTCTAGGGTTGGGGGATGCAGTTCAGTCTATAGCAGGGAGGCAGGGTAGAGTCCAGGGGTTAAGTGTTGAAGTTACCTGGCAGGTTTAGAGATAGTAGAAAAGGCAGAAGAAAAGAAGATTGGAGCAAATGAAGAACATTTCTGGATTCTGGATTTCAGTGCTGTTAAGTAATCGTTGTTGAAAAGTGTAAATTATAGAGAATACTGCAGTAGAAGATAGGTAATAGTTACAAGAATAAGGATATGAAGTTAAAAGTATTTGGTAAGTGATAGTGACACAACAGTTATCATTTATGAAGACAGGCTTTTTGCCAAGCCCTTTATATATATATATATTATCTGATTAAATCCTCACAATAAATCATAGATAGGTGTTCTTTGTCACATTTTGCAGATGGGTAAACTGAATTAGAGGTAGTGGTTAGGTGATGGCAGAGAGAGGGTAGTTATTGAGAGCTTGTTTAGGTTCTTGTTTGAAGAAAGCTACAGCTACTGATTAAATCAGTCTGTATTAGAAAAGTATAAACCTAGGTATAAATGTTATAACTTAAGGGGATAAACACTAAAGAAAAATAACCTGCATGCTTCTAGAAGAAAAAAGAATAGTCAGCTGTATGTTGTTTATCAGAGAAATATCTCTTAAAGAAATGACACAGAAAAGAGAAAATAAAGGGTATAAGAAATGATATTTAAGCCAAATATTAATTTTTATAATGTAGTGTGGCAATATTAATATCACATAAAATTGAATTTAAGGCAAATAATATTGAGGGACAGTTTACTAAGAAGATATGACAATTGTAAACTTGTGTGCACAAATCAGCAAAAATTGACAAAATTACAAGGGGAAATAGTTCAACCACAATTATATACAAATGTCTTATGGAAACTAATGAATTAAGCAATAAATCTTTGTAGGCTATTTATTACTTGAATAACCAAATTAAGCACATATAGAATACTTAGGAAAATTGACCACGTATTAGAACACAAAGCCAGTATCATAGAATCACTATCATGCTGACCCATTCTCTGGCCATTATGCAATAAAATTAGAAGTGAAGTAATAATAAAAAGGTATCTCTGAGATTCTCCATACATTTGGATACTACAAATAATTTACTTCACAATAATTTATGGGTAAAAATGAGATCATGATAGCAACTACTAGCTGTTCAGAAGTGAACATAAATAAGAGTGCTATATGTTAAAACTTTGAATATAGCAAAAGTGGTACTTAGAGGGAAATTTGTAATATTAAGTCCACTAATTAGAAGATAAGAAAGATAGAAAACAATTGCATTGTATGTTCAACTTAAGAAAATAGAGAAATAACAATAGAGTAAGTCTGAAGAAAATAGAAGGAAAGAAAGATTTAAAAGCAGTAATTAATGATAGAAATTAATGATAGAAGTAATCAACAAGTAATAACTGCTTGAAAAACCAAGCCAAGAAAAAACGAGGGTAAGCACAAAAATATTAGGTGTGAAAAAGGGGACTTAACTACAGATTCAGAAGAGATTATTTGATTAATAAAATAATCATTAAATAAGTTAATACAAAACAAATAAGAAATTAATAAATTGTTTTAAAACAAAAATGTGTGTGAATAGTAATAAAATAAGCATATCTTTATGGCTTATTAAAATCTGAAATTTAGTTGAAATGGAAAATTTTGCATAAACTATCAAGTACTAAAATGAATACAAGAAATAGGTAACCTGAAAAAATGATAGCCATCAAAGAAATTGAATTTATAGTCAAAAATTTCACATGCCACTTCTTCACCCTCCCCCACCCCAGAGGATTTCCATAAAGAAATTTTACACAAACTCTTCCCAGTGAGACTGCTACCTATCTTATTTTATAATGTTCATGTAGGGCTTCCCTGGTGGCACAGTGGTTGAGAATCTGCCTGCTAATGTAGGGGACACGGGTTTGAGCCCTGGTCTGGGAAGATCCCACATGCCGCGGAGCATCTAGGCCCGTGAGCCACAACTACTGGGCCTGCACGTCTGGAGCCTGTGCTCCGCAACAAGAGAGGCCGTGATAGTGAGAGGCCCGCATGCCACAATGAAGAGTGGCCCCCGCTTGCCACAACTAGAGAAAGCCCTCGCACAGAAATGAAGACTCAATGCAGCCAAAAATAAATAAATTAAAAAAAAAAGTTAATGTTCATGTAATCTTGTTACCAAAATTAGAAAAAGATAATGTAAGAAAAAATTGTGTGTAAATCTCACTTATAACCATAGATAATAAAAATGAGTAGGTAAACTTTTCTTTGCCTTCTTTCAGCCTTACCATTTAATGACCTCTTCTTTCCCCTGTCCTTATTCCACTACTTCAAATGGCACCTCTCCCAGCATTCAAATGGTCTAAGATGTAAATGAACCAAAAACCATAACTTGATCTCTCCCCTGCTCAGACCCCTCCATTTGCGTTTTTGCATTTAGAATAAAATCCAGGTTCCTTACTAAGGTATATAAAGGACTTATATAATCTTGTTCCTGACTCTCTCTCTAACTTTATCTTTTATCATTCTCATCTCTGGCTTGTATCTTGCCAGCCACACTGGCCTCCCTGCTCTTCTCTAAACATTCTAAGTGTGCTTCAACTTCAGGACATTTGCACTTTGCTATTCCCCTGCCTGAAATGATCTACCACTTATCAACTTGGCTTACTCCTTTACTTTATTCATGCCTCTACTCAAATGTTACATCCTCAGATAGGCTTTTCTTGATTCCCCTGGCTAAAAAAGCTCCTCTGTTATACATTCTCCCTTTATCTTACATTATGACAACAATGCATTATATTAGTAATATTAGTAATATATTCATATTTGTTGTCTGTGTCCCTCATCACAATGTAAAGCTGTAAGAAATCAGCGACTTTCTTTTTTGTTCACTGTTGTATCCTCAACAGCTAAAAGAGGGCCTGAAATATAGTAAGTACTTAGAACTATTTTTGGAATGAATACTGTGAAGTGCTACATGCCTAAGGATGTTTGCCTCCTAAGAGAGACCAAAGGTAAGAAGTAAAGTTCTAATGGAGGGATATCAAGCATCATGCGGAACAGATATAAGATGCTTGGGGAGCCGAAGGTCTTACAAGTGTCCCATAAATGTAATGAACTAGGCAATCTCCACTTCTTGACCTGAGTTTAGCCTTTTTGTCCAGTGTTCCTTTTCATTTTTCTCATCAAAGTATGGAGTAATGGAAGGAGCTCTGGCTTTATAGTGAGACACTGTTTATCCTAGAACTGTCCTACACGGGTTTTGTGGCCTCAGGCAACATCTTTCTTCTCTGAGTCTTAGTTTCTCTAGAATTATTTCTTATATGGCTGTCCTCTCTCCAACCAGATCCCAAAATGTAAAGAGCAAGAGCATTCTTACTGAGCATCTCCCTCAGTTCACGAGAGTGCCATCTATATAGAGGCCCTTAATAAACATTTGTTGTAATGAATATGGAAAGTTTCATGACAAATGGAGGCATTTAATTTTTTATCCATGCATGTGTAGTCTCTCCATTGGCTGTTTTGCTATTTGTCAGACTCATCATAAAGTGTTTTTCAGATAAACGGAGAGTCCATCTCATTTATTCATGCAGGATGTCAGTTATTCACTCATTTACTAGATATAGATTGAGTACCATCTTAAAATGTGTTAGGTCCTTGTTCTAGGTGTTAGGGATACAATGAGAAACGAGACAACAAGGTACCTGCTTTCATGGAGTTTACAATATAATATGTGTAGACATGGTAGGGTGGAGGGACAGGCAACAAACTACAAATAAGATAAACCAGAAAAATTATCAGATGATAACAAGAGCTTTGCAGAAAACTGAAATAGAGTGATATGATAAGAAGTAATTGGGTGACTACTGTAAGTTGTAAGGTCAGGAAAGCCCTCTCATAAGAGGTACTGTTTCAACTGAGACATGAATGATTGAGGAACCATTAAAGTGAAAAGCAGAATGAATAGTATTCTAGGCAAGGGAAATAACTAGCGCCAAAGCCCTCAGGCCATGTATAAATATAAATGGAGAAGGTTTAGTATTTCTGGATTTGGTATTACTAATGATCACCTTGCTAGAAAAGGACTGAATGGGTGTCTTGGTAATAAAAGACAGTCTTTTCAACTTGCTTTGGTCTTATTCTAATAAGTGCTAAAAATGTCCAGCTCCATTTTAATTATATAGATTGTCTTCATTTTTATGGCAGGCTGACAGAAAATAAGGTATCCCTTATGTGTAGCTGTCCCTTTTACAAGTAGTAATTGAGTCTTGCTTTTGAACTTTGACCTTTTTATACTGGGAGGATGGTTCCCATTAACATTTTGTTGAGTTCTATGAGGGTATTGTTGAGCTCTGGTCATGTAGTCTAGCATATGGTCCCCTTGTATGGCTTCTGAGTTGTGAAGTTGCTTTTAATTCTGATTTTGAATTAGTTGCTATTTGTGCAAGCATTAGTAAATTCAGTAAATTCAATTAGTAAATTCTAATTGGGACTCCTGTGATAGTTAAGTAAACCACTGGTGTTAAAATATGTGGCCTTTTTTTGTCCTTGGAAAACCGTTGGTGGGAAAGCAGGTGACAGTAGCCTTGAGTTAGGTGAGAGTAGGATATTATATTTTCTGATGGATACTGTGGAAGGAAATTGAGGAGTAGTGAGTCAAGATATCCGAGTCCTAGCCCCATCTGAGTTCTAGCTCCAGCTCTCCTACAGAATCACTGTTTAACTTTGCGCAGGTCACTCCTCTGCTCCGGGCCTCAGATGTTACCAGAAAATAAAGAGGCTCCATGACTGGAAAAAGAAACTGCTTTAGTAGCCAGACAAGCACCAAATGGATCATGTGGCTTAGACTTGAGTCCTAAGTGAGGTTTTTTACCTTTCACTCCAGATCTAAATCTTAGGACCCACATGCTCAAGTGACCTATAAAAAGAGTTATGACTGGGTCTTCAGAGCCTTAAGGACTGATGCAATAGACCTGCCTCACCAACCTGGTCACAGCAGGAAACATAGCTTAGAGAGCTCATGGCAAATCTTATCCAGGGGTGTTTACCACAGAGGATAAAAAGTGGAAAGGAATTTAGTGCACTAGGGCATAGGAAATGGAAGAGGAAGCTGCTGGTCTCATCCCCTGCCTTCTGTGAAGCCTAACCTAGTACAAGGTGACCTTGTGAATAATTATAATAGTCTCTTCTTTTCTCTGGAGGAGGCAGGTTTAGAATGGGGAGAAAATACTACAAGTGTTAAAACACTTCCTTTGTGAGGAGAAGCAGCATGGGCAGAAATAGTATTCACCCTGTAAGCAGAGGCAAAAGCTTGAAGAAAAGCAAATGAAACATTGTTCTCATGATCCTTGAGGTCTCTTCTAACCTTCTACGTAGGATATGCACTTCACTGAATCCATTAAGCCTGGTATAATTAAGGGAAAAACTGAACTATTCCTCTTCTATCTCTCCTTCTTATAACTAGCTGTGGTAATAGGTATCCAGCTGTGCTAGCCTCGGTCTTAGCTAAGAGGTGACACCCTCTGGGTGGTATGTGTACTGATACTCATACAAACAGTTTATTTTTTTCTTTTCTTTTTCCCATCTCTCCCACCCTGTAGTGAGGCCATTCAGGATACTTGTCCACCCCCCATTATCCCAACTAAAAAGATAACTGAACAGTATCATGGAACTATTGTGGGGTTCACTAACTACAAGGACATTCTAAGGATGCTTTCAGATAGCTCTCATCCTACTTCTGTTTCCTCAGCACCTCAGAATCTGCACAGATGTTAATCCTTATAATATTTTTAACTTTTTATTAGTCTATATCCTGCTATTTCAATTTTTGGTGTTCTCCTTTAATGCAAGAGTCATATCCATCAGAGCTCTGACTTAGAAGAAGGCTCTAGAGTATCATCTTTGGAAGGATTTAAAGCAATCATCTAATCTAGTCCCATTTTATGACTAGGGGAACTGAGGTACAGAAAGGGGAAACTTTACATATGCAAGTAAATGTTCTGAAAGGATTGGTTAATTTTTTTTTCCAAAATGCTTTACAAAACAACTTCTTTTTTGTTTGTTTTCACAAAGGATATTCATCTGTGAAAATGTTTAACCAGTGTTGTAAGTAGTTGATAACAATTCGCTGTATCATTCTTAAAGTAACTCTTAATTTCTTAAGAATAAATTAATATAATCAGTGTTTCAAGTACATTATGGTGATTACTGTTCAACTTTAATTCTTGTGAGCATTATTATTAGATTTTGTAAAAGTGAAATTAGGAAGTATTGGATTGCTAAGTGTTTCTTAATAAGGGGCTACTTGAAAAGTGGCTTATTTTAAGAAGAGGACATTTCCCTATAGTTATGCATTCTGGATGAAAGAAACTTGTCCCCAATTAAAGCATTGGTGGAGATCACAAGACATCTAATTGGATTGATGTAGCAAACCCATTTAAATAGTTTACTGCCTATTGATAGGTCAGTGAGTACTGAGATTAGCTTGTTAACATCACACTTTGAAAAAGAACTGCAGGTATTCTCTATGGTTGATTTCATGGACAGTCGGAAACTTGGTCACTAATTCATGAAACAAAAACCATTGTATCTGTAAGTTTTTTTTTCTTTCTTCGTGGTTTGTCTAGATGAATAGAATTATGTTTTGACAGTTTTGCTATGAACTACTTGATGGATCACAATGTATCACTATCACCGCTAATTACCAAATTTTGATTAATTTTATATACTTTGGTTAGTACATTTAGCTGAATCCAGTATATCTCTATATTGATAAACAGTAATTATAGACATAAGGACACCTGAACTTTGAAATCTTCATGAAAATGTTGTTAAGAATTATGTGAAACCGAATGTTTGTTTATCTAGACATATTTAATTGCTAGCAAAGAAAGCAATTAAAAGTAGCTGCAGAGTAAGAGGCCAACCTTTGTTAAACGTGGTTTTAAGATTGTTACAGAACTTGTGGTGATGATAGCATGGTGTCTTGGAGGATGTTAACAACTGTAGCAGAGTGTTAATTAAGAATGATGTAATCTGCAGCTCAGAATTATTAGTATCATATGTTAGTTTAGCTGGACAGGAGCAAAACCTAATTTCAGTTACGATGAGGGCTCAAGTTATATTTGTAGTGGAAAGATTAACATTTTATTTTTGTGCTGTTCCTGAGACAATTTAAAAATCCTGAATGAAATACAGTCAAATGTAAACATCAAGTCCCTAGCTCATTTACATATGTGCCAGATTTTCAAACTGATTGCTGTTTGAACCTAATCTGTCATTGCTGGCTGCATTAGCTACTACAAACATTACATTTACATATTGATTTCTTATTTTGTTTTAGTGTAAATAATCCATAATTATAGTAAATTTGGTCTTTTGTTGACAAGAGCTCATATGACTCTGTAAGTTTAGAATGGAAATTTAAATTGCCATGTGTCATGCTTTTTAATTTAAAAGCTTGATATATCTGAAAGGATAAAAAGATCATTGTAGATAATAAAATATTCCCAAAGAGACAAAGGAGAGAAAATTTTGTAGGGCCTTTTAGAAAGATATAAATTGTAAATTATTAATGAAAAATTCAATAGCACATTCTAAGATTATTATTTATATTTTTATAAGAAAAAGTCACAATAATTTGAAAAAATTACTTTTTTGGCTTCAATATCAGGTCATATTTAAAAAATAAAATTATTGGAAATGAACCTTCTAAACATGTTATTTTACATTGATATTTGTTTAAAATATCCAGTGCAAGAAAAGAAATAGCATACACACACAGCAGGAATGAAACAGGAGATTTTTTGATCTCTGTATTGATGTTAATATTTTACTCATCTTAACTACATATACAACATTGATTTGAGAAATTTAATTTCACGGACAACAGCCGTATATGTCAGTGGTCGTATAGTATTATTAAGTAGCAATGGCAAAAAATCTATGGTTTCCATTTACGTTGATAAAAAGCGTGTTGTATTTTTGAAGTTAAAAATATGGGACCCATTTAATTGCCAAAATAGTGGTTATCCAATTGTTCAGGTACTTTTTATGGCTTATAATTTTTTTGTGGAGATATAATTTACATATAATAAATGGGTTCTTAAGTATTCCCCAGTTATATGAGTTTTGACAAACACTTATTGTTTTCTACAATGGATTTTAATGAGTGGAATTTTAATTTGGATGTGTATATACCATTTAACAAACAGATAGCCATTTAGTAGAAGCCTGTGCAGAATTGATGGTATCTGTTTACTTGAGTGCTGTGAATTCAGAACTCTTAAAAGCCCTTACGTTAATCAGCTCAGGCTGCTATAACAAAATACCCTAGACTGGGTGGCTTAAACAACAGACATTTATTTCTCATAGTTCTTGAGGCTATAAAGTCCAAGATCAAGATGCTGACAGATGTGGTTCCTGGTGAGAGCCCAAGCTCTGTTCTCTCTTCTTCTTATAAGAACAGTAATCCCATCATGGGAGTCCCATCCTCATGACTTCATATAAACATAATCATCTTCCAAAGGCCCTACCTCCAAATACCATCACATTGAGGGTTAGGCTTTCAGCATGTGAATTTGAGGGGATTCACAAACATTCAATCCATAACAGCCCTGAAACCCAAGTCTGAATGTGTTGTTTTTCCTAGTCTAGTTGCTTAATCTTGATGGATTTATACTTTATAACAATGAATGCTTCCCCTAGAACTGTTACTGTTTTCATAGGAAGGCTCTGATTTAGCCTGGCCAAATCTTCTGCCCACTGAAGATTTAAGAGGGAATTCTTGATTCAAGGAATTGCTGAAGAAGAAATCCTTAAAATTACTGTTATTATCCTTGATGCAAGACACCCTGCCTTTTACTGTTCTACCCTATGGGCCTGCTGCTATTTGTCAGGAGGAAGCCATTCCTCTTCTTAATCAGGAATTAATGACAGGTATATAGGTACATGATGATCAAATGATCATTTCACTACCATAATGCAATCTTAAGTTAACCTTGAAAAATCACTGTGTCATACATATTAAAATATCCATGTGCTTTCTGCATAAGTGGATCACTAAAGTGCTCTCTCAATGTGAAATAAGCAGTCAAGACAGTAAAGGCTGTTATATATATTTTCTTAATGTTGTTGCTTTCATCAATACTTGACATATGGAGGCCAATAATTTATGGCTTTTTATGTTCTCAGGTATAAAAAAATGTCTGTAACTTCAAGTTTATTTATTGGAGCCTGTGTTAAAATTTGCTGTACACTAATTTTCCCCATACTGTCCTTCCCCCCGCCCAAAAAAAACTGGATGGCGATATAAAATGTGTTAAACTAAGTCAGTGAATTAAAATGAAGTTGTTACTCACTAGAAGACAGATATTTTACAGATGACTTCTCTGTTCCTGATAAATGCTCATAGTTAAATTGGAATGGGATCCCCTCAGGCATAGGTGGACATTCATTGGCAGAATGAATGTCCAAGACTTGTGGACAGAAAAGAAAGTAGAGAAGGGATGTTCTGCCAAAACTATTTCTAGAATTTTGTTGGTGGCTTAGATATTAATGCTTATTATACTACTGAAAATTTTAAGGAGGTAGATTATCTATCTATCTATCTATCTATCTATCTATCTATCTATCTATCTTTTTGTAGTTCCCTCTCACATGCCTCCCACTGTCCCTCCCCCACCTTGAAAATTAAGAAACTGGCTAGGAGAATTATGAGATGGTATATGTGAAAATGTCTAGCACTTTGCCACTAATTGCTTTTAAATGTTAACATTCACTGTGTTGTGTTTTTTGCAAATAACCACCAGTTCAAAGCTTGTATATGATTTTCATTACATTTCAAACATTAATTTCAATTTGTATTTGAGGGTACAGCAACGGTAAGTTTTAATGACTGTTGTCTATTTGTGGAAACAACCATCTCGTTGTTGGTAAATACCAATATTCAAACTGAAAGTAAAATCATAATAGAGAATGAAAAATTAAAAACCGGTAAGGAGAGAATAGATGTTCTATTAAAACCATTTCTTGCATTGAGTTAAAATGCAGCTGCTTTTAAAAAATTTCTACATTTGCTTACACCTTTCCTTCTCCCTCTTATTGAAGAGAAAACATGCCATTAAGGGAAACAAAAAACTGTTTTGTATTATTTCTCATCCACCTACTTTGGTAATTACCCTCAGCTATTCTGAAGGTCAAAGTTGAAGGAGCATGAATGACTTTGCATTTTGAAGGTAAAAGAGAGACTGCTTGAAGGTGGATTAACTGTGGCTAACTATCCTAACC
The DNA here is from genome assembly GCF_003031525.2 of Neophocaena asiaeorientalis asiaeorientalis. Classification (NCBI taxonomy): domain Eukaryota; kingdom Metazoa; phylum Chordata; class Mammalia; order Artiodactyla; family Phocoenidae; genus Neophocaena; species Neophocaena asiaeorientalis. The sequence goes on along the minus strand of NW_020172632.1, from coordinate 3,302,617 downwards.
AACTATTAGAAGACACTATTGTGGAGAAAATTGCTCATAGATGCAGCAACTAAGGGCTCAACATATTCTGCTAAGCAGCAGCTAGAATCAATTTCTATAGATAATATTTTAGCAATGAAGTCTTTGAAAATTATGCAAATCACCATAGTAAATTCCTTTACAGCCTTTGCCTCCTCCTTGGTCTAATTTAGGTATTCTTCCTCTGTATTTCCATACCATCTTAGCAAAAGTGGTATTAGAGCTCTTAGCAAATGGTAGCATATGCGGGTTGTAGGTTTGCTTGTCTGTGCATTCCTCAATAAACTCAATGAAGGCAGAAATAAGATCTTACTGGGTCCTCTTCCCCAGTATCTGGAGGACAAATCATAAGAGTTAGACCTTAGAAGAGTTACTACTACTTATTTTGTGTGTGACATTAAGCAAGTAACTTAACATCAGTTTCCTCATCTGTAACAAGAAAATGATAATAATAAACTTCATAAAGTTGACCCAAAGCCCTTACTTAATGCCTGATGCATAGTAGCACTCATTAAAGGCTAGCCATTATTATTAATGGCTAAGTGAATGAATCAGGCTGGAGTCTGAGGTTGCAGATAATAAAAAACATTCTCACAAGGAACATGAATGTGGTATATCAACCTCCAAAAAGATCTGTGTTAAAAAGAACCCTGTGAGCTTGGATAACATTAGGCCTAATGTACAGTTATGTTCCATGCATCAGAAATGGTTTTACCTGGAGATTATCATACTAAGTGAAATAAGTCAGAGAAAGACAAATATCATATGATATCGCTTATATGTGGAGCTAAAAAAGAATGATACAAGTGAACTTATTTACAAAACAGAAACTGACTCACAGACTTAAAGAACAAACTTTTGGTTACCAGGAGGGTGAGGGGGGATAGATTGGGAGTTTGGGATTGACATGTACACACCGCTATATTTAAAATAGATAACCAACAAGGAGGACCTACTGTAACAACCTAAATGGGAAAATTTGAAAAAGAATAGATACATGTCTGTGTATAACTGAATCACTTTTCTGTACACCTGAAACTAACAGAACATTGCTAATCAATATACTCCAATAAAAAATAAAAAATAAATTAAAAAGAAGATTTTACCCTTTATCAACTCCTACAATTTTACCCTTTATCAACTCCTAAAACATGAAAAATAACTGGCACAAAACCACCATAGACACTTTAGTTAATGTTTTACTGTCATTGTAAGATTTTATAGTATGGGTACCCCTCAAAAGTATTCTATTTTTAATAATAGACCACCTTAAAACTTACATGTAATAAAAATTCCCGCTTGGCTTTGTAAAATTTAATATTCAGAGTTTTATCAGGTAAAGGTTATTTTCTTTTTTCTGAAGAGGAAACAATTTACAGAGTAGTTAAGTGCCTAAAATAAGGGCCTGTATATGGTAGACACAAAATAAATAGTATTGAAAGAATAATTATTGTGGGGGTGGGAGACAAAGGTCAAACAACTAGTAGGGAGTGGAGCAGGAATTCAAATCTGACTCTGTGACTCCCAAGGAGTTTAAAGCCATAAATATTTTTTCTTGCCAAACTTACCCTTCCCCAGGGCTCCTGGGAAATTACGGAACTAGACTAAATTGGTGTTCTTCAAACGTAGTTTGGCAGTCGGTGCTGGTCCTGGCAAACCTTTCTACAAAGTTATTGCACAAGCCTACCAGTCAACATCAAGAAACATATCTAAGGAACTGCATAAAGGAAAGCACTAAAGGTATTAAACATTTGTGTAGATTCATATGTAAAGATAAAGGAGGATCTATCTATGTAATAATCAAGACTTCTGGAATTCTGAGCTCCTTAGCCCAGCATTTGAAGCCCCCATAATGTTGGTCTTTAACGTTTTTCAAGTTTCCTCTTTCAGAAACCCTTCTTTACATCCCCTTATACTTCTTCCTCATTGCTTTCTCCACCCTTCCCTGTATTCTCCAATCTCATCTCTGCTCAAACTAGTCTGTGTCTGAAATCACCTCTATTATATACTTGTCAAATTACAATCCATTCTTTTTTTTTAACATCTTTATTGGAGTATAATTGCTTTAACAATGGTGTGTTAGTTTCTGCTTTTTAACAAAGTGAATCAGTTATACATACACATATGTTCCCATATCTCTTCCCTCTTGCGTCTCCCTCCCTCCCACCCTCCCTTACTATCCATTCTTCTTCATAGTACTTCAAAGTTCTCTTTTTCTTCTCTACAATCCTCATATCTGTTTTAACTCTCAGAATAGTCTGTCTTGAGGTCAGTGATTATATCTTTGATTCCTGTATTATTACAAATAAGAATCAAATAATTATAGAAAGAATGAATGAATTGTGAACTCCTAGTAAGCAGGGTCTTACTCATCTTTGTATCCCTAAAGCAGCCTAGCCATTTGGGAGATAGGATGCTGAAGAACATAGAATCAAATATAGTTTAAAAACTGGCTTCCATCTTTTTATAGCTGCATAACCTTGGGAAATTACTTAACCTTTCTGAACTACAATTTTGTGAGTAAAATGGCACTTCAAAGGTAGGCTTAAAAAATGAGAATTAGTCATTCTTTATGTGGAGTTCCAAATATGCAGAACTATTCCTTAAGTGTTTATAGGATTGCCTTGAATCACCTTTTAGTATGCTAAGTGTCAAGGGAAATACAGGTGAATAATAAAGATACTTACTCTCAAAAGGCTTGTAGTCTTGAATTCAGGACTTCCACACGTGAAACAAAGCAAACCATACAAAACACACTATAAATAAATATTAAATAAGGGATACGATACATGAATTCAGAGAAGAGGCAGTCTATAGTAATACTAATGGTAGGACATGAGGTAGTCTGAACGCTGTGCAGTATTTGGGAGGAGAGCCCTGTTTGCCTAGGTGATTTCTTTTGGCTACAAAATCTACATACTATCTGTAGTAGTCCCCCTATCCATGGGGAATACATTTCAAGACCCCCAGTGGAAGCCTGAAACCACAGAGAGTATCATATTCTACGTATAGTATATTTTTCCCTATACAGGCATACACCCCAGAGATATTGTGGATTCAATTCCAGACCACTGCGATAAAGCAAATATTGTAATAAAGTTAGTCACATGAATTTTTGGTTTCCCAGTGCATGTAAACTTATGTTTGCACTATACTGTAGCCTATTAAGTGTTCAACAGCATTATGTCTAAAAAAAACAATGTACATACCTTAATTAAAAAATAATGCTGTTGGAAAAATGATGCCAATAGTCTTGCTCAGTGCAGGGTTGCCACAAACCTTCAACTTGTAAAAAACACAGTCTGTGAAACAAAATAAAGCAGAGTGCAATATAATGAGGTATGCCTATACATACATGCCTATGATAAAGTTTAATTTATAACTTAGGCACAGTAAGAGATGAACAACAATAACTAATAATAGAAAATTTATAACAATGTAAAAATTACGTGAATGCAGACTTTCTCTCTCTCAAAATATCTTATTGTACAAATATGATGCCTTTTCCATCTTAATTAAGCCCTTATCATGCACTGTAGCCATAACTTTTGCATGTAGGGGTGAGACAGCAAAACTAGCACAGACTTCTTTTTCCTTCTTCACAATTTCATTGGTAGAAGATTCATTCTTACTGTTGATCTTAACCTCAGCGTACAATTTTTTTTTAACTTTCACCTTTTCACTTAAAGGAAGCAATTTATGGCTCCTCTTTGGCATATCCAAATTGCCAGAATCACTACTCTTGTGCTTTGGGGCTATTATTAAGTAAAATAAGGGTTGCTTGAATACAAGCACTATGATAGTCTATCTGATAACCAGGATAACTGCTAAGTGACTAAGGGGCAGGGTATTCTGGACATAGGGATGATTCATGGCCCAGGTAGGATGGATCAGGAGGGCGTGAGATTTCATCACTCTACTCAGAACAGCTTGCAATGTAAAATTTATGAATTGTTTATTTTTGTAATTTTCCATTTAATGTTTTCAGACTTTGGTTAACTGCAGGTAACTGAAATTGCAGAAACGGAAACTGAAGATAAGGGGGGCGGGGTGGGGGGCCAGGTTCCTGTATGTGCTGTCGATTCTCCTGCTCCGAGCTCTCTTACTTAACCCTCAACTCTTATACACAGCTATACATGATATCTCTTTTTGGATCTCTAATAGGCACCTTAAACTTTGATATATACATAACTTCACTCTCAAACCTTCTACCTAACCTATTCTTAACCCAGTTTTCCTTGTTAAATGCAATTCCATCTCTCCACTTGCTCCGACCACCTTAGAGTTATGTTTTTCTCTCACATTCCATCAGTAAGTTGTCTGGCTTCTACCTCTAAAATACATCTGAACCTGACAACTCTTCACTCTCTGCCTCTATAGTTAGCGTAAGCCACCATCACTTCTTGCTGGGACTAGCCCTGCCTTGACTCTTTTCGCACTGTAGCCAGAGCAACCAGAATAATGTTGTATAAATGTACATGTAAGTCAGATCTTAACCATTTCCCAGTGTAAACCCTTCCAATGGCTTTCCTTTGCAATTACTATAAACACCAAGTCCTTTACCGTGGTCTACAAGGACCTACATGATCAGATTCCTGCTCTCTCTTTCTTATACTAGCCTCAACTTAAATGTCATTTCCTCAGAGACGTCTTCCCCAACTATTATGTTGAAAATAATTTCCTTCCCCCCACCCCTCTGATACCTTTTATAATATTGTTTATTTTCTTCATAGCACTTAGCATTCTCTAAAGTTACTTATTTACTTGAGTATTGTTTCCTTTACTAGAATATAAGTTTCATGAAAGCAGGGGCCATTTTTTTTGTCATAACTGTGTCCCTAGCAACTGGAACAGTGTCATAAACATAGGTATGCGCTCAATAAATATATGTTAACTGAGTGAATGAACATGCTGCGTTCTTCCATTTATTATTTCCTAGTCTAAAAAGTGCCACCCATCTCCTTTCCCCAAATAAAACAAAAATTTAGTCCCTTCCAATTAATAAACTCGAAGGTCCTACTTATCCTTTATATTTCAATTTATATTTTTATTCTCCTCTGAAGCTTTCCCTTAACCCTTTCCCCCTCTCACTGAGGCAAAGTTAAGCACTTCCTTCTTGGTTTTCATTGTATGTTTTTTCAATTTCTTAGTTGTATCTATCACTTAATACTATGGCTGTCTACGTGTCTGTCTACCCTCATTAGATTGTGAAGGTTTTCATGGACAGGAACTGTGTATTATTTGGGTTGGTTTCCTTAGCATCTGGAATAATGCGAGGCATTCAGTTAATGTAGATAAATAAGTGAATCAAAATCAAAATCTTAATTCCCATGGTAGTTTTCCAGAAGGCAGCATTGCTGTGTAAAATACAGATATGAGTAAGACTCTTGCCTTCTGGAAATTTACAGTTTATTCATTATTAAATAAATATTTATCTGCAGTGTGCCAGGCATTATGCTTAAGTGGTAAGGATCAAAGACAAAGGTTCCTGCCTGAAGAAACTCTATTTTAGTGGGGTATTATTTCCCTTGACTTTGATCAATAATATTTCATGCTGTATATAGGTGTTTCCTAGGTATTTTGAATCTGTAATTTACCTGTGAACTCGATGGGTGACACTGGGACACACAGATTAACTGCCTAATTCTAATCTTATGTTGCATTTATATTTATCACATAGTTACATATTGGCAAAGGAGGAGTGATGAAGGCCAGAACCGTATATATTTTTTGCTTCTAAAGCATAGCATGGAAGAGAGACTAGCACTACACTTGAGACTAGCAATACAGATTGTTCATACATAATGGTGACACATTTTTATTTTCATTGCCGATGGTGCTTTTTAATATTGTTATAAACAAATAGAACCATGGCCTATTTTTCTTAATTAATGTGGCTAAATTCATTTATTCTTCATGTTTCTGACACATTTCTTACATTTTGGAACTTTGGCACAGAGTTTAATATTGCTCTGAATTCTCCAGTTTCTGAATTCTCGGTATTTCTGACTTGTAAGTGAAAGCACAATTATTTTGAAGGAATTTCGGTATAGCAATTAAAGTTCTGTAGATTTCCATACTTTCTCAATTTTTACTGAAACTGTATTTGTATACCTATATGACACTCATGAGTATAAGCAATAGTTTCAAATTTCTGTTCTTCCAGAACTGCTGTTTCATTTGGAATTGAACCAGAGTTTTTGAGTATACATTTTAGTAGCATATTTGGAATTTAATATAATTGACAAATTTGCTTCTCTTGGAGAAAATACATATGCAGACAGCAGCACATGACTTGTCGAAATTCTTATGTATGCAAAGTATTTATAACTGAAGTTAAAAAACACCTTGGTAGAGAAGGAGTTAACAGGTTAACTCCCCTTGGTTGTTCTCGGCTTGCTCTCTTGCCTTTAGGAGCTGAAAAGATGATAACATTGGTCCCGGACATGCCTGTGTGGAGGTTATGGTACTCCTGGGGTTTTTTCGCTAACCGTAAAGCAAGCTAGAACTTGTTCATCTCAGAGTTCCTTGTTTCTCTTTCAGCCCTTTCAGTGCCCTGCAGGAGTCATTAAATCAAAACTTCATGCTGATCATCACCCACCGAGAAGCCCAGCGGGAGTACAACCTGAACTTCTCAGGAAGCAGTACCATTCAAGAGGTGAGTTATGTCTCACAGCTAAGGAATAAAGGTAGCTCATTATAGATAATGTTGACCCTGTTAAAGAGGGCTTATGTGTTCTGGTTGGAAACTCTCTTTATGTTTCATTATTGGGTTTTTAATTTTAATTAACTTGAGCATCAGTGATTACTGTAGATACATTAAATGACTTGACCTAGAAAGATAGATGTTGTAAATGAAAGCTCTTGATAATTCTTAAAATAGTCAACTTTTAAAACGCTGCTTAAAAAAAAACATTGTTATATATTTCATAGTTTTATAGTAATTATTTAGAATATTAATTTGGAGATTATCGACAGCATGCATTTTCAAACATGCGTATACTTTATTTGAAAGGTTGCTCTCAAACATATTATTTATAGTGTGTATCCTGCCTATTTCCAAAAGGAATTGAGGAGGCTTTTCTTAAGCAGTTGAATTCCAGCCTTGGGCAGTATTCGTGAGATGCTGTAGGGAACCCAGTCATTTAGCTCAGAGTATCTAAGAAGAATCTATTTATAGTGTAAATATTTTCATCAATGTGACCAACCAGGGCCACTGTTTCAAAAAGAACCTCCCCCAAGAGAGAAGAGGTAACTTCTTGTCTGTGACCCCACCTACCTAAAAGCTAGTAATTTATCTGCTTTGGGGGGGAAAATGTGTAAGGCTATGTGACAAGACTTGTGTTTAGAGACAGTGAAATGATGATTATGTCACATTACCCCTTGTAAATTATGAAGACAACAGTCATTGTCCACTTATGTTTTTATAAAGAAAATTAATCTTGTTTAATCTTAGATTATTTCATAAATTTTTTCTTGGACTACATTGCTTCAACTAATTATTAATGTCATATTGAAAGAACAAGTTGTTTTCACCCTAATCATTTTTCGGAAGTATATGAATTATTTCAGTAATGACTGTTAATGGTTTTACTTTTTTCATGTTTTATCGATAAATTTCAACTTCTGAATTTGGCGTAAATAACTCATTACTTGAAGTTTATTTTCTCTGTTTATCACTTGAATAGTTTGTTGACTAGTAACTAAGATCTTTAAGATTTTTCTTGGCCCCTAATTTGAATCATAGGTTTAAATTATTTGATTTTTTTCAGGATTTTAAATATATTAATTGCCATTTCATTTTTAATCTCTATAATGGATGTTCTGTTCTCTAAATTTAAAATTTTAATTCATTGAAGAATCATTGTCATTTTTATATTAAAAATAATGTTTAACTCTGGCCCTATCGCAGAGTTATTCTGGGAGCCTCATGATTATGAAATTTAAATTATATATTGGATAAAATTAAATAGGGAATTCAGTTTCAAAATAAATAACCCCAGTTTAATCAAGAACAGCAAAGATAATAGGTAAATTTCATTCTGTTGTTGATTTCCTTTTTTAAGTTGAAGACTAGTATATCGCATGAAGGGTACATATAGACTGCCTTATTTTTTTTTTTTTCTGATTGCAATATTTACAGCCAGAATTTTACATTTTTTTGTTTTTTTTGCATTTTTGTTTTAACATTTCCAGTTTCTATAGTTTGAGTGTGTTTCAACTTTCTCCCACAAGGGGGCAGAGAGGACTATTAAACTGAGATAGTCTAAAAATGCCGTTCAGTGTTTTCAAATTAGCTTCTCTTATATTAACAAAAAGGAGCATAATAGCCAAGTTATTGTTTGATTTACAGATAATTGGCATATTGCAGGGAGGAGACTTAATTTCACCCTTTTAAATTAAACAGGGAGATTTAAAAAGACATAAAATATTCATTAATGTTCGGTGATTATAAAGTAGTGGCATATATTTATTTTGCCTTTATTACTGTTTCGATGGGAAAATACTGCAAATATTTCCGAAATCGAGTTGGCCATACTGACAAGTTGAAATGTTTAAGCAGCGTTAATGCAATCTGCTCACACCTGATATCCTATGCAGAATGATTCAAAATGACTACATCAATTATTAAAAGAAATACTTAAAATTCTGTGAATGTGCCATTGTGTGCCACAGTTGGCTGAAACTGTTCTCTGCGTCCTGCTATTTAGATTACCAAATATATTTTAAGCTTCAAGGACTTGAAAACAGTATACCATTTTCTAAATGAAAAGTGTCCTGAAAATATTTTTGCAGACAAATATTCTTATGTATTTCTCAACAAGAGTTTGGTTTCTTCTTTTTTTTTCTTTTTCCCTTTTTTTATCTTTTAAAAGTTGATTTAAAATAATATTTGAAATGCTAGTTGCCAGGAAAAAAATAAATGCAGTTGTTTCTAATATCTGTTGCTTTTCTGTGGGTAGACAGGTACACATAAACTCTTTTATTCTGTACAGTTTAGAAAAGGAATGTGGATTATACTCTCTAGGCCTAGGGTCACACTCTGTAGGCCTAATCCTAAGACTTTTCTCCTTCAACTTGTGGAATATCTGGAATGGGGTTCAAGGAGGACAAGATGCTCTTATGCTACAGCCACGCAACCCACAGTGACACTTAAGTACATGTATTTTTGTTGTTGCATGATTGAAAGTCAGGTTGCAACACAATAAAAATATAATCTTGAAATGATTTTGCAGTGTTACTTTATAAATGCTAGAATTTTTGCTATTAATTTGGAAGCTTAATGATACCATATATCCTAACTTGTAAATTAATTTTTGTCACCAGTTTCAGAAATCTTTTTTCAGTGTTGTTTGATAGGTTCAAGAATGAATTCCAACCAACATATAAAAGGAAGAAAAAAAAACAACTGATTTTATTTTCCAGTGTAGTTGTATATTATTTTTATTGTAGGTGGGGGAAAAAATACCATTTTCTGGTATTTTTAATTTTTGAAAGCCTTGCATTTCTAAAAGAAATCTCTTGTAATATTTTCCCTCCAGAGGGAAAGTTCTATTAAATGAAATAGGATTGACAAAGGTACTATAATTTCAATTTTTAATTAACAAAATACATTTTTTAAAATACTGACTTAGAAAATAGAACTTAGCTGCAGTTTGAATTTTAAATAACTCTTCAGTGACCATATGTTCATGCAGGTTAGTGGTGATAAACCGATAGTTGTACAAGTGTTTGTTCATTCTGCCTCTGTGATCTCTTGCCTCACAATGCATGACTTATATCCTTTGGGTGCTCTAGACTTTAATTTAAGCTAGTTAGATATTGAGGTTATTTTTTTTAAGCTCTTTACAAATCCTTCCACTTACACTATCCTCCTACTTGTGGAAAAGGCAATGACAGTATAAAAAGGTCAGAATGGAAGGTTGCAAGTAGTCATAAGAATAAAAATCCTTTCCCTTTTTCCATTATGACAAAATAGTTTATAAAAATTATCAAATAATATAACAATAACTTTGTGACAATCTGTCTTTCTACCTTCTTGGATCCTTAATTACCTAGTTGACACACTTTAGTGAATTTCCCTGAAAATTTAAACAAGCTTACCTTATTTTAATGAATTTTCTACACTGAGAATTTAGATTTTTAAACAGTTAATTGTACAGATTTCAGTAATTCTGATTTTTAAAGATCTGTGGCTACAAATGCACTTGGGATTGGTTAAATTAGGGGGAAAAAAGATTGATTTGCCTACTTCAGATCCTAAACCCAGGTGTGGAAAAGGAAATAAAGTCCCTGAAATCAAGCCAACTTTTCTTGGAAACTAATTCTTTGTTGTCCATCTTACTATTGCAAAAGCTCCTATTAGACAAAATATCACTTTTCTTTTAGATGTCATACAAACTTAAGGAATACACACGTGACCCAGAATAACACTGATAAAAAACCAAAGTATTTTTGGTACGGAATCATGGAGTATTCCTTATCTCTTACAGCGAGAAGCACTATGAAGAGCTATTGGAATTATTTAAATCCTTTTCTGAGTTTCACTTTACCCTAGAATTCTCACTGTTCTTATTAGTGTTTATTTAGTTCTCAATGGGAATTAAAGGGAAAAATCGACAACTTATAAAGATATATCCTGCATGGAATAGTAAAACATTTCACTACTAATACTAGCAATTGTTAAGTGGGAAGCCACTACTTTTGAATTAGCAACAAGAAGTGAACTAAATAAATCATACCGGTCCTTAAAAATAATGTTGGCTAAATAATTGTGAAATCATGAGACTAATTCTGATTCTGCAAATTTGAAACTCCTGTTGGGTTTTTGTGTCTATTTTTCACTTGCTACTTACTCAACTTGCTTGACTAATACACATTTCAAACTATTCTCCTTTAATGCTGGACGTTGTTAACAGTACATTTGTAGTCTTTTACAGATTATACTAAAGAGCAATTTTCTAGTAGTGGGTTGACTAAAACTTCTTAACTAACATGCCCTTTCTGTATATGTTTTACGTATAGTTTGTTTGTTTATTTTTTGGTTTGTTTGTTTTCCAGTATGGAGAGGGTGGGGGCTGCTGGCACAGAACTGAAGAGTAGAGAGATAAGAATGTGCATATGCAATAGGGTAAATTAAATTGTGTGCTTATTTAATTAAAAGTTTACGGGGTTTATTTTTACTGTAAGATGAACGGCATATATAAGCTCAATTAGAATGAACCCATTTTAATTAGCGTGTATCATAGTTTGATTTTTAAAAATTTGAAATCAAAATGACATCTTAGGAAGAATGAAAGAGAGATAATTTCTTAAGCAACTGGGCAATGAATTTGAGCCTTTTTTCAGCTTTCAGAAAAGGAGACTGAGTTTCTTTTGCCTGTATATAAGTTTCAAGTTGCACTTTGTTACTGAGATCTGTTGAAGTTATACCACTTCAAATGAATAAATCAGTAATGATCACTTTATAAACTTTGGGGTTTTCTGTGATGCTTAATAAATTATCCCCTTAGGAAATAAATTTGATATTTACAATGCAGCTATTTGGAACTGACAAGTCTTTCTTTCCCTCTGAAAGTATTTTAGAATAATCTCTATTGGACATTTTTTTTTTAGCCATGTAAGTATTTCTTCGCCTACATTCAAGAAGGTTAGAAACAATGAAATTTTGTTAAGAGTCGATGGTGCTTTAGACCTTTGTTACTTAAGATATGTGTATCCTAACAGCTTCTTGGCCGACTGTATTTCATAATCTGTGATTTGTGTGTTGGTAGTTTTAAAATGCCTGGGTTAAGAGATATTATGTTCAGTTATTAGAAACTAATAAACATAAGACATTTTTATATGCAAGAAAAGGCAGAGAGTAAATAATTGCACTGGTGACCAATACTGTAATAATCCTGTTTTACAATATGCACTTGACAGGTTGTAATAGTGCTAATTGAAGAGACTAATTCACACTTGCTTCATTCTATTCAAAGGCAAAATCAGCAGCTTGTTTTGCTTTTGACCAGATGGTCCTCATGAACACCTACTGTGCACTTTAAGTGCTTTACTAGAATTACAAAGGCTGGGGGCTGCGTTCGACTCCAAATGATTTGAGGAGTGAGAGGGAGAGAGAGAGAGGGGGAAAAAAAAACCCTCTGTGCTCAATGGATTTGGTGCAAGTAAATTAATTCTAGTGGACCCATTACACATTGAGCCCCCTTTTCAAAGCTCTGAGCCTCCTCGCTTGCTCTGTAGCAATGAGAAAGAGAAAGAGAAAGGCAGATTACTGCAAACAGAAATAAAAAAAAGGGGTATGAAAGGGAGAAAAGAGGCCTTGAAGCCTTTCATATCATTTGAGTTTTTCAAGTGCGTTATTTTTGGGGAGGGTGGATATATGAAAAGCCAATTGGAGTTTTTTTTGTTTTAAAGTGAGCTATTTAAGCACCATGAATATAGGCGCAAGAGCAACAGTTGACTGAGTTTACTGTGGTGAAGCTTTGTGTTCGAGGATGAATCAAATTCATTATATTCAACTCTTTGTGTTTTAACATGAATGTAGGGTTAGTTTCACAAGACTGTGTCTGTTTAGGATAATTATAATTTAATATTTTCCTTTCATAAAGTTATCACTGTAGATGTCTAAAATTTTAATCAAAGCAGATTTTGTACACTGACTTTGAAGCACCCTGACAGTTTAAAATTCAAAGGAAAGCTTTTTTAGTTTTCAAAAGAAAAGAAAGGCTCATTCTAATGGCATCGAAGCAGAGATTATTATAACTAATTAGAAGTCACACATCTGTTAGCTTTTGGTTTGTGACTTATGTATTTTTTCAGTAAAATATATACTTTAAAAATATATTGCTGTTATTGAGTGAACCCAAAGGGATAAAATGAACTTAAAAGAGAACCACTTATTCGAGCCAACCATTTTTCCAGATCTCCACATGTTCCCATAAAAATATGTAATGTATTAAAGTCCATTAAATGTAAATTGGAATTGTGTAATTAATAACAAGTTCAAATGCACTTCCAAACAAAATGTTTTTGCACAGTTCTTGTTAGCATAATTCTGATTATTAACCAGAGTTATTATAAAAATAACAAGAAAGTATAAGCAAATCCAGTTTGTGTAAATTTATAATTATTTCTTATCCGTAAAGCCGTTTGTATATAATTTGGAACACTGACACTGTAAAATGATTAATTCTTATTCTTAGCTTATGTAAAATGATTAATTCTTATTCCAAGCTTATGTGGGTTAAAATACAAGGGATCATATCTAGGAATACATGTCAGTTATTTTGTATTTGTATGTTTTTATACTTTCAAGTATAATTCTCTTGTGATATATTTTTGTTCCATGGTTTACTTTTGTTTGATGACATGTTTTATTGACACTGTAATTCAACTTTATTTCAATTATAACCATTAACAAAGAATACAACAAAATCATACCAATAGTATTATATGACTTAAGGATAATTGTAAACATTTTACAAAAAATGAATGTCTAGAATTTGTATTTTTGGCATAATGCATCAATATGATTTATACATCAACATGTTTTAATTACATTTTTAGAAAATAAAATATAGAAATACAAAGACAACCACAAAAATATTTAGTTTTACTTCTCAAAGATTTTAATGAAGAGGATAGGATAACATGCCTTCTTTGATATTTAAATTAAATTTAATTAACTTCCTATTAATGTGGTCATTACTTTGGGACTTGTTCATTGAAATATTCGTTGTGGGGTGGGGAGGAACATAAGGGGAATCCCCAGACCTTCAACTAACAAAATATCCAATGAAATTTATAAGCAATGAGGTGTTAATGAATTGATATCCTCTGGGAAAAAGGGATTTCAAGAAAAAAATCTGATTAGGAAAAACTTACTGAAAAAATTTTTTTTCAGTAGACTATTTAAAATAAAGGTAAGACTACTAGATTCTCTTTCTTGTAGGTACCATGAAAAACTACCTTTAAAGCCAGAATCTCAATTAGCAGAAGTGGATTGATCATGACCATGCAGTCATTTATTTAGGTGGGGCTAGTTCTTTGGTTTCCCACACACAGTAGTTGGAGTGTTTCTCCTCATGAAGAAGAGTTTATTTCAGTATTAAAATATTAACCCCTAGATTCCTGAATGTTAGAGGCAAGGTTCTCTTCTATAGGGTAAAGTTTGGAAAAGGCTGCCGTTTCTTTATAGACTTTGATAAGTACCACATTACTTAAGCTGAGAAATGTTTTAGCATTTAACTATCCTCTAGCCATAAAATAAGAATTATATAACCTCCCCATTTTTCCCCCCACCCCACCCTCCCCCAGCAAAAACATAAGCAAAAACAAAGAAGGAAGTAAATCAAAGGATGGGTAGGTAAATGAATATAAAATGCTCATAAACATAAGCTAGACTAAGACTAGGTATATTAAGATAAGGCCTGCATATAGAAAATATTTACATGTTTATCCTTATATACCAAAGATGATTTGTCTATAACCTGTTAAAACACGTGTATGGTAATTTTTCTTTTGTCAGATGTGTTTTGTGTATGGCCTAATACTATTTAGTCAAGTAGTTATTCTTTTTCAAACATATTTATTTTGGCGAATATGCTTAAAATTTTTTTATTGCTCAATTTAGGGCTGTATTACCTTATTATTACACTCAATGTATTCCTTTTTATTATTTTCTTAAACATTTTTTTTTTAAAGAAAAAAGACTTTAAAAGCTCACAGTAAACATTTTCTCTAAATGACAAAATGTATTCCTTGCTTTGTGGTCATTGCGTGACCAGACAGTAGAGTACTGGATTGTTTTAAGGTTTTTACAGCTGCAAGGCAAAAGCATCTGCTCATTGCAAAGACGGCATTGTTTAATTTTGACACTGACTTTTCCATGTGTCTTGTACCAAGGACTGGATTAGATGCCACTAAGATGAAATTTGTTTTAAGTTGCTCCCAAAGTGCAGCTGTTCCCATATACAGCCTGGTAGCTTAACCAAAACAGACAGACATAGGATCAATCAGAATCTTTGTACAGGGTCACCTCACTGGGCAAGAGAGGCTCAGAGGAAGAATGTTAATGATATTATTTATCATGAATAACTGCAAAATTAGTTTCCAGGCTGATTTAGTGTATGTAGAAGTAGCCCCCTGCCTGCTTTTTAGGGCAATAGAACCATTATTAAATATTTAGCTTTTAAACTGGAATATAATGGTCAGATAGCAAGGTGCCTATGTGTGCATTAGGCACTATTCTTCTGCAGTCAATTGCAAGAAAAAGGATCAGTTTATTGGTCACTAAAGTAGTAATTGACTGAAAATAAAACTCAATCTAAAATGCTGCTGCTAAAATCTCGAAAAGTGGACATTTTTGTAGAATGGTAATTTTTCTTTAATGTTTCAAGTGAATGAAAAATGAAAGAGCACCTCACTTCCTGGGTTTCCTAGGATTGTGTGAATTTCTACCCAGCTGGTCCAAATTGATTGATACAGGGCCAAATATTTGTCTGCCTACATTTCAAAGTCTATAATTTGCTAATGAATTGTGGTAATAATCTTTCATCATACATGAAAGATTTAGCCAAACAATTTGCTAAGTATGTATTTTGATCATAAAATTTTTGGACTTACACCAAGCTTTACATCTATTTTACAGCTAATGCATGGGGGTAGAGGGAGAGCAGGGGGAGAAATAATACTGAACATGGACACTAGATGGAAAAGGGTGAAGGAAACAAGAGGGAAGAAGATACTTTGGAAAAGAATAATGCCGGAAAAGTCCTATGAGTGACAGTGGAAAACAAATTAGATTTGCACATAGAGTGCAAAATAGAATTTTTAAATGCCAGCAGAGTTGTAGTCTTCAGTGTCTAGAGGTATGGTATCCATGAGGATGAACACAAGGAAGAAATCTTTTCCTTTTTAGCTACAGCTTTTACACACATTGATTATGGAGTAATTTGCTAGAAATTTATGCTAGAAAAGTCAGATGCCCACAAATTAGAAGTAACTGAAGGCATAAGAATAAAAGCCAGATGTTTGTTGGGGTTGATATAGAGACTTTGGGGGAGAAAAAACAGTGAAGAAATAAATGTGATTGGAACAATTTCAGAAGAAGGTGAGAGAGGATCCTCCTAGTTAACTCCTAGGAATGAATAGAAATGACTGTAGGCATCCAAGAGAATATTTTCTCTCTCCAAGACAAAGACCATACAAAGGGAGATGAAGCTTACTTATATTTGTGACGGGATATTTAGGATTAAATAACCTCTATTTGAGAAAGTACAAACTTTATTTATGTATCTTGGGAGGGCAGCATAAGTTATACTCCACATGAAGTCCAAGATTAAATTATGGAGTGAGAGGACAAGAAAATGTTCTAAATAAGACTCTTGTACGTGTAATTTCTCTTTCATTGTTAGAGATCAAGGAACCATGACTTCCTATTTGACTGAAATAATCTGAATTGCTTTCAGGTTGTCTATGAGGAGAATTTTTAATGATACTGATAAAATTTTTCTTGCTTTATGAGTAGGGAGTTTAAAAAAGAGAAAAGCAGCTTAATAAAGAAAAGCTTAATAAAGAGAGAGAAACCATATTATAAAGGGGACTGAACCTTCCATTTTGTAGATTTTAAAGATAAGCAGCTCTTGAATTTTTACATACATGCTGTAACTCCTGAATATGCCACATTTCCAGTCTGTATCCATTTATGTAAATCTCTTTTTGTTCTCTGATAGAGATAAGTCTGTTCTAAGTGTTAGTACAGTGATGGAAACTCTTAAAGTATTTAGGAAAGTTAAAGTTCTGTATGTCAAGCTTATTTCAGATGAGTTGAAATCTTGTTTTACACGACTTTCTTAGCCTCTTTCCCTTTGTCTTGCTGACTTTTTCTATTTTATTTAATACTTGTCATAATTTTGTTGTAGGTTGTATTGTTATCACATTATGATAGTTACTGAAGTAAATATAGAAGAGATCCAGTAATCATTATGAAGGGAAAAAAAAATCATTATATTTAAATAAATTGTGAGATAATTAGTAAGATTCCTAATTCTCTTGTTAATAATTTTATAAAAATTCCATTTCAAAAATAAATATTAGAGTTATAGATTATGTATGTAAAATTCAAAATATGCAGGTTGCCATTTGTTTCTAGTCCTTTTGGTGTTCTGTTATCAAAAGCACTTTACATTTACACCCCTGCCTTTGCCTGATGAAAATGTGAAATATTTTCACCTAAGAGGTATACTTGTAATATCTAATAATTATAGAATATCAGTGAAATATCAGTTCATTTCTGTTGAATTAGGAGATGTTTCCCTTATACTTTGCCTTGTAAACAAGAGAATCTTAATAAGGTGCTTTTAAAGGCTGCTGTTTTCTTACAGGTAAAAATTTTTGTGATGATAACAGGTATACACATGGATCAATTTGCTTGGAATTAGAAATTTCAGAAATACAGTAAAATGTCTTAGGAGTCCCAGTTTCTACTGGTAATTGTAATTTCAAATATCGTAACCCATTTTTGTATGTAATGAATGGAGCAATGTATGAAGTATCACTCTAAAGTAAATGTGATTGATATATTGACATGCATATATGTCATAAATTTAAATGAATGCTGCTCCTTCAAATCAGTCATTTCTGTTGTTGATATACATACCCTCTGCTCAACAGTTACTCTGAATTTCCAGGAACTGGCTCTAGAGACTATGATGTGGGGTTTTTTTGTTCTGTTTTGTTTTGTGGAATAACCTCACTTATGGCCTGTCTTTGTCCTGTGAAGAGGGGAAACTGATTTGTTGAAACTGCCATAAGTAATTTGAAGCCAAAAGTTGTGAGCCAGGTGGTTATTTAATCTCAGTGGTCAAATTTGTGGTTATTCAGGTTAGGTGTCTCTTTGCTGAGCTCCTCTCCCTGTGAACATGTATCTGTCAAAGCATTTACCACACTCATTTGCAATTATCTGTTAACTGAGTTATTTCTCCTGTTAGACTAAGAGCACCTTAAGAATAGGAAAAGTATTGAATTTATCTCTTTGTTTCTAGGCCTTTCACTGAATTTGTCACAGAGTACGTGTGTGCTTAATGAATGACTGAACTAAAAAAGAAGAATCTATAAATCAGTGAGATTATTTGTAACTTAGAGGCATTTGTAAAAGTGAAGTTATCCAAGTATGTCTGAATATTTTAAGCATTTCAAGTATTAATGTTGACATGAATATGTACTTTCTCAAGGGGATTATTATGAGAGGATCTCTCTGATTTGGCTTCATAAATTCTCATTTGTTAAAAATGAGGCTGAGAATAGGTAGTTTGCACAACAGTAAAAAATAAAACTCCTACTTTAAGGTAGATTTATGTTATCCTTAATTTGTAGTGTCTGCCAGGTAACTTCTTTGTAGTTTCCCTTCTAAATGAGATTGTAAAAATTGATTTAAAAAAATTTTTAAGTCAATAAAAACTGATTTTTAAAAAATGTTTTCTGAATCTAGGGATACAGTGTTACAGATTTTAATCAAACTAACAGTACTTCTCAATTGGCAATTAGTTAGCTTATGGTAGTGGAAAGATTATTGCACTATGGTATAGGGAATCTGAGTTCTAAGCCCTTGCCACTAACAAGCTATATGATTGTCTAGCCTTGAGTGGCCTCATACTTCTTTTTCATTTGTTTGGCTTTTTCATAGTGTAGAACTGCAGAAGCTCAGTTTTTGCTAGAGAAAATATAAAGTGTCTTAGAACCTTAAAATATGCATAAAGTCCCTGTGTCCCATTGAACCTATTAGGCACATCTGTTGCAGCACTTCTGTCCTTTTATTTGCTTTTTTAAATTTGTGTTTCTTTACCTTATCATGGTAGGCTCCTTGAGGGCAGGATCTCAGTCATTTAATCTTCATATTTACAGCACTAAGCCTAGTGGCTAGCACCTTTTAAATGATTGTTGAATGAGCAAGTATTTACATGAGTCAGCATCCAGTGGTTGAAAGGAAGTTTGGAAACCTAGATTCTAATATCTGATATTGTGCTCTCTACCTATATGAGTTTGGGCAGTTCATTTAACTACTCTGGGTCTGGGTCATCTATGAAAAATAGGAAATGATTTCCAAAAATGTTTCTGGTTCTAAAATTTGGTGATTACATGTGAATTTAAAAATTTCATACGTGCTTCAAGTCAACCTGTGTGTGGGAGGGGGAGGGAGCAAAGGAGAAAACTGGTCAGTAGGCAATAACTGTGTATGTAAATATGCATATTTGTCACTGTGGAATGTAAATATCCCTTTATTCATTAAGGTGTTATTTAAGAGATTTAAGGTTAAAATAGAGGCCTCTGTTGCCATGACGTTTGAACTTCTATACTTAAGATTTTTTTCTGAATAGTTTTATTTTTATCTTAGACTTTTACCTTTTTAAATACATATGATGCAACAAGACTTTAAAAGTGAATTGTGCAAACATAGCAAGTCTTTCTAATATATAAG
This sequence comes from Neophocaena asiaeorientalis asiaeorientalis, assembly GCF_003031525.2. Lineage (NCBI taxonomy): Eukaryota > Metazoa > Chordata > Mammalia > Artiodactyla > Phocoenidae > Neophocaena > Neophocaena asiaeorientalis. Next base: position 3,283,119 of record NW_020172632.1, on the reverse strand, counting down.
AAGAGTTTTAAAATATTGAGATACAATAAAAGTGTTATTAATTTGATGTCATTAACTTCACTTGTAGTAAGTGAATTAAAATTCTATGTGAATATCAAGGCTATGGTACTGCCATAAGGATAGACATATAGATCAGTAGAATAGAATTAGAAGTCCAGAAATAAACTCCTTACCCTCAAGGTCAATTGACTTTCAGCAGGATTGCCAAGACAACGCAACATGGAAAGAATAGTCTTTTAAAAATATGGTTCTGGGGGCTTCCCTGGCGGCGCAGTGGTTGAGAGTCCGCCTGCCGATGGAGGGGACATGGGTTCGTGCCCCGGTCTGGGAAGATCCCACATGCCGCGGAGCGGCTGGGCCCATGAGCCATGGCCGCTGAGCCTGCGCGTCCGGAGCCTGTGCTCCGCAACGGGAGAGGCCACAACAATGAGAGGCCTGCGTACCAAAAAAAAAATATATATATATGGTTCTGGGAGCTTCCCTGGTGGCGCAGTGGTTGAGAGTCTGCCTGCCGATGCAGGGGACACGGGTTCGTGCCCTGGTCCGGGAAGATCCCACATGCCGCGGAGCGGCTGGGCCCGTGAACCATGGCCGCTGAGCCTGTGCGTCCGGAGCCTGTGCTCCGCAACGGGAGAGGCCACAACAGTGAGAGGCCCGTGTACCACAAAAAAAAAATACAAATAAAAAATAAAAATATGGTTCTGGGACAACTGGATATCTACATGCAGAAGAAGGAAATTGGCTTATTCCTTTAAATCATATATAAAAATTAACTCAGTTGGATCAAAGACCTCAATGTAAAAGCTAGAACTATAAAACTTTCAGAAGAAAATATAGGAATAAATTTGTGACCTTGGGTTAGGCAGTGGTTGCTTAGATATGACACCAAAACATAAGTAACAAAAGGAAAAGTAGGTAAATTGGACTTCATCAAAATTAAAAACTTCTGTGCCTCAAGGAGCAACATCAATAAAGTGAAAAGACAACTCACAGAATGGAAGAAAATATTTCCAAGTCATATATTGGTAAGAGACTTGTATTTGGAATATATAAAGAATTCTTACAACTCAAAAAGAAAAATAAACTAATATTAAAATGAGGAAAAGATTTGAATAGACAGTTCTCAAGAGAAGATATGCAGTCAGTAAACACATGAAAAGTTGCTCAACATCTTTAGTCATTAGGGAATTGTAAACCCACACCAAAATGAGATACCACTTCATACCACTAGGATGGCTAGAGTAAAAAAGATGGCAATAACAGTGTTGGCACGGATGTTGAGAAATTGAAAGCCTCAGACAAGCGGGTATGTAAAATGATACTGTAGCTTTGGAAGACAGTTTGGCAGTTCCTCAAAAAGTTAAACATTGAGTATACTATATGACCTAGCAATTCCACTCCTAGATAGATAGATAGATACACATACACACACCATACACACACACAGCAAGAGAATTGAAAACATATGTCCACACAAAAATGTACACATGAATATTAATAGCAGTATTATTCTTTTTTTTAATATCTTTATTGGAGTATAATTGCTTTACCATGTTGAGTTAGTTTCTGCTGTATAATAAAGTGAATCAGCTATATGTATACATATATCCCCATATCCCCTCCCTCTTACGTCTCCCTCCCACCCTCCCTATCCCACCCCTCTAGGTTGTCACAGAGCACTGAGCTGATCTCCCTGTGTCTAGCAGTATTATTCTTAATAGTCAAAACATGGTAACAATCCAAATATCCATCAACTGTTGAATGAATACACAAAATGTGGTACATCGTAAATGGAATATTATTCAGTCATAAAAAGGAATGAAGTACCAACACATGCTAAAAAAATAGAAGAATCTTGAGAAAATTTCGCTAAGTGAAAGAGACAGACACAAGGAAGGCCTTGTATTGTGTGATTACATTTATATGAAATGCCCAAATAGGAAAATGTATAGAGGCAAAAAGTAGATTAGTAGGGCTGAAACTACTCTGTATAATACTATAATGATGGATACATGTCATTATAAATTGGTCCAGACCCCATAGATACATAGAGATACATAGAGAACCCTAATGTAAAATATGGTCTTTGGGTGATAATGACATGTCAGTGATAATGACATGTCAGTGTAGGCTCATCAGTTGTAATAAATATACTACTCTGGTAGGGTATGTTGATAATGGGGAAGGCTATGTGAAGGCAAGGGGTATATGGGAACTCTGTACCTTCTGCTCAATTTTGTTGTGAACCTAAAGCTTGTCTAAAAAATAAAGCCTATTAAAAAAAATTTTTTTAAGTAGATTCATGGTTGCCAGGGACACCTGGATGAGTAGTAAAGGGGATGGGTCATGGCTGCTAATGAATATAGTTTTTTTAGTTGTTGTTTTCCTTTGTCTTATTGTTTGTTTTCGTTTTTTACATTTCATTAATAATAAGCCACTAGGTATGCAACACAATGCATTAAAAATACTAGATATATTTAAATAATTGTGTATTTATTTACATGCAGCAGTTTTCATAATGAGAAATATAATGTAATTTAAATGCAGCACAGTGGTTTTCATATGGGTACCCATAGAATGTTTAATAAATTAGGAAAGTCAGTTTAAATCTTCATGTTTATTTGTGTACACATTTGTTTTTGTGTGCATATCTCTCACTACCTAAGCAAATTTTCAAAGTTCTAAAATATTTTTGGCTTTCTAAAAAATACCTGAATTTGCCATATATATGATTTTTCCATGGTTTTAGTAGAATTTACAAAACATAAAATTTATCATTTTAACCATTTTTGAGCAAATAATTCAGTGGAATCAAGTACATTCACATTGTTGTGCAACCATCACCACTATCCATCTCCAGAAATTTTTTCATCTTCCCAAATTGAAATCCCATACCCATTAAAAATAACCCTCTGTACCTCTCTCCCCTGTAGCCCCTGGCAGCCGCCATTTACTTTCTGTTTCTATGAATTTGTCTACTCTAGGTACCTCATATAAATGGAATTATATACTCTTTGCCCTTTTGTGACTGGCTTATTTCACTTAGCATAATGTGTTCAAGGTTCATTTATGTTATAGCATGTGTCAGAGTATTTTAAGGTTGAATAATCTTCCATTATATTTTTTGTACCACATTTTGTTTTATCCATTCATCCACTGATGAGACATTTGGGTTGTTTCCACCTTTTAGCTATAATGAATAATGCTGCTGTGAACATGGGTGAACAAATATTCAAGCCCCGGCTTTCAGTTCTCTTGGATATTTACCCACAAGTGAAATTTTTGAATCATATGGTAATTCTATGTTAACTTTTTGAGGAACTATCATACTGTTTTCCACAGTGGCTGCACTATTTTACATTCCTACCAGCAATGCACAAGGTTATTCCAGGATTCTCACCAACACTTGTTATTTCCTGTCTTTTTAATAATAGCCATCCTAGTAAATGTGAAATGGTATTTTATTTTGGTTTTGGTTTTCATTTTCCTGATGGCTAGTGATATTGAGCAGGCATCATTTCATGTGCTTATCAGCCATTGTGTATCTTTTTTGGAGAAATACCCATGTAAATCCTTTATCCATTTGGGGGGAGTTTCCTTTGCAATGATGAAAATATTCTGGAATTCATTAGTGATGATGGTTGTACAAGTTTGTGAACATATTGAAAATCACTGAATTGTACACTTAAAAGTAGTAAAAATGTAAGCTAAACAAACAAACAAACAAATGGATGTGGAGAACTGAGAGCTAATGAGTGCTACACCTACAAATAGAAAAATAGTGCTTCTTCATCAGTATTGTTGTTGAAGCATATTTGAGCATGGAATGAATACTTTGTATGAAGAATAAAGATATTAATTATTAGTCTGTTAAAAAACATATTCTCTGTGGGAAGTTATTATCTATAATCTAGTAGAGGCTCATTAAAAACTGGAATGGGGGCTTCCCTGGTTTTTTTTTTTTTTTTTTTTCAATTCAGATTTCCCCAGTTTTATTTGGACTTATTTGTGTGTTTCGTTTCTTTTTTTCAGTAGTGTAATTAGTTCTAATTTTTATTTTATATTGGAGAGTTGATTAACTCTTAGTAGAATTGATTAACAATGTTCTGTTCGTTTCAGGTGTACAGCAAAGTGATTCAGTTATACATATTCATGTATCTGTTCTTTTTCAAATTCTTGGATGAATTTCTATGGAGACTTTTCTAGTCAGTGATATTCTGGCTGTTAACCTTAAAGTTGTTGATAGCTTCATTGAGGAGAAAGAGGAGGAAGCTTCACATTGGGTTAGTGTTTTATACTTTTCAGTTCCCCTCCCCCTGCCTTAGTTCTTTGATTCTTATAGGCTCTACTAGAGTCAGGCCTGCTGCATATGGCTGTGCAGGTTGAAAATGGCACCTCCTGAAAGCTTTGGTCTTGATGAGCATGTGAATGTGGGACTTGATGGTAACTCTTCCTGCTATATAAATAGAGATACTGATGCAGATTGTAGGTAAGTGGTCTCCAAGAGTCCCCACTAAAATCACTGCTTTTTCCCATTATATGATTTGTATTGCCTTCAGTGATTCCATTTCCTAAATCTTTAATCCATTGATGAGGTCTATATTGAGCAGTAACCTACTTCACCCTCCTTTTGTCTCCACATAGACTCTTTCCTCATCTTTAAAGTTAGCATAGTGGTAATATTACTTGCCTGACAGGTATTTAATTGTGAGAATGTAAGTGATACAAATAGGTGAGTATAACTTTATTAGCTCTAAAATATTTTTATAGGAATTATTCTCACTTCTTTCCACATACCTTTGATTTTACTAAATGATATTACTTACTTGTCTCTGAATACACCCCACCATTTTTAAAAAGGTCCCTTTAACTTTCTTCCTTCTGCTTGACCCTTTCTCTTCACACCGTTCAAAGACCCCCTATATGTTTCAGGAAGACCATACTTAGCTGATACATCCTCCAGAAAACCTAAAATCCTCTGTCCTATTATAAATGTAACCTATCCTTATCTCTTGATTTTGTCCTCATATGCCAGAAAATGTTATATGTGCCTCATACACTCTACGTGTAGTTGTCTTAGCCCATTGTCCAGCCTGTATGCTCTTTGAGAAGAGAGGGATTATACTACATCTTCTGATCTTTATATTCTCTCTGTATAGAACCGAACAGAATGCTTTTAGAATAGAAGAAGAAAAGGCATTTGTTGAAATTAACTGAGATATTCAGGAATTTTGTGAACCTGATAAACTGTTGCTAGCTTGAAATCGGCCACAGTGAGAGTATTTACACCATGGAAATCAGCAAACTTTTCAAATCACAGCTTTTTGTGTGGAGAGCCGATTTATTAGCACACTACTGGTTGTGTGTCTCTACCCCCAGTAGATGGTGAACACTTCAGATTCATCTTTGCCTCAGTGCCTGGATGTGATAGGAAAGCTCTTTGCTGAATTAATGAATAAATAAATGATTGAATATATCAACTGTCTTATTCCTCCACTGTCTGACTTCCGCTGGCAGAAACTAAATTTTAGAATCTAATGTATTTTTTGAGACCAAGTTCTGAAATGACCCATTGTCATGGACTGCAGTTTTCTTTCTGCTTCATAGTTTGAACCAAAAAAAGTGTCTGTTGGAAAATAAGGCTATTAAACACACATGTTTCAATAGCACAGTAAGGATGGCATTTCTGTCCATTATCACCTTGTTAAGCTACTCCTGCTATGACTTTGCTGCCTACTAAGTTTTTGGCATCTATTGCTTAACTGACTGACTTACCTTTTAATTTTCAAGTTGGAAGCCAATAGTGTGAACCATCTCAAATTAGCTGAAAGATTTTCTTTCACATTATAAGAGGTAACTAACCAATTAATTCTCTCTTGTCATGGATGTTAAAAATACCAACAAATGAAAATATAATGTCTTAGGACTTTAAAATATTACTTTAAAAATTACTATATTAAAACAACTTGTACTGTTCTTTCTATTAATTTTCCTGTTGATTTTATCAACGTAACATATAAAATGAAATTTAAAGATGTTAACAGTCATTTGACTTTTTAATTTTTTCTAAAACATCCTCCATAATGATGATGCATATAAGTTTTTTTTAAATAATGCTAGCTTTCTGACCATTCCATGTGCTATTACGATCTAAACTTGAAACCATTTTTAATTTATTTTAAAATTTGAAGAAAACACTATGTTCAGATCTCACCACTAATTATTAAAAGAATAGAAATACACCAACTTACTCTCTGAAGATCTCAGTAAGTTTGATGTTCCATACACCATATTTTATGTGACTTATACTTTAATTTGCTTTTAAAAGGGCTGATGAGAGTAGCAGTATGTAGTAAATATGTAGCAGATTCACTTGTAATCAAGGAGGTAAATAGGCTAATCACTTACCAACATAATTTTTTATTTTTCAAGTTCTGCTCTCACGTTACACAATAGGTTAAATATTTTGTTGGTTAAAATCGAGTCAGACAGAAAATGACATTAGACAACATGCATATTTGTTGGTTTTATTGAAAGTGCGAAAAATTTCAAACAGTTCTAATTAGGTGCACGTGCACTCAATCTCTGGAGGTACATCTTTCAGCATCAGCTACTCAGTTGCACATTGAAATTTTGTGCTGTATGGAATTAATGTACCACAAATATTAAAGATGTTTGATTCAAGGATAATAATAATGGAGTGATGACATTTTAATAAAACCTTACCTATTTTTATGGAATAGTTAAGCTATTCAGAAAAGCAGGAGATTCTTGTTTGGGTTAAAAATTTATAGTGTGTTAGAATTTCTTTTCAAGTGAGAGAATATGAGGATATTATTGAAACATCCAGAGACTAATAAACATTTAAAATTTATAATAAATCAAAACATAAAAAATTAACTACTTTCTTTCTGACAAAGTCAAGATCATCACAAATTAACCATATGACTAAGAGTTTTCTTTTTAAAGGCATTTTGTTAAAATAATTAGAATTCTTAATGTGTCTGTGATCTGTAATATATGGTCAATTTATATCTGTAGAAGCAACTGTTCAGATTACAGAATAGCTTTCTGTAGACTCTGCATATAATTAGTTTGCTTAAATTCTGTGCTTAAGTGTTCTAACTATAAGAATGGGGAAATTAGAAGTATTTAATTTTTTCAACATCTTTATTGGGATATAATTGTTTACAGTGGTGTGTTAGTTTCTGCTGTATAACAAAGTGAATCAGCTATACATAAACATATATCCCCATATCTCCTCCCTCTTGCATCTCCCTCCCACCCTCCCTATCCCACCCCTCTAGGTGGACACAAAGCACTGAGCTGATCTCCCTGTGCTATGTGGCTGCTTCCCACTAGCTATCTGTTTTACATTTGGTGGTGTATATATGTCCATGCCACTCTCTCACTTCGTCCCAGCTTACCCTTCCCCCTCCCCATGTCCTCAGGTCCATTCTCTGTGTCTGCGTCTTTATTCATGTCCTGCCCCTAGGTTCATCAGAACCTTTTTTTTTTTTTTTTAGATTCCATATATATGTGTTAGCATACAGTATTTGTTTTTCTCTTTCTGACTTACTTCACTCTGTATGACAGTCTCTAGGTCCATCCACTTCACTACAAATAACGCAATTTCATTTCTTTTTATGGATGAGTAATATTCCATTGTATATATGTGCCACATCTTCTCTATCCATTCATCTGTCGATGGACACTGAGATTGCTTCCATGTCCTGGCTATTGTAAATAGAGCTGCAATGAACATTGTGGTACATGACTCTTTTTGAATTATGGTTCTCTCAGGATATATGCCCAGTAGTGGGATTGCTGGGTCATATGGTAGTTCTATTTTTAGTTTTTTAAGGAACCTCCCTAATGTTCTCCATAGTGGCTGTATCAATTTACATTCCCACCAACAGTGCAAAAGGGTTTCCTTTTCTCCACACCCTCTCCAGCATTTATTGTTTGTAGATTTTTTGATGATGGCCATTCTGACTGGTGTGAGATGATATCTCATTGTAGTTTTGATTTGCATTCCTCTAATGATTAGTGATGTTGAGCATCCTTTCATGTGTTTGTTGGGAATCTGTATATGTTCTTTGGTGAAATGTCTATTTAGGTCTTCTGCCCATTTTTGGATTGGATTGTTTGTTTTTTTGATATTGAGCTGCATGAGCTGCCTGTATATTTTGGATATTAATCCTTTGTCAGTTGCTTCATTTGCAAATAGGGAAAATTAGAAGTATTTTAAGTTGATCTGAGTATCTTGGAGAGGGATAGAAATTCTCTCAAAATTCTGATCACTTGTGAGAGAATTTTGTTATGGAGACCACCACACTGAGTAGTTGTCTTCACTAGATGATCCCATAGGTCACTTTTAGCTTTAAAGTTCTTAGGATCTTTGTTGGATTTTCAAAGTGTTTTCTTAATAATATGATAGAGCATTATAACTTCTGTTTCAAAGGTATCCTTTTGATAAAATGCATCTTATCTAAATAATGTATAGCAGGGAACAAACTAAAAAATTATAATTAAAATGGTAAAGCTAACTGTCAGTAACACTTGAACACTAGTTCTACAAAGCATTAATTAGATATTCCTATTACCAGTCTGTCATACACTATCAGAGCTTAATATTTCTTCAACTTGGAAAACATTATTTTAATCTTTTAAGACCCCCTAATTCTGTAACATAATTAATTCAGTATGAAACAAAACTGATTTCTTGAGCACCTACTAAGTGCTAAGATATATCACAGTGAAAATGATTTTCCTTTTTTAGCTAGATATTATCTCAAGGGAAAATATTACTTATTTTGAAGCAAAGGTATAAGTTCCAGGCTCTAGAACTTATTCCTGTTTAGGTCATTTATCAAAAATTGAATATATTTGTTGGTCTGTGTGATATTGTTATTAGATGTATTAACTGCCGAGATGTGTGGTTCAGACTCTACATAAATGCATAGACAAAAGCTATTTTTTACCGTTTGCATTTAGAATATCTGTGACATGCAAATGCACGTGGAAAGATATTTTTATTTTCTGTTTACCTACTGTGTGCTTTACACTTTAATTGCATAGAGTTATGATTTTATTAATCAGTAAAAATGTTTTCAGCAATACTAAATTGAAATACAACTGATAGAAATAAAATATTAGTTACTGAGAATTATCACATTGTCTCCTTTACTTAAACACATAAGGCTCTTGCCTGCCTCTTACCTTTCTGTCTCTTTGCATGATTGGCTCTTCATTCTTCAGGTCTTGGTTTAAATATCGTCTGGCCTTCTCTGCCACCGTCCCCCCAATTTAAGTAGGTCTCCACTCCTTTGTTAGTTTCCATTATTAAACCTAGTTTACTTCTCTCATAGGACTGATCGTAAGTTGTACTTATATATTTGCTTACTTGTCTTTTCTCTTAGACTGTAGGCCTCATGGGAGTAAAACCATGTCGTTCCATTCCCTGGCATAACCCAAGCACCTAGTTCAATATCTACAACACAATTTTACTGCCTTTAAGAAACATTCCCAGTCAAAGTCACTCTCTTCCTCTCCTATACTGATATAGAACATTGTATTAGATCCTCCACTTACAAGCTCTCTGACCTTGAGAGTTATTTAACCTCTTCCTGCCTCAGTTTCCTCATCTCTGAGATGATGATATATCTTGGGGGGTTGTTACAAAGATAATAGTGTATCTAAATCTCTTAACAATACTAAAACATAGTAAGCCTCAATATATGCTTTTACATTATTTTAAGGTGTATTATTGCCTAGATTGTATGAAATTATTTTATTGTTGTGTCCATTACTCTCTTTTCATTGTAAGCTTCAGGAGGATAGTGAGTGTTTCTTACTTATTTATAAGTCTATACTACTGTTATTTAGTACAATGTTCTGTAGCAAGTTGAAGTCTAATTCAACACCAATTTGATGCTTGATTCTATCCCCTAAATGTCTACAGTGTAATAATAATTGCTCTCTTCATGTCTGAGTGAGCTAAAAACAATTTCACCTTTATTCTCCCTTGTTCACCAGAAGCTCTAACCACTCAGGGCTGCTCTGCATTCTTTAGACACACACTCCTGCAACTTCTTGTACCTTTGTTTATTCCTACTATTTCGGCTCTGACTGCTTTTACATTCCATGCCCATATCCAGAAAGTTTTTAAGGTCCATGCTCAAAAGTGCCACCTCCATAAAACTTTTGCTAATCTTTCATAGGGATAGAATGACTTTCTTTTGATACTTAATAATGTAGTATCTTGAATTTGGGATATTTGTATAAAGATCTGCCTGTGTAAAATAAATATGTGTATATATATACACACACACACACACATACACATATGTATGTGTATATATATGTACTCTTTTAATAGCCATTGATTTTATTTTTTAAACACTTTTTAAAATTAATTAATGTATTTATTTAGGTTATGCCAGGTCTTAATTGCGGCACACGAGATCTTTTTACTTGCGGCACGCAAGCTTCTTAGTTGTGGCATGTGGACTCTTACTTGTGGCTTGCAGATTCTTAGTTGTGGCATGCATGTGGGATCTAGTTCCCTGACCAGGGATCGAACCCAGGCACCCTGCATTGGGAGCATGGAGTCTTACCCACTGGACCACCAGGGAAGTCCCTATATATACTCTTATATTGAACAAATATTCCTGGTGCTCCAAACACGTGCTAAGCACAATTCTAACAGCCTATAACACAAGGATAATTTCCATGTGGACTTTCTATCTAAGGTAAACCCATACATATTAAAGATGATTTAATAAGTGCTGTAACAGAAGTCTGTTGAAGGATTGTAGAGACTGGGATTAGCTTTACCTACAGGGTTGAAGAAAGCCTTCTCAGGTAGCAGTATCTGAGGTGGACTTATAAAAAGGAGTATACGAAATTAGAACACTCCCTAACACCATACACAAAAATAAACTTAAAAATGGATTAAAGACCTAAATGGAAGGCCAGAGACTAAAACTCTTAGAGGAAAACATAGGCAGAACACTCTATGACATAAATCACAGCAAGATCCTTTTTGACCCATCTCCTAGAGAAATGGAAATAAAAATAAAAATAAACAAGTGAGACCTAATGAAACTTAAAAGCTTTTGCACAGCAAAGGAAACATAAACAAGACAAAAAGACAACCCTTAGAATGGGAGAAAATATTTGCAAATGAAGCAACTGACAAAGGATTAATCTCCAAGATTTACAGGCAGCTCAATATCAAAAAAACAAACAGGGGCTTCCCTGGTGGCGCAGTGGTTGGGAGTCCGCCTGCTGATGCAGGGGCGCGGGTTTGTGCCTCGGTCCGGGAGGATCCCGCGTGCTGCGGAGCGGCTGGGCCCGTGGGCCGTGGCCGGTGGGCCTGTGCGTCCGGAGCCTGTGCTCCATGGCGGGAGAGGCCACAACAGTGAGAGGCCCACAAACCGAAAAAAAAAAAAAAATCCAATCCAAAAACGGGCAGAAGACCTAAATAGACATTTCTCCAAAGAACATACACAGATTCCGAACAAACACATGAAAGGATGCTCAGCATCACTAATCATTAGAGAAATGCAAATCAAAACTACAATGAGATATCATCTCACACCAGTCAGAATGGCCATCATCAAAAAATCTACAAACAATAAATGCTGGAGAGGGTGTGGAGAAAAGGAAACCCTTTTGCACTGTTGGTGGGAATATAAATTGATACAGCCACTATGGAGAACATTAGGGAGGTTCGTTAGAGAACTAAAAATAGAGCTACCATACGACCCAGCAATCCCACTACTGGGCATATACCTTGAGAGAACCATAATTCAAAACGAGTCATGTACCACAATGTTCATTGCAGCTCTATTTACAGTAGCCAGGACATGGAAGCAATCTCAGTGTCCGTCGACAGATGAATGGATAGAGAAGATGTGGCACATACATACAATGGAATATTACTCATCCATAAAAAGAAATGAAATTGCGTTATTCGTAGTGAAGTGGATGGACCTAGAGACTGTCATACAGAGTGAAGTAAGTCAGAGAAAGACAAATGCCGTATGCTAAAACATATATATGGAATCTAAAAAGAAAAAATGGTTCTGATGAATCTAGGGGCAGGACACGAATAAAGATGCAGATGTAGAGAATGTACCTGAGGACATGGGGAGGGTGAAGGGTAAGCTGGGAAGAAGTGAGAGAGTGGCATGGACATATATACACTACCAAATGTAAGACAGATAGCTAGTGGGAAGCAGCTACATAGCACAGGGAGATCAGCTCGGTGCAATGTTACCACCTAGAGGGTTGGGATGGGCAGGGTGAGAGGGAGGGAGACAGAAGAGCGAAGCGATATGGGGACATATGTATATGTATAACTGATTCATTTTGTTATAAAGCAGAAACTAGCACACCATTGTAAAGCAATTATACTCCAATAAAGATGTTAAAAGAAAAAATGAGTAAGAATTTTCCAAGGGACAAGAGGAAAAAGCATGGAGGCATGAAAGTAACAGCGTTTTAAGGAAGTGTTATTTTTTTGTTATACGTAGAAAAAAAGGTTTCTTTTATCTTCACATCCTGTCAGGGTCTACCCAGCATAGTGCTTGACATATAGAAAGTTGTTAATGTTTGAATAATAAGTGATACGAGTCTAGTAAAAGTCAGCATAAGCTGTTCTCTATGTCCATCTCTTGCTTCTACTTTCTTCTGAAGTATCTTTATTCTTCGTCAGTAACTTCCCAAGTAGTGAGATAGTGGCTACTACATAAATCTCTGAGTTTATTCTGCCAGTTTAGTAACCTTAGTGAAATTTGCCTTTCTTATGGTTACAGCAGAATTGTTGCTGCTGATTTAAGTGACTCAGCTTGGGTCACATACTCATCTTTAAACAAATAACTTGTTGGGTAATAGGATAATAATAAATTATTAATTTGGAGAAGTAGGTGGGAGCCAAATCATTCTAAGAACAGTGGGATGCTTTTAGAGGTTTTAAATAGAGAAATTATATGACCTAGTTTTTGATTTTTAAAAATGCTCTTTTTGCTCTGTGTGTAGAGTGGGTTGCAGAAGGCCAAAGTGAAAGCACCTAGACTAGTAAGGTGGTTCTTATTATAGTCCAGCTGAGAGATTATGATAGTCTTGTTTTGGTTATGGATTAAATTTTGGGAATGGATGGTGAGATTAAGGGGAAAATGAAAAATGATTCCTGAAATCTTGACTTGAGTGAGTGAATGGTAGTGTGATTTATTGAAATAGGGAGGACTGAATGTGATGATAATTTAGTTTTGGCTGTTAACATTTGCATTGTCTATTAAATGTCTGTGTGGAGAAGCAGGTGTATCAGTTGGGCAAGTCCTTTTCTCATCTTTAAAGTGGAAATAATGCCATATATTTAATAGGGATACTGAGGGATGTGGTAATGTATAAAGCATGTGGCATTTAATAGTTAGTTGAATGAATAAAGGAGTAAATGAATGATGTTGATATTTAAAAACCTAATAACTACACCCTTTAAAAAATTGGAACTGGCTTACTTTCCCTATGTAATTTTGTTGCCACATTTAGCAACTACAAAACAATGTACCCTGTGTTCATTTATCATATTTGATAGATAAAGATTCTGTCATAGGAAGATATTTTTTAAAGAGCAACTAATTTTACTTTATCAGGTTTTCTAGTTCTTGCCCTCTTCCTTCTGTTTTACTCATAAAAATCGGTCAGTTTTGTGAAATGTGTAGGCTAGAGTTAAAAAGGTTTCCCTTTAGGGCTTCCCTGGTGGCGCAGTGGTTGAGAGTCCGCCTGCCGATGCAGGGGACACGGGTTCGTGCCCCAGTCCAGGAAGATCCCACATGCCGCGGAGCGGCTGGGCCCGTGAGTCATGGCCGCTGAGCCTGTGAGTCCGGAGCCTGTGCTCTGCAACGGGAGAGGGCACAACAGTGAGAGGCCCGCGTACCGCCAAGAAAAAAAAAAAAAAAAAAAAAAGTTTCCCTTTAGTACCCTGGTCAAACACTAATGAACTTGCCCTTAGATATATGCTTGACGTTGCCTGACCCATGAGTTAAATAAAAATGACATTGCGGTTTTAATAGTATACAGTGGCCTGGTTACTCAGTCCCTATACACTTGTCTATGAGGCTAATGCTATTTGGATTTATGAGAGATTGGAGAAATTCCATTTTTGTGCAGTTTTTAGATTCTGTATTTTGAGATATCTTAAAGGGTGAGGTGGGGGGTTAGGGGTTGGTTAAAGCTGCATATAGCAGGGGAAGGGCCTGATGCCAAGTGTTAATTTTTGAATGGATAGTGGCTATCTCCAATAGTCTTAAGTTATCCAAAATATACAAATTAATTATTTTTCTTTTGTAGTTTACATATGTGGCCTAGATTTGCTTCACAATTCATACTTTTAAAAATTTATTAATGTAAAATAAGGTGAAGAAAATATCCCATACGCTCAGGTTGACATTGAAAAGTATAACAACAATTTTTCCATCATAGTTTTTTTTTTTAATTACTCAGAAAAGTACATGAATAATACTTTCATGGTAAATGACTCAGGAACTCAGGAGTCTAAAAAATAAAACATGACCGTCCTACTTTGTGAATTGGGTGGTTTCTCTGAGATAGCTACTTAGAAATGAAATGTCTGGGTTAAAGGTTACATTCACTTTATTTTGATAGATATTGCCAAATTCCCCCCTCAAAAATCTTTACCTACTTCTTCACCCACCAGCAGTATTAAGCATGCATGTTACATTGTATTCTTACCAAACAATGGATTATGTCAATATTTTTAGTTGTTCCCTAATTGAAAGGTATAAATGGTATTTTGTTTTAATATGCATTTCCTTAATTACTCGAAATTAAACACTTTTCTTTCTGTATCATTAACTTAGTGATATTATAGTAGTTTCCAAACCAGATTATTTTAGCATTTATTGAATTAAAAAGTGATTAGTTAACATGCATATAGTAACAGTTAAATTATAATGACACCGACACACTTGATTTACTTTGTTAATTTTACTGTAGACCAACTATATGTTGTAGTGTGTAATTTATTGCTCTTTTTAGTATATCATAATTGGAATAAAATATAGAGAGGCAGAATAACATAGTGGTTAAAAGTATGGACTACTGAGCCAGAATGCCTGGATCAGAATACTGCTTCCAGAACTTATTGTTATTTGATGATGGTTAAGTTACATATCCTCTCTATGCCTCAGACCTTATCTCTGGATGAATGGATAAAGAAAATATGATTTATAAATATAATGGAATATTATTCATCCTTAAAAAAGAAGGAGATCCTGCCATTTGCAGCAACATGGATGAACCTGGAAGACATTGTGCTAAGTGAAATAGACAGACCAGAAGGACAATACTCCATGATACCACTTATATGAGGAATCTAAGATAATCAAATTTATAGAAGCAGAAAGTAGGATGGTGGTTGCCAGATGTTGGGGGAAGAAGGAAATGGGAAGTGAATAGTGAAAGGGCACAAAGTTTTAGTTACACAAGATGAATAATTCCTAGAGATCTACAGTAAAACACAGTGTCTATAGTTAACAGTACTGTATTTTATACTTAAAAATTTGCTAAGAGGGTGGATCTTATGTTAAGTGTCCTTATCACAAAATAAAAGTAATAGTAATGATAATAAATGAAGAGGATAGGAGGAATCTTTTGGAGGTGAGGGATGGATTTATGGCATAAATTGGGATGATAATTTCGTGGGTTCAATTCATCAAATTGTACACATTAAGTATGTATAGCTTTTTGTATTTTAATCATACCTCAATAAAGTAGTGTAAAAAAGAAAAATTGTGAGGACTTCCCTGGTGGTCCAGTGGTAAAGAGTCCACCTTGCAATACAGGGGATGCGGGTTTGATCCCTGGTCAGGGAACTGAGATTCCACATGCCGCGGGGAATCTAAAGCCTACGTGTCACAACTACTGAGCCCATGCACCTCAGCCAGAGAGCCTGGGTGCCGTGAACTACAGAGCCCACGTGTCCGTGCACCACACTACAGAGCCCACCCGCCCAGCCTGCATGCCACAACTAGAGAAGAGAAAACCCACATGCCACAACTAGAGAAGAGCCTGTGTGCCACAACGAAAGATCCTGCATGCCTCAGTGAAGATCCCACATGCTGCAACTAGGACCTGATGCAGCCAAAAATGAATAAAATAAATAAGTAATTGATAAATCTTTAAAAAAAGAAAAATTCTGAAAATAGTTAATATCTACAAAGTGCTTAGATTAGTACCTGTAAGTGCTATTTGAATGTCTGCTAAATAAATTAATTAAATTCATAAATTTTACTGCACATTGAGTACATATAATTCTTTAACCACTAGGATCCCAATATTTTCAATAAAACTTCATGATGCAAAGATATATTACAACTCAAGTGTCAATGTCTAAAAATCACATCTTAAATATGTGTTTTATAAGTATCTTCCAGTGTGATTATTAAATTGAAAAGAAAAAATTTTTCTTTTTTTCTGGAATGAGATGGAATGGGTAAAAAGTAATTTGTTTAATTTTCAAATGTTCATATGGTTGATCTTTAGAAACTAAGACTTCTGTTTAGTGCAATGGTTACTGGTGTGATACGGTAGAAAAAACACAGATTGTTAAAGTTGGAAAGGATAGAGTTCAAATCCAGGTTTGCCACTTTAATAAAGTCATTTCTGTATACACAGGGTTGATGCGAGCATGAAATGTAGTAACACATGTAAAGTGGGTAAATCAGTGCCCCGGCATTCAATAAATGGTAGTTGCAGCTGTTATAATTGTCTCTTCTCTACCCTCCTAATACTTTATTGATATCTTTATCCTTATAATTATCACACTGTACCATGAATATTTGTTTCTGGGTGTGACCCTCACTGGGCTGTGACTTTATTGAAGGCAAGAATATTATCTCTGTCTATCTTTGTATCTCTCCTGCAGAGGTTGCACACTGACAACTACAAGACCGTTTTGTCTGGCTACGAGTTTTTGTCCCAGAGTGTTTTAAATTTGAACTGGTTGCCAACATTTAAAGGTTTAAAAGCTTCACATTTCAAGACAAAACAAAACAATGCAGGATTCCTGGCTTCTGGCTTTTCTCAAAGAATCAGAAAATTCTAGCAATACTGAACCCCAGATTTTCCATAGCAGCAATCAGCTGTTCTGGAGTAGCAGCTCCCTCCTTCCAGAGGCATGCTGTCTGGTTTGCCACAGTCCCCAACACCCCAATATTACCTCCTTAAAACTAAGGCTGAGGGGCTTCCCTGGTGGCCCAGTGGTTGAGAGTCCGCCTGCCAATGCAGGGGACACGGGTTCGTTCCTCGGTCCGGTAGGATCCCACATGCCGCGGAGCGGC
The DNA here is from genome assembly GCF_003031525.2 of Neophocaena asiaeorientalis asiaeorientalis. Classification (NCBI taxonomy): domain Eukaryota; kingdom Metazoa; phylum Chordata; class Mammalia; order Artiodactyla; family Phocoenidae; genus Neophocaena; species Neophocaena asiaeorientalis. The sequence goes on along the minus strand of NW_020172632.1, from coordinate 3,265,750 downwards.
TGGGCCCACGAGCCATGGCCGCTGAGCCTGCGCGTCCGGAGCCTATGCACTGCAATGGGAGAGGCCACGACAGTGAGAGGCCCGCTTACCGCAAAAAACAACAACAACAACAAGGAAAAAAACAACTAAGGCTGAATGCCGTTTGCCCATCACATTTCACTCGTTTATATTTCCTCTCTGGCTACTCTAGACACTTGCATATGAGAAAACTTGCTCTAGTGACAGGGTTTGGAACTTAGGAAGTGCTCAACGAATGTTTGTTGAATGAATGAATGAATGAAAGAACCATAAACATGCACGTATAGAAGGTTTACCAGATTTACTTTAAAGTGTCGAAGGAGATATGGGTCTAGCTGTACTTTAGCAACAGCTATTCCCATCATCTTTTTCAATATACAGCATGAGGAAGGAATGGTTATGTTGGGGGGCAGTCAGAGAATGATACTCTGAAATAACTGGCTTTCATTGGATGTGATTACTAGGCTACCACATTTTCAAGAATAGACACCCTCAAATTTATTCACTACTAGTGTAATGCAATGAAACATGACAAAAAATAAAATATGGGGACTTCCCTGTTGTCACAGTGGGTAAGAATCCGCCTGCCAATGCAGGAGACACGGGTTCGAGCCCAGGTCCAGGAAGATCCCACATGCTGCAATGCAACTAAGCCCGTGCACCACAACTACTGAGCCTGCGCTCTAGAGCCCGTGAGCCACACTACTGAGCCCACGTGCCACAGCTACTGAAGCCCATGCGCCTAGAGCCCGTGCTCTGCAACAAGAGAAGCCACTGCAGTGAGAAGCCCGCGCACCGCAACAAAGAGCAGCCCCCGCTCACTGCACCTAGAGAAAGCCCGTGTGCAGCAATGAAGACCCAACACAGCCAAAAATAAAAAGATAAATAAATTTATTTTAAAAAAATAAAATATGATCAAATGCACTTGCCATTTATTTTGGAATGCATGACAATATCTTTTCACTTAAGCAAAACATACAAACAACACCCAACTGTGTTTGAAGACAAGGTATCTTTGATCAGAACTCTGAAATATTCCTTTGAGTTAGCTCTTAGTATAATAAACTTTATTAATTTGTACCTGACAGTAATTTGGTATTTATGATTATTTAGTCTAGTTGAACTGATGCATGTCTGTGAAGGAGGGGTTAGCCAAGTAAGTGAAAAGTATGGGTGACAGTTCTTTGGTAAGGATTGGGGGGGTAATGGTCTACTGGAAAACTAGTTTTAGTTTTGGGGGGAAGTATCATAAACAGTAAAAAAGAGAAAGTGCCTCAGGGTCCCATAGGTTTCTTTTTGAATCCTGCTTCTGCTACGTACTTGGAGAATTTGGACCTTCATTTGCATTTTCTATAAAGAATAAAAACTGCATTGAAGTTGATAATAAGAATTAGAAAAAATATATATGTATGTAAAGCATCTGACAGAACCTTTGCATTTCATGTTTTCTTTGCCTGGAACACTCTTTCTGGGATTTGTACCTTCTCATTCAGGCTTCAACACATCCAAAGTAGAGAATGACTGGGAGGAGTAGAACTTAACCTAATTCTGAAATTATCTTGTTTATATATTCATATTTCTTTTTTGTCTCTTTTCGCACCCTTCCCCCCACCATACACCTACTATGTAGAATGAACGTAAGCTCCATGAAGACAGAGACTTTGTCTTTTTAGTCATGTCTTTTTAGTCACTACTACAATATAGTGCCTTCCTCTAGTAGACACACTCAATAAATGTTTGTTGACTGGCTGGACAGCTGAATGAATGCTCATGAATTATTAGCATTCAGTGAATGTACTTGTTAAACTTACACCAGATTTATTAGTTGCTTATATTGATAAGTCCAGTGAGAAATTCTCCTAGCACTTTGTTAACAGTACATTATGTATTTCTTTTAAAATATATTTTACTGTCACCCTAATTTTTAGCACTAATAGATGAAATGGCTTTTGTAAGGAGGCAAAAGTTTTATATTTAATTCTTTTTTTTTTGTTGCGGTACACGGGCCTCTCACTGTTGCGGCCTCTCCCATTGCGGAGCACAGGCTCCAGACGCGCAGGCCCAATGGCCATGGCTCACGGGCCCAGCCGCTCCGCGGCATGTGGGATCTTCCCGGACCGGGGCACGAACCCGTGTCCCCTGCATCGGCAGGCGGACTCTCAACCACTGCGCCACCAGGGAAGCCCTATATTTAATTCTTAACTCAGTCCTATCTGTAATTTTTTCATTCATTTATTCAGTCATTTTACCTTTAAAATAAAAATTTTACGTTACCTTTAAAATAAAAGTCCTATAACAAGTGTATGTGTGTTGTAAATAACAATTTATTCATTTTCTTCCCAACTAGATTGGTTCCTTAAGGGAGTGTAGAAATCTGTATCTTGTCTACTCCCCACTTTCTTTGCTGTATTTTAGTCACTTAAGTAATAGATGCTCAGTAAGAACTTATTGAATCAATAAGGGACTGCGTATGAGACTGGTAGTGGCTGTAGCATCCCTTACACCTGTCTTTCCAGCTCTGCTTCTATGACTGTTTTAGGGACCTTGGCCCCAAAGAAGGAATTAATTTTGAATCATCACACACTTAAATAAAAAAAAAACTGCCAGGTGTACAGGAAACATGATTTATTATAGTAACATCTAAATTATTGTAGTCATTCCCAGGTAACCATTTTATATATGAATGCATGAATTGATGAATAATTAGACCCATATAATGTGGCAGCTATGTAAGTTATAAGCTTACATTTTTAACTAAAGAATATTCTACTGTCTTGGATATTTAATTATTATAATATGTTATAGTTCATTATTGTTCTTTTTCTTTTTTTTCAAGTAAGGTATCATTACGTGTATTCTATTATTATTCCTTTAATTATGTGGAATTAGTGCATATAGTTCCTATTAAAAACAATGAAAGAATAAGTATGAAAAATTAATTTAGCACAATATTTCTTCTTTGTGTCTCAAGGACTATAAAGAAATAAGAATGAGTTGAAGCATGTTTAAGTATATAGTATGTATATATAGTATCCATAGTATATATAGCGTGTATATATAGTATAGTAAACAGCAGTGGTATATTTTTGTGTTGCTCTATATTCTCTACTTTCTTCATTTTAATCCACTATCCAGTAGGGTAGCTACTAGCCACATGTGGCAATTTAAATTAATTAAAGTGAAATAAAGTTTGAAATCATTTTTCTTAGTTACACTAGCTGTGTTTTAATTACTCAGTAGCCACATGGGACTAGTGGCCACCCTATTGGACAGCACAGATACAAAACATTTCTGTCATCACAGAAAGTTCTTTTAGCAGCTGGTAGGCCATCATATACACAATTCCTTATCCCTTATTTTGCCACATTTACATTAGATTTTTTTGTTTGTAATTTGAAAATGAAGTTTAATATGTCTTAGAAATACTACTTTGCTTAACTTCTTGAAATCTCTTTTCCCCAAAATGGTTGTTTTATCAACTATATATTTAAAACAATGTTTCTATTTTCCATATATTAAGAGTCAACACCTGCCATTTTCATCATTATTTAAGACTCTAAATTCTGTGATGAATACAGTTGAAGTAATGCCTTTAGGTATTATTCACTTTTAAGACAACACAGCATATGATAATGTCTCCATGTGCCTTTTTTACCATGTACAATGAAAAAAATACTTATTAAATGGTGATTTTCCCCCCCTTTATCTTATTAAGTAAATTATATGGACCTTTTTTATGGAAGCCTTCATAGTTAGAGATGTAAAACAGCAATTTCTTGGTTCTATAGCATGACATAGTTCAGAGCTGAGATTAGAGAAACCCCGTAGAGTTGTTAATACTTGAGGGCATCCCCAACTAGAAAAGTATGTGAATTTAGGCATGGGAGGAAGGAAGGATCTGCTTTAAATTTAGTGTAGGGTCACTGAATCTTAATGATAGATTAAACAAGGGAGGTAGAATAATGAATAGGGGTATGTAGTGTGTAGCACTAATACCAGAAGTCCATGGTTTGTGGCGGTTTTTTAATGTCCTTTCCCATATGGTTTTGAATAGAGTAGGTTATGGCAGGGATGAGCTAAGGAATAGCTTTGTTAATGAATAAATAGGAGTAATTTTTTTTAACAGGAGACTTCAGGCTGTTTATTTAGAATGCCTGCTTATTTGATAAATCATGTGATTAATACTTTTCCTGATCTTAATAATACATTAAGAGGTGATACTAAGGTATTCCTGTTATTTTCTTTATAAATCAGCTGTATTTTCATTTCAGAGCCAGTCCTAACAGTAAAACCTTTGGGGTGTGATTTAACTGCCTCAATTAAAAGCCAGTTGTGTGGAGCTTCTGAGCATTGGCATCATCAGTCCTTAGTTAGGGTTTAGTGTACAGTATTAGACTTTCGTTCATGGTGTCAATGCACTTTGAAAGGTTTAATTAAATTGTCATTTGGAACCAGTCTCCAACTCTACCTCATTCACCTAAAATTAACTAGGTACGTAATTTTGGTGGTTATCCTCTTATTATAACTTTGCTCTTGGCCAAGGCAGCTACTTTTCTTAAGATATCCTTCCTGCCCTTCCACCCACATTTATCTCAGAGAGAGTAATGCTAAAATTAAGCTGATCTTGGAAAGTAGCAAGTTAAAAGCAGAAAACCTGACCAGACACACTTTTAAATATCTCTCAGGGCTCTTCTTTGGAGACTACTTAATATTTCCAAAAGGAGAGGTTACGTAGGTTGTCTTTGGTGCCTTGGTTAAGCAGAGGGAAGGGAAATGTAACTCTCCTGACTCCAGGGCCCCAAATGCAAACACTGGCCTAGTTGTTCCCAAACTTTCTCCTTGATGTGGGTGACTTGAATGGTTTATTTTCACTTGATGAGCCACACCCCCAGGCACTTTAGTATTCATGGCAGACCCCCACACTAAGTCCCTTTGTTGTCTTTGTTTTTTGCATTTTTTTGTTAACAAGAAAAGATAAAATTATTAGAGACCTGATTATAGACTGAGGTTCCATTGCTGATGGTTCCCACCACTTTTTTCAACATCTCAGAGAAAGGCAAAAGCCTGGATGGGCAACAGACAGCAGCAAAGCAAACATAAACATTATGTCTGAGCATCATTGTGGTGCTACCAGAGTGGGGAAGGATACACACAGTCTTCGTCAAAATATAAAGATGGGTCTTCACCAAAAACAGTAAGACTGCCAGCATCTGAAAAATTTTGAAGTTTCTGTAGAAGCAATGGTCCTTTAAGGGAAAGAAAAAAATTCTTACAAGGAAAGAAGAAATGGATTAAGAATTTTTTAAAATCTGCATTATCATCCTGACTTAGGCATTAACTAAGTGAATGACATTTGCAAGGCAAGTAGTTTAATTTGTCTATGTGTGTGTGTGTAAAATTTAAAAGAAAATACAGTTATGTGAAAAACAAATTAGCAGAGTAGATTAATGGCATTGCCCTACATCGTCTTCCTTATAGATGTAATTTTATTTTAGAACTTAAAGAGGTTGCAAATAAGACAGATATCTGATCAGTGCCCAACTGTTGAGAGAGGGAAAACTGGAATAACAAGATGGGGCAAATTGATTTACTGTATATTGGCAAAGTAGAAGCAGCAGGCCCGTAGTGTGAATGTCTTCCTATATTTTTATTCCAGACGAAACTCTTATCATTAGTGTTGGGTAGAGACTCAGACGGCATTGGGCAAAAGTATATACAAGGAAGAGCCTTTGCTAACCCTCACACGATAAAGTTTATTTACTGTTTTAACTGTTCTTCTCCTTTTACCTTGATTTATTTTACTTGAAAATTTTTTATCTTGCTATTTCTTTCCCAGCTGTGTGTGACACCAGGAACCCTCTTACTGTGAAGGCAGCATTCAGTCATTGAAACAATAACAAGGTGCTGTTTATTCTTGCAGTTGTCCTTCCTCTAACAGCACTTAAAGTACAAAACTGACAGCCTGTAACTGCTCTTCATTGCCTGTTACAGCACAACAGGTATGAAGAGGCTCAGTTACTCTCTTGACAGAGTGTCCACCCATAGTTGGTCACTCGTACTCTTAATTGTTACCAGTTAATGCTCACCGTTCAGAGTAAGGGTAATGAGTCTTATGGATAATTCTTACCCGTTACAATTATAAAAGTGTCAGGTGAAAAAAAAATTTAAAGATAATAACCGTTTATTTTATAGAAGAGGAAATTCAGGCTCAGAGAAGATATGTCATAGTCATAAAAGAATCTAGACTTTAGAGTCTTGTAGAACTCAATTAAATCCAAATCTCACCATTTACTACCTGGCGTAACCTTAGGCAAATTATTTATTGTCTCTGAGCCTCAGTTTCCTTATTTGTAAAACGAAGATAATAATACATGTAAAAGTTTATTGTGAGGATATGTTAACATAAAATCTAGTTCCTGGTCTATAGAAGATGCTCAATAAATGTTCAGTTGCCTTTCTCTTTCCTTTCCCTTTCCTCTACTCAGGGTCACTCAGATAGTTAGTGGCACAGCTGAAGTGAACACCAGGTTGTTCTGACTCCAAGTACATATCTTTACTTTGAATGAAAACAAAATTTTTAAGAAAATTTTCTTATTGCAGAAGTAATGGACACTTAGAAAAGATAGATACACAGAAAATAATAGTCATAATCCCATGATGCAGAGGGAACAAATTTTAACATTTGTTCTATATCTTTTTTTCTGTGCATATATATAGTGTACATACATATGTACATATATGTATAACTTAATAAACAGAAATGGGCATAATTTTGTAACTTGGTTTTTCTTTAATATTTAACAACTTTTTACGTTATTAAATATTCTTCTCCATTGGAGTCAGCAAACTTTTTCTGCAAAGGGCTAGATAATAAATATTTTAGGTATTGCAGGGCATGTGATCTCTGTTGCATCTCCTCAGGTGTGCCCTCATGGTAGTACAAAAGCATCCACAGACAGTATGTAAACAAATGGAGGTAGTGGTGTTCCAATACAACTTCATTTACAGAAACAGACAGCAGACTGGATTTAGCCTATTACTGGATATTAAATTTGTGCCAATTGTGTGTGTGTGTGTGTGTGTGTGTGTGTGTGTGTGTGATATAATAAGACTGCAGTGAATATCTTTGTAGCTAAATATTTGGCTTACATGTACTATTATGTCCTTAAGATTAACTTGTGTACCGCTTCTGACATTATAACAAATGGTTTGTCTACTAAAATTCAGACTTAAAAATCAAAGTACTTCTGGTATACAAGTATTTCTTGGTTTATGTGACCAATTTTTAAAGTTGTACATAAAATTGAACTTTATAAAATGGTTTAAGGTTAAAGTAAAACACCTTAAAAATGTTCTTATAATTGTTCCAGTTATTTCTAGGATTTACTTTTTTTACTTTTTAAAAAAATATTTATTTATTTATTTGGTTGCTCCGGGTCTTAGTTGCGGCAGGCGGGCTCCTTAGTTGCGGCACGTGGGCTTCTTAGTTGTGGCTCACAGGCTCCTTAGTTGTGGCATGCAAACTCTTAGTTGTGACATGCCTGTAGGATCTGGTTCCCTGACCAGGGATTGAACCCAGGGCCCCTGCATTGGGAGCACAGAGTCCTAACCACTGTACCAACCAGGGAAGTCCCTAGGATCGACTTTTGACTTAATTAGTGTTTTACTTTGTGGAAGGACTTATAAATTAATTTACCTGATTCTAAAAGGGGAAGTTTTAAGAGCATTTAATGAGTGACTGAGTGACTGATGTTTGATTCATTGTGGACAATAAAAAACATTCGCCTCTATGGTATCTATTAAGGCTATTGTTGGAAAAACTTTGCTCTTACACTGTTTCCATAAAGTATAGAGAGGAAATATTGCCTTCTAGGATAAGGTCTTGACTGATTGATATGAGGTTAACCTCCCACTGTTTTTCCTTTGGGTCTTGTTTCAGGTAGCCTATGAGAGAGACCAAAAAAACAAACCAAAAACTGTTTAGTCTTTCCTTTGCTTCAAACAGTTCTCTGGTCTTTAGGGACATGTCCTCAATTCAGCTGATAGGTACAGGTGTCTTCCAAGTTTATTTAGTGTGACAATAGATCATTTATTGTGGATTTGCAGTTTTACTGTAATACCAAATATATATTATAGCCAGAAAGCAATCACACTTAAACTTAAGGCAGAAAAACTGAAGATTAACACAGATTTTCAATGATGAAGATTATTATTATCAATTATTTCAGTGCTATGGAGTCTGTAGTGAAGTAGTGCTATCTTTCATTACTTTCTTAGACTAAAAATAATCACTTTATCATCGAAAAAATTACAGCACTTCTAGAATTTCCCTAACAAATCATTATGAATCATGTTCATTCTCAAAAGGGCTAGCTACCTTAGGCAAGAGTTCAAAGAACTTTTGAATCAGTAAGTTAGAAAGACATGGCTATCTGGGAGAGCCTATAACTCACACAATGCTTCTTAAACTTTGGCTTGGTAAGAATTACCTAGAGAGCTTGTTAGTTCACATATTGTGGGGTCCCAGCGTTTCCAGTGCACTAGGCATGGGACAGGTCCCCTGAATTTTCATTTCTAATAGTTTCCAGGTGATACTAATACTGCTTGTCCAGGTACCACACTTTGAGAACCACAGATGCAGAAAAATAATTGTTCCCATTTGTGAAACATACTCAGCCTTGCTCATTTATAAACGTTTTCTTCACTCTTTAAGAGTTCTCTTTTAAAATCCAGGCTTAACCTTTAACTAAAGATATGAATTAATTTTAATACACGGCCATTAGTTCAGTTACTTTATGATCTAACATTGCAATTTTTATATCATTTTCACCCACACCAAACTTTTAGGATAGGAAATTCTGAATATAACCATGTTTCTAATGAAAGTGTTAAATCTTTTCCTTGATAGTTTTTCAGGATGGCTAAAATCCATTTCTAACTATATGCATTCAAACTAGTTTCCATATTTGCTTAGCTTTATTGTCATCATTCCCAGTAATCTCTTAAGATGCCGGTTGTCAGATTTCTTTGCAGACAAGTAAGAGGTGAAATAAGTTTTTAAAGTATGGTACAAAGCAAAACTTAGTTACAGTTGTTGGAATGAAGAATTCAGTTAGAGCCAAAAAATGTTTTAATAGAACAGAACGCAGCCTAGAGCCTGGTTGAAAGCAACTTCAATTTTACAGTTTTCTTCAAACAACATCCTCATTGTTTTCTGGAAAGATGGTATTTGAGAAAAAGAAATGTCTCGAGTTACTGTTTTTATGAGGAGAGAATTGCTGAGTCTCTTAAATGGTTAATGAGAAGAAGTAATAGTTAAACACTTGAAGCATTGATTTCTGATTTGAATTCTGCAACACAGGCCAGCCCTGAGGGAAGGGGGGAAAAAAAGCTTGCTAATTAACATTTGATTACTGATGCCACCTTCTCATTCCCCTTGCACCATCCGGTTTCAAGTGTTTTTGTTCAAGAAGGATTTTTAGGAGGGTTTTAACTTGCATCATAGTAAAACAAATCCATGTGCAATTGCAACGAGTATACAATATGTTAAAAAAGAAGAAAAAGAAAAGTCCTTAGATATGAAGTATGTGTTCAAAACCCAGTCTGTATCAGAAGTGATTGGTTTCTTAACTATTATAAGCCTTTCAGAGCACCAGTGATTGCTAAGAAACTGGAACTAAGCCTAGTCTGTATGTCTTGTTTAAAACGCACACACACACACAAATACTTATTTATTCAGTGCAGTTATTATTTAGCAAACTCTTAACTGGAGCATCATTTGATGGTGTGAATTACTTGGAGTTCAAATTTTGCTACTCTAAAATTTGGATAAGCTCGGGTTTTAATATGACCAAAGGCCTCTTTCTTCTAAGACTGATAAGAGAATGAGATACATACATGTAGTTTCAGGGTGCTTTTTCGTAAGGGTTGTAATCTGTCATAGTATTCTTAATTCAGAAAATCTAGAAACTAGAGTGCTAACAAATTGATAACTGTTCTAAGCAATTAAATATTTGGTTTCTATTTTTTGCCATATTAAAATATTTGATATGTGAAAAGTCATAGGCCAGATTTCAAAATTTTAAAGATGTTGAAATAAATTAATAGAACTTTACAACTGTATCACTTAGCTTGTAGTATTCTGGCAAAACCATAGCCTGTTTGGTTGATGAAATAGTTATTTGGAAAACCAGTATGACAGGTTTTATTTTTAAATGAGATCTCCTGGGAGAAGAGTATTATTTAGTCTTTTCTTTAAAAAAAAAAAAATCTAGACTTTTCAGTGTAATTAAAAGCAAAAACTAAGACTTTTCTTTATCCAAGAAAAAAAATTCACTTAAAATGTTTATTATATCTGTATTTCTTAACTGAAATTATTGGCAGTTTTCCTTTTTGATATGTTGTATTAGTCACTCTTTACTATTTTTCTTTATTTTTCTAGTCTTATGGTTTTAAACTTTCCCTCTTTACTTGTTTATGTTAAATATATTTAGCTCTTCTTTTCCTGTATCTGGGATTAACTCCAATATTTTCAAAAAATCATAGAATTTTAGAGCTTTGAAAATCAGTAGTGATCTTGTTTTATTCTTTTCGAATATTGAATAAACTAGGTCTCAGGTTCCACCAACTTGCACCACAGTAACAGCAGAATTAGGACTAGAAATCTAGTTCTCTGCCTCTCATTATGCCACAATACCTCAAACTTTGTTGCTTTTCTATAATCAGAATCTGCTTTCACTTGGATAATACCTGAATGAAATTTAAAATTCCCTAAAATGTTTTTCAATAGTGTGACCAACGTTTAGCTCACAACATTTAGCTATAAAATATAGCTGACAAAGTTATCTACCAAGTTTTATATTTTTCAGTTTGAATAGCTACAGACAGCTCACTTAAGGCTAATCTGAGCCTCAAAATTCGGCCTTTAGCAGAGTAACTTCCTAAGAATTTTTTTTCTAAGAAATTCTGATAAAATTTAACTGAAATATAAAACTGTTTGAAAATTTATGGAACTCAAAATTTTGTGGGAGATGAATGTCTTATATAATTTTATTTCGAGCAGGTCATAAAAAAATGATCTTTTTCCCAGTGCTGTGTTTATCATTGAAATTTCCACAATGAGGAAATATGAAGTTTGAAGTGGAGATCATTGCTTACATTGTTTTATTAACAATGAAAACAAATATAAGGAAATAAATCAATACTGCATTAATTCTGTACTATTTCAAGGTAATCTGATTCAAATGTTTTTTTCTTAGTCACAAACAACTGTCTTATATGAAGCAATGGGGGAGAAGTGAAACTGTCCTTTTAGAAAATCTGGAAAATAAGCTCTGGAAAATCTATTGTCAATCCAGAACACTTAATCCAAATACAGTATAGTTTGTAACATAATTTTAATGTTTTAATGTTCAGCTGGTAATCAAAGCATTTATTAAATTTTTTCAGAACTAATTGAAACATTTGCATAGTTTAGCAGCCTAAAATCTCATAGATTTAGAGCTTAATGCATAACAAGAATTGAAAAGATTATGAAGATTCAGCATAATCTTGAGCCAATGCTGATCAAAGAAAGTATGTAAGACAAAAAGGCCCTTAGGAAATGTTACCCTGTGAAGTGCCACTTGTCCTTAACTGGAATTTAACACAAATCTCTAAAGATGAAACTCCATCAGAAGTAGCACAGTAATTGCAGCTGGGCATGCCAGCTACAGCATCCTAGCCTGTATGTGTGTTCTTTCTGCCTCTCTCAAGTGCTCTTAAATCTCTCAAATCACTCAGTCTCTCAACCTTCCCCCTCGCCTGGCCCCCCTTTTCTCCCCTTCCCTTTAGTCCTTCTTCTCTCCCTCCTCTGTTCCTCCATCCTTCTCTCTCTGAGAAAACTGTGTCCTTCATTTGATTCATGATGACCATAAATTCATCTGCATCATTTTATACTTAGCTGTATTTTGTCATTCAGCTTTCCTAGAATACTAATTTTTTAAAAGAATCATTTTTACTTTTGCTTTGTGTACATTTCTGATTTTTTTTCTTCCCTACAGAATTGTCACTTAAAATTTTAATTAAATTAGACCATCAATAAAGACAGTAGAATTTTTTAATCTCTGTTAATAAGACCATCATTCATTATGTACTTTTGCTGTCTTATCACTTGTCTTTCTTCCATATAATGGTAAAATCTGCCTATGGTTTCAGCACTGATAAACATGGAATTATTTTTGAAAAACTAATTTGTTTTCACTTATGTTGTTGTTTAGTGATTATGGTTTAACACGAGGTTCTTTTGGCTTACTTTCAGAAACGCTGTGAATTTAGCTTTTCCATCGGAACAATCAAACATTAGCCAAATATGGTTTACGTTGTACCCTCTCAGCCAAGTTCTTTCTGCATTAACCAGTTTATTCTATGACAAGTTGCTTAACAGATGTCATTCTGGGGAGAACAATGAAGCCAAATACTTGTGCAATGGCTAACATTACTCTAACTTTGATCACTTTTGTTCAGCACATCAGTCTGGCGTTGTGCTTTATACCAACATAACACTATAGCCAGAACATGCTTTTCAGGCTTAGAATAGCAAAGGAATGTTATTCATTCAGCGCAGTTACAGATGAGTTAATGAAAGAAGAAAAATACTGTTTATTTCATAATACCGTGTTGTTGTGTTTTGGAATTAAGGTGGAATTTAAAGAATCTCACTCCAGAGTTATTTGTTTATATACTCAACTCATAGTATTTGTGTATATTCTCCAATGCAAGGGTAGCCTTGCCACCTTTCCAACAGATGTAAATATTTGTCCTGCCTTCCCCTCTACCTTCAAAATAGCTGCTGACCCTTGGCTTATCTAGACAACATAATTAAAACTAACTTTAAGAAAGGAATGTTTTGCCTTGAGACCTAAAATTTCCTCATACTCCTTCTGTCCTCTCACTTTTTTATTAATAAACAATAATAATAATATTTTGTGTGTATGGAACACCTTTCCCCCTAGAGCACCAATGTTTAAGCGTGACAGAATAGTCCTAGCTAGTGGAAGTGGTAAGAGGTTAGATTGCATTTGGTTAAATTGTTGGGTTGATAATGACTAATGAAAATTTCCAAACTTGATGTGACTGACCATAAACAAAATACTGCATGGTAGACTGGCCATTGCTAAGAATCTGTGAAAAAAAAGCTGTGTGTTTGAATTGAGTGGGGATCAAGCCATGCCCCCAAGTGCCTCAGTTCTCATTTACCAAGTCTTTTTTCACAGGTGTACATTAGAGATAAAAATAGATTAAGTTCTGGGTTTTGTTTTGTTTCTTTCTTTCCCCAGTGACTATATTTCTCTCTTTCACTGGAAGGGTAACTTAGATGTGTTTATGTATAGTAAACAGTAATGTGATACAAAATGTTATAATTGGACAACATGATACTTCAGACTTCTGCATTTTAAAAACATGAATGAATGCTGCTTGTTTTCCACATTGAAGTCATTATAGAACTTATTATGTGCAGCATTTCAAAATTAGCTTCATTGTTCCAGCAGGGTAGCCCCAAAACTAGCCTGAAGAGTTAGCTAAGGTGGATGATCTCTTCATTCTTACGATTTGATCATTTATTTTATTTGTAAATATGGAATGAAAGAGAATTTTTGTAACTATTTAGAAAAGAAATCTAAAGAAAGATATGATAATTACTGGGTAAAAGAGTTTAACCTTCCAACACTTTATTCTGAAAAATTACTTACCTCTTCTCCTTTTAAAGTTAAAAGGTATTGGGAATTCCCTGGCAGTCCAGTGGTTAAGACTCTGCACTTTCATTGCTGTGGGCGCAGGCTCATCCCTGGTTGGGGAACTAAGATCCCACCAGCCACGTGGGTGTGGCCAAAAATAAACAAACAAATAAAGTTAAAAGGTATAATGTTACTTTTGAGAGAAACAGTTTTTTAACTTTACCAGTATTTAAAATAAAAACTATCATTACTATATATTCTTTTGGGGAAGGGCCTAAATAGCATATTAATGGATGGCTCTCAGCTAATAAATATTCTATTGAAATAGTTTCTAATTTGGAATGATTTCAAAGAAATAACCCTTTGCTGCTTTATTAATAAGTTGTTATATCTTTGAAACGTACATAAAACAACGAAGGAAGCTTCAGGTTTTTCCTTCCACCCCCTTGGAAAAAAAACGAACACTCTTTTCTGTCCCACTTAGAAACTAGAAACGTATCTTTTATTTGAACCATTGCATATCTTGAGTCATTGTTAAAATTAAATAGATTATAAAAATGTATAATTATAAATTAGGTCATGTAGTCTGTCCTACATGAACTGTGTACCTGAGGTTTCTTGACTGAAAAGAAACTTGAAGCCGTCCAAGAACATAAAAATAATCAGCGGGGTGGGGTGGGGGGTTGTTTCTTGAACTATTATTTCATCTAACCTTGGTCTAAATTTGGTTTAGATTTTTTAATAAAATTTTTATGATTTGTGTTTTTCTAGTTTCAGATTCTTGTTTTGAATCTCGAAAACAGAGGAAACACAGTGTATCACATAAATTGACTGGCAACTAACATAAGTCATATGGAAACCCTATTTTAATTGTTCTCTTTCTTTTTATAGGTAAAGAGAAATGTGTATGACCTTACGAGTATCCCTGTTCGCCATCAGTTATGGGAGGGCTGGCCAACTTCTGCCACAGATGACTCCGTAAGTGACAGTTGAGTTGGCACTTTTATATCCTCCTCTCTCTTTTGCCACTTTCAGTCTAATTGGCAGTGATATTAAGCAGAATCAAATGTTTTGAATCCATTGGAAGAATTTTATAAATCAAATAACGTTGAGGATAAGACGAATTGTAATAATTTGAGTTCACTTGCAGAACTGGTGTCATAAGCCAAGTATATCAGCATTCTCTTGGTAATGTTACAACATCAATATCAGGAACTTGATGCTGCTTAATTTGACTTAAATTTTTCCTTGATTAAAAAAATACAGATATTCAGATATTACTAATGAAATGTCCCAAACACAAAAATTTTTCCCCTAAATTACAGGTACTTCAAAATCAACCTAATCGTTTTATTTAATTTTAAAACTGCATCTCCCGTAGTTAGACCTGTACTTTAAAAAGTTACTTTTTATAGTTAATATTAATAGCACTCTATTCTTAAACACACTCATAATTTTCACTACCATAAAAAACTGGGAGAAAAGACCTAGTCTGTAATTTTTAACTATTATTACGTCTACTCATAATAAATTTCCTGTTGTAAATGTTGAAATGTTTCCTATCTCTGTCCTGTTTCCAGCGATTATTATTTTCCAAGAGAGTAAATTTTATCATCTGAGGAGGCCATTTTGGCTACTTTGATCATAATCTTGGTTGTTCTAACCAGATACCCATTTTTCTTTTAAAGTAAAAAATTAGAATGTTTCAAGAATTTTGAAGTAAGTCTTATTTTTAAAGTAAATAGGGCTAAAACGATGTTAAGACTTTGTAAACATCTTCTAACAATAAATACCCAAGTAATGATTATGGCCAAGAGTTTAATTACCTTTTTCTTATTTTCTAGTAAATATTACATTTCTATCAAGATAATAATTACTACTCCTCTCTCAGCACTACCATCATATACTTTAATCTAAAGGAATTCTTTGTGGAAGACAGAAACATTTTTGAACAATCTGTTTATGTTGATGTCACTTGAGTCTAATTATTCCACAATCTAAACACTGTGCCTTTGAAAAATGTTTTATGGATTATGAAACTTTAAAAATAATCAGAAGATAGCAAAATTTGTTTTTTAAGTGAACCCTTCAGAAAAAAATTATTTGTGTATAGGCAGTTATATTTATTTATAAACAACTGATTTTAATATTGACATTATAGTATATCATTAGAGTTATTGATTGGTTGTCCATGGCTAAGTAGTAAGGATGTGGTTGTTGTTTTTATTTTGTTTTTTCCCCATTAGACTGATAGAAAATGTGATACATTTATTTTTATAAAATTAAGAGAGTAACATACATAAATGATAGCTTTCTGTTTACCTGAGAAGACGTGAGGAAACCAGAAATGTTCTTAGCATTGTCTAATAACCTGCTACAATAAATAATAACTTTAATAGAAGAAAATAATTAAGATTGAGCATGTCACTTAAATTCTCTGAGTTTCAGTTACCTCACTGATCTGAAGAACTGTAATGAGGATTAGCGATAATATATATATATACAGTATTTGCCTCATAGTAGACACTCAGTAAATGAGAGTCAGTATTATAATTAATATTAACATAACTCAGAAAGAGATCACAGGCAGGAATTGACTGGTTTATGTAAATGAAATGGTACCTGAGATTTGCTTCAAAATAACCTCTGGGGTTGGGGAAGTGAGTGGGGATATAGATAAATCCAAATTAGCTGTCTATTGATCATTGTTGAAGGTGGGTAATGTGTATATTTGATTTTTTTGTACTATTCTCTCAAGTTTTATGTATGTTTGAAAATTTCTATAATAAAAAGTTTGAAGCAAAAATAATTGTCTGGTTTCAGGTAATAAGGTCCAGAGATGTGGGTCTTAATAGGGTTGGAAATGCCAGCTGCTCTTGGGCTCCACACCTGTAGAAACCAGGCTGAAATAGGCTTATCAGAAGCAAGTTCCAAGAGTGATAGGCAAAATCAGTGAAATACAATAAATTCTTCTATAACATAGTACCTTATACATTTTAGTTGTTAAAGCATTGACTTGAGTTGGCACTGTCTCACATTTTAATGATCTCACATTTTAATGATCTTTATTTAATTTTTTACCAAAGAGTTCTATGCAATTTCATTACTATGGGAAAATATGGAAAGCATCTGAAACTTACCATATGGAAGTCTGTGATGCTACCTGGTACTATAAGTCATAGCAGACACAAGAGGGAATCTCCATTAAGAAGCTTGATTCTTACTGCCTCATTTTTCATATTTCCACCTTGTCCCAGAACCTGTCAAGTGATGCCTGCCTATACCTCCCCAGAGCATATGTTGCCACATTGGCAGGATGTTGCCTTGAGCTTCATGATTGATACAACAAAGATGTTTAGGGCCAAGCTGCTTTTAATCGGTGCCATAGCAGATCCACTAACGCCAGTGCTTGAGTTTTGGCAAAAATTGCTTATAACTGTAGTCTTTTAAGGAGTTTCTAGCCAAAGAAATGTCATGAAACCTTTCTTTCATTAGGACTATAAAAACTGATAAAGCTGGTGCTTGTAATCTATATTGTTGCAGGCAATGATGGTGTTTTTATACTTATTTAAATCACTCAAGTGGAGGCATCTGCTACAAAATAAGATCGTCCTCACAGCTTAGGGTATGAATTGGGTACAGCTGAGAAATGTCAGCTGTGTAAACAGCCTGAAATGTGTTACCAACAAAAATATAATTAATTTCTTTCCAAGACTATGTGCCATAACTGAATATTTAGGATGGTTTAACTTTCAGAGAAAGCACCTGAACATTTTCTTCCCAGTGCCAGCATAGAGGATTGGTTATAAAGGTCATTAAAAGTGAGGTTAGTTTGTACTTTTCCTGCTCAGTTGCAGAAATTTGTGTGGCTTTGAATATATAGTAGCTTTAGATACCAGTGGCTTCCATGAATTGATAGAAATATCTTAGATCAAGAAGTTACTATAAGTGGTGCTGGGAAAACTGGACAGCTACATGTAAAAGAATGAAATTAGAACATTCCCTAACACCATACACAAAAATAAACTCAAGTTGGATTAAAGGCCTAAATGTAAGACCAGACACTATAAAACTCTTAGAGGAAAACATAGGCAGAACACTCTGACATAAATCATAGCAAAATCCTTTTTGACCCACCTCCTAGAGAAATGGAAATAAAAACAAAAATAAACAGATGGGACCTAATGAAACTTAAAAGCTTTTGCACAGCAAAGGAAACCATAAACAAGACGAAAAGACAGCCCTCAGAATGGAAGAAAATATTTGCAAACAAAGCAACTGACGAAGGATTAATCTCCAAAATATACAAGCAGCTCAATATCAAAAAAACAAACAACCTAATCCAAAAATGGGCAGAAGACCTAAATAGACATTTCTCCAAAGAGGATGTACAGATTGCCAACAGACACATGAAGGGATGCTCAGCATCACTAATCATTAGAGAAATGCAAATCAAAACTACAATGTGGTGTCACCTCACACCGGTCAGAATTGCCATCATCAAAAAATCTGCAAGCAGTGAATGCTGGAGAGGGTGTGGAGAAAAGGGAACCCTCTTGCACTGTTGGTGGAATGTAACTTGATACAGCCACTGTGGAGAACAGTATGCAGGTTCCTTGAAAGACTAAAACTAGAACTACCATTTGACCCAGCAATCCCACTACTGGGCATATACCCTGAGAAAACCATAATTCAAAAAGAGTCATGTACCAAAATGTTCATTGCAGCTCTATTTACAGTAACCAGGAGATGGAAATAACCTAAGTGTCCATCATCGGATGAATGGATAAAGAAGATGTGGCACATATATACAATGGACTATTACTCAGCCATGAAAAAATAAACGAATTGAGCTATTTGTAATGAGGTGGCTGGACCTAGAGTCTGTCATACAGAGTGAAGTAAGTCAGAAAGAGAAAAACAAATACCGTATGCTAACACATATATATGCAATCTAATTTTTAAAAAAAAGGTTCTGAAGAACCTAGGGGCAGGATAGGAATAAAGATGCAGATGTAGAGAATAGACTTGAGGACACGGGGGTGGGGGGAAAGGTAAGCTGGGACGAAGTGAAAGAGTGGCATGGACATATATACACTATCAAATGTAAAGTAGATAGCTAGTGGGAAGCAACCATAGCCCAAGGAGATCAGCTCGGTGCTCTGTGACCACCTAGAGGGGTGGTATAGGGAGGGTGAGAGGGAGACACAAGAGGGAGGGGATATGGGGATATAGGTATACATACAGCTGATTCACTTTGTTATACAGCAGAAACTAACACAACATTGTAAAGCAATTATATTCCAATAAAGATGTTAAAAAAATAAGAGCAAGCAAAAAAAAAAAGTTAATAGTTTGGGATGGTGGAAATGTTCTAAAATTAGATTGTGGTGATGGTTGCACAACTCTGTAAATTTGCTAAAAATCATTGAATTGAATACACACAAAAAAGAGTAAAGTTTATGGCATGTAAATTATACATAAATAAAGCTGTTTTTTAAAGGAAGTTAGTGAAGAACTAGATTAAAATACTTTTTCATTTACATTTTTATGTTGCATGAGAAATAACTTTGCAGTAACACAGAAGGTGTTTTCTTCAATGTACTTCTCATTAACCTTTGACTTAGCAAACAGGACAAAGAAATAGACTTCTTATAAGTAGATTCTGGTATAATCTTGAGTCTCCTTCAGACCTGATAGACTACAATCTTGACATTTTCAGTACTACTCAGTGAAGTTAACAATCATTTAAAACATTGTTGCCCCATCTGTCTTCAGAGTTAAAATATTTTCTTTGCTTGTAGTTGTACTCTAATGGGATATGGGGTACTGTATGAATTGTCAATAACTCTTTCAGTTCCTTTTGCACTCTTTCACCAGGGAAATAGGTATCTAAAGCTTCACCAGTGGGGGAATGTTTTCATGCTGTGACAGTTCCGCTGTGAGAACGAGTAGTTGCGAGCAGACAAAATCTTTTTACACTTTAACAAGGACACTCTTGGTTTCCAGGGAGTGGAAATAATTTTAACACTGTGAGTTATGTCAAGGCACCTTATTATAATGCAGACAATTTGAATATATGTAGCTTTTAAAACTCCAGGTTTTAATAATACTTATACAATGGAAGAAAAATCCTTCAGTTTTTAATACTTTTTTGTTGTGCCCCACCCCCTTTTTTCTTTTGAGATTACTAATGGTCTTCTGTGGTTCCATCATTGGCTAAGGAATCTTCATTCAGAATTTGAGAAATTAGGAATTTTAGGACCAAAGGTCTTTAGACATGTGTTAGGAGTCACAAAGCTACTTACTAAATATTAAATATTTTCACATTGAAAATGAGATCATTTATAAACAGAATCATTATACAGTGGCTTTTCTATGAAATAAAATAAAAAATCATACACATGACTTATTCCTTTGTTTTTTAATTTAAAAGAATTCATGAATGAGGGAATGTCATCTACTTTGATCCTTCTGATGGAGACCATTTTCTCCTGTAACTTCTCCCTGATGATTTGTGTTTGGCAGGTATCAAATTATAAACATTCCCCTGATACTAAATCCCCACCCTCCACTTTATAGGAGCTGCTGTCCCAGTACGGACTCTCCCTGCTACCACATACCTACCAAGCTATAGTTACCTACCTACTAAGTAAACTCATAACCTCTACTATAGTCATTCTATCCATTGCTGAAAGGTTAATATTTCTGAAGCGCAGAACAAGTCACGTTCAGCCTTACTTATCTTCAATGGCAACCCAATACGTGCTTATGTCTGTACAGATTTTTATGCTGTCATTTAAAACCTTCATTCTTTAGTCTGAAACTTCCCTTCTAGGTTTATTTTCCCATACAGACCTGGAGTAATTGCTCAATAAATATTTCTTGAATAAATGATTGAGTATGATACCACATGTATCTCCACTTTAGCTAAATATTCCTTTTGCTGTTCTTCAGACATACTTCATGCTCCAATCTGTTATTTAATCATACTGTTCCTTCTACCTAGAATACCTATAGCAATTATCTCCTTTCTTCAAGACCTTTCCTTAAGAAACTTTGCCTATATCCCTCTTCCCATGCCACCTTCTTCAGCCATCTTAGAAATTAGTTTCTATTTGTTTTTCTATTTAAATTATTTTTATTTTTCCTTATTTTTGTTCTTTCCTTCCTTATTCCTCTCACCTGGCTCCATTACTTACCTGACTAACCACAAATAACTTGATTAAACCCTTTGGGTCTCAGTCTCTGTAACCATAAAACACAAATAATACGCCCAGAGTTTCGTGAAAACTAAGAGTCAGTAGTTACAAATATAGTTACTCCTACATTTATTTTGAAGATTGAGGTAGTTTGTACTAGATAATGTCTAATATATGGCTGACCTTTGGCTATTACTGTTTCTTTCGTCCGTCTATTCATTCACTTGACATTTGTGTAAAAACTCTTATAGGCCAGTAACCACACTGGCCCTTAAAGTTGCAAGCATAGGGTCCTATTCCTTTGCAAAGTATAGTGTGAGACAGATATATAAACAGTGGCAATTGAAGTTCATGTAAATGCAGTGGGATCATAGAAGAGGAAACAACCAATTTCTCTAACAGATGGGGTGGAGAAAAAATGGCTTCCCAGAGAAAGGAACCAAATGTCCCTTAGGTTAAACAAATTAAACAAACCTAATTATATTTTAATTTGTATACTTGTGTTCCTCCCTTTTGTAAATTCTAAAAATTGGGAGTAAGAAGTCTCTTCCTCATTTTTGTATGCTCTGCAGGATCAAATGTAGTTTTTTTTTTTTTTTAAACATAGTGTTTTATACATTCACTCAGCTGTTCAGAGCTCCATTAAGTTGACATCTATGACAATAAACAACTAAGTGATGAATTGCTATGATTATAGTGACTTGATAAAGAAGAGAGTGACTCGTTTGAGAATCAGGTTTATTTTCTTTCTAATAAAAATTATCAAAACTCGATATTTCTTTATTGGTAAGTAGAATAACAAATTTAGGAGTGGGGGAGCCACTACACTGAGCGAATTTTATCAGCATATGTTTAATTGTGTGTGTGTGAGAGAGAAACAAACAAGCAGACAATCCAAGTTCATCAAATCCCAGTATTGCTGTCATTTGGATAAGTTACTTATCATATGAATTTCATTTTCCTCATCTGCAAAATGAAGATGATGTTAATACCCTTGAAAGTCTATTTTGAAGATTAAATGAATTAACATAATAGTTTGAACCATATGAAATTTCTATTTTTAAAGGATAAAATGGTTGAATATTAGCATTTCCACATGGTTTTACCTAATATGTAAAGCACATAACATAGTGCAGGGTTTGGCAATTCATCCCAAACCCTACTCTCCATCTGTTTTTGTAAATATTTTTTTAAATATATTTTTTTATTATTTATTTGGCCACATCGGGTCTTTAGTTGCAGTACGCAGGCTCTTCATTGCAGCATGTGGGCTTCTCTCTAGTTGTGGTGCGCAGGCTCAGTAGATGCAGCACTCAGGCTCTCTAGTTGTGGCGCTTGGACTCCAGAGTGTGCGGGCTCAGTAGTTGTGGTGTGCGGGCTCTCTAGTTGTGGTGCGCGGGCTCTAGAGTGTGCAGGCTTAGTTGCCCCATGGCATGTGGGATCTTAGTTCCCCGAGCAGAGCTTGAACTCACATCCCCTGCATTGGAAGGCAGATTCTTAACCTTTGGACCATCAGGGAAGTCCTGTAAAGATTTTTTTAATAGAGGTAAAAATGGAATATAACATTATATTAGTTCAGGTGTACAACATAATGATTTGATATTTGTATACACTGCAAAGTGATCACCACAATAAGTCTAGTTACCATCCATTATCATACAATTGATCCCCTTCATCCATTTCACCCACCCTCCAAACTCCTTCCCCTCAGGTAACCCCCACTCTGTTCTCTGTAACTATGCATTTTGTTTTGCTTGTTCACTTGTTTTTTTAGATTCCGCATATAACTGAAATCATACAGTATTTGTCTTTCTCTATCTGATTTATTTCACTTAGTGTGTTACCCTTAAGGTCCATTCCTATTGTCACAAATGGCAAGATTTCCTTCTTTTTTATGGCTTAGTAGTATTAGACACACACACACACACACACACACACACACACACCCCACATATTCTTTATCCAGTCATCCATCTATGGGCAGTTAGGTTGTTTCCATATTTTGGCTATTGTAAATAATGCCGCAATGAATGTAGGGGTGCTTATATCTTTTTTGAATACTGTTTTTGTTTTCTTTGGATAAATACCCAGAAGTGGAATACCTGGATCATACGGTAGTTCTGTTTTTAATTTTTTGCAGAACCTCCATACTGTTTTCTCTAGTGGCTGTACCAATGTACATCCCCATCAACAGTGCACAAGGGTTCCCTTTTCTCCACATCCTTACCAACACTTGTTATTTCTTGCCTTTTTGATAATCTCCATTGTAACAGGATCTAAGGTGATATCTCATTGTGGTTTTGAATTGCATTTCCCTGATGATTAATGATGTTGAACAGCTTTTCATGTGCCTGTTGGCCATCTGTAGGTCTTCTTTAGAAAAATGTCTATTTGGATCCTCTGCCCATTTTTTAGTCAGATTGTTTTTTTGCTGTTGAGTTGTTTGAGTTCTTACTATATTTTTGATGTTAAGTCCTTATAGGATATATGATTTGCAGATACTTTCTCTCATTCAGTAGGTTGCCTTTTCATTTTGTTGATGGTTTCCTTTGTTATGCAGAAGCTTTTTAGTTTGATATAGTCCCACATGTTTATTTTTACTTTTAGAGTCAGATCCAAAAATTCAACACCAAGACGGTTGTAAATAATGTTTTATTGGAGCACAGTCACACCATTTGCTTATGTATTGTATACAGCTGCTTTTACACTGTAACTATAACGGCAGGGATGTTTAGTTGCAACAAAACCACATGGCCCCCAAAGCCTAAAATATCTACTATTTGGCCCTTAACAGAAAAAATTCGCTAACCCCTGGTGTAATATCTGGCATTTAGTAGGCATTCAACAAACATTGGGTCCTTTTCCCGTGTGTAAGCACCTTCTTTATATCACCTACGCATGCAGAATCAGAAGCATTCTTTGAGTAGCTTCAGGGTCATCTTATGCTATTTAAATTACTTTCTTAGCCTGTCCTAGGTCAGACAGATTCAGGCAATCTTTGGACATTTTCACTGGCTTTTTCTTTATTTGGCAAGGTCATGGATAATGTTGCTTCTAACGGTGGTGAGACTCAGTAGCTTCAGAGGGTTCACTGCCCTTGTCAGCATATAGAATCTTTTACAAATAACACAGGCAAAGACTAAACAGACAGAAAGAACAGCTTTGAATGCAGTAGAAGAAAGTTTAAGTTTAAAAGGAATGGAAAGTTTTGAAGTGGGCTATACCCTGAACAGTGAGAATGAGAAGTTCGAGAGGGTGGATGAAGCAGTGAAGGGACATATTTACTTGGTAAATATAAGGGAGAACACATGAAAGTGAGCCCTCAACAGGAAATTTGCAAGCATTAAGATCTGATGATGTTAATCTTGATTTCAGTTTATTAAAATCCGAAACATGAAGACTACTGCTTCTGCCCATGAAGGGGTAACTGCTATGGGAATTTTCTTCCCTCTGTAAACAACTAGAAGACTGGATAAAATATGTGAAACAACTGTTTTCAGATATTAGACAACAGGTAATTCAGGACTGTGAAGAAGGAAGCAAATGAGCCCTGCCTGGAGGCAGTTTCTGGGTCCCAGCATAGGGAGAGGAAACCAAAACAGAATCTGGTGATTTTATTGTGTTTGAAGAGTCAAGGCAGCTAGACTTTGCAAGGCAGAGTACTAGCAGAGAAAAAGCTCCAGAAGTCTATGTAGGGTTCTCCTGGTCTTTAGCTGAATACCAATCTGTGCATTCATAGAGTGAAATTCCAGGAGATTGGGCAAAGAACTACTGCCAGGAAAAAGAACAATTAATTGGGAGCTGTAAGGCAAGCAATTCTCAGAGCTCACACAGAACTGGGAATAGTTTGAGTTCCCACAAGCCATAGTAGAGACACCTCAGTGAATACATGGAGCATTCAGGAGATACCCACAGGAGAGTCACACCTTAGTGGAGTGGATAAACAAGACTTAGAGTGAAGGCTACTCTAGGACTGCCCTTCCACAAGCTTAAAAACAACTTTCAAAAGGAATAAGCTGATTAATAGGTAACCGCCTCTAAGAACAGAGTCCAGCATCCAGGTAAAAGTTACTTTATATATACAAACAAGCAGGGAAATCTAACCCCTAACCAGGAGAGAAATCAGTCAAAAGAAATAGACATAGGAGTTACATAAATAATGAAATTGACAGATAAGGACTTCATCTATTATGTTATGAATAGACTCAAGAATTTAAAGGAAAACATGAACTTAATGAGGAGAGAATAGAGTGTATAAAAGAAGATAGATAAACAATATAATATCTGAAATGATAATTTTACTGATGAGCTTAACAGCAGATTAGAAACTTCAAAAAAAAAAAGAAAGGTGAGCTTGAAGATATAGCAATAGAAACTATCAAAACTGAAGCACAGAGGGAAAAAAAAGAACAAATTAACAAAATATCAATGACCTCTGGTACAAAATCAAGCAGTCTAACATGCAATTGGAGTCTTAGAAGGAGAGAAAGGATGGGGGGAAGGAGGTCAAAGACCAAAAAAACTGAAAAAATAATTTCTGAAATTTGTCCATATATAATGAAAACTATAAAACTTATAGATCCAGGAAGCTCAATGAATTCCATGAAGGGGAAGCACAAAGAAAAATTCCACACTAAGGATTATCATAATTGCTGAATAACAAGTGATAAAAAAAAAATTTCAAAGCAGAGAGAGTAAAAAAATATACATTACACAAGGGAAGTAATATAAACTCTTCATATTTCTCATCAGAAATAATGCAAGCCAAAAAACAGTGGAATGACATTTTAAAACTACTGAAAGGTTTTTAAAAATAACAACTTAGACTTCTATATCAGGTGAAAATAATCTTTCAAGATTGAAGGAAAAATAAAGACTTTTCCAGACAAACAAAAACTGAGAGAATTTGGGCCCAGCAAATATGCACTACAAGAAATACTGAAGTTCTTTAGGCAAAGGGAAAATGATATCAGAATAAACTTGGCTCTATACAAAAGAATGAAGAGTGCTAGTTATGGTAAAAATGTGGTTAAATATAAAAGGCACTTTTCCTTATGTTTTTCATTTCTTTACAAGATAGCTGTTTAAACATAAAATAACAAGTAATCTGGAGTTTTGAACATATATAGAAGTAAAATACATGACAATAGCACAAAAGACAAAATGGAATTTTACTGTTGTAGGGTTATTATCCTATACATGAAATGGTATAATATTAATAAGCTAGTCTATTATATTAAAAATGCAAACTGTAAACCTTAGAGAAATTACTAAAAAAAAAGACATGTGGGCTTCCCCGGTGGCGCAGTGGTTGGGAGTCCGCCTGCTGATGCAGGGGACGCGGGTCCGTGCCCCAGTCCGGGGGGGTCCCACATGCCGCGGAGCAGCTGGGCCCGTGGGCAGTGGCCGCTGGGCCTGCGCGTCCAGAGCCTGTGTTCCGCGGCGGGAGAGGCCGCAGCTGTGAGAGGCCTGTGTACCGCAAAAAAAAAAAAAAGAAAAAAACGCAAAGATGTATAGATAATAAGCCATTAAAAGAGATGTAATAGAATACTAAAAAAATATTCAAAAATCAGGCATGGAAAAAAGAAAAAAGGAGCAATGAAAAGGTGAAATATGTACAAAACAAATAGCAAGGTGGTAGGTTTAAATCCAACCATTTTGATAATTACAGTAAATATAAATGGTCTACACATTAAAGGACAGAGACTATCAAAATGAATTTTAAACAGCAGGACTCAACTATATGCTGCCTATAAGAAATATACTTTGAATATAATGACAATGGTAAGTTAGAATAATGAGTGGGAAAAATTTACCAGGCAAACACTAAATGTAAGAAAGCTGTTAACAACTATATTAACATCAGACAAAATACAGAACAAGGAATATTACCAGGACTAAAGAGAAACATTTCATGACAATTAAATTTAGGACAGGGGCTTCCCTGGTGGCTCAGTGGTTAAGAATCCACCTGCCAATGCAGCAGACACGGGTTCAAGCCCTGGTCCAGGAAGATCCCACATGCCACGAAGCAACTAAGCCCTTGTGCCACAACTACTGAGCCTGTGCTCTAGAGCCCGCAAGCCACAACTACTGAGTCCACATGCTGCAACTCCTGAAGCCCGCGCACCTAGAGCCCATGCACCACAACAAGAGAAGCCACCGCGATGAGAAGCCCATGCACCACAAGGAAGAGTAGCCCCGGCTCGCTACGACTAGAGAAAGCCCATGCGCAGCAATGAAGACCCAACGCAGCCAAAAATAATAAATAAATAAATAAAATTATAAAGAAAAGAATTTTAGGATAGCTCGTCAAGAAGACATAACGATCTTAAATGTATATATACCTAACAACAGTTTCAAAATATGTGAAGTAAACCTGACAGGACCAAAAGAATAAACAGATCCACAATTATAGAGGTTTCACATTCCTGTCGCAGCAATTTACAGGAAAATGACAGATAAGTCTATAGATGTGAGCAACACTCTTAACCAACTTGACCTATTTGAAGTTTATAGACACTTCATTCAACAATGGCAGAATACACATTCTTTTCAAGTGCATATGGTACATTCCCCAAGGTAGACCATAGCCTGGACCATAAAGTCTCAGTAAATTTTGGAGGATTGAAATGAAGAGTATTCTCTCTGACCAAAACAAAATTAAATTACATATTTTATAATTTTTGTAATTTACATAAGTTACCTTTATTTTTATAAAAAATGTTTAGTAGTTTGTTTCTTTGGATATCCAATGTAATCAACAAAAAGCTCCTAAAAGTGACAAGTGAAGTTACCACGGTCACAGGTTACAAGATTGTCATACAGAAAAAAAGGGGGGGTGTTACTATATAGCACCAAAGAACATTTGAAAATGGAATGTTTAAAAAGTGTACCATTCATGATTCCATCCAAAAACATGATATATTTAAGGATAAATCTTAACAAAATATGTGTAAGATCTGTACACTGAAAACTACTTTTTTTATGGAAAGTGATTTTATTTTATTTTTAAAATTTTTATTGGAATATAGTTGATTTCCAATGTTGTGTTAGTTTCTGCTGTACAGCAAAGTGCAGCAGGTATACATATATCTACTCTTCTTTAGATTATTTTCCCATATAGGTCATTACAGAGTATTGAGAAGAGTTACCTGTGCTATACAGTAGGTCCTTATTAGTTATCTATTTTATATATAGTAGTGTGTATATGTCAATCCCCATTTCCCAGTTTATCTCTCCCCACTTCTTTTCCCCCTTGGTAACCGTAAGTTTGTTTTCTACATCTGCCTCTATTTCTGTTCTGTAAATAAGTTCATTTGTATCATTTTTTTTTAGATTCCACATATAAGTGATAGCATATGATATTTGTCTTTCTCTGTCTGGCTTACTTCACTCAATATGACAATCTCTAGGTCCGTCCATGTTGCTGCAAATGGCATTATTTCGTTCTTTTTTACGGCTGAGTTGTATATATGTACCACATCTTTATCCATTCCTCTGTCGATGGACAGTTAGGTTGCTTCCGCATCCTGGCTATTGTAAATAGTGCTGCAATGAACATTGGGGTGCATGTTTCAATTTTGAATTATGGTTTTCTCTGGATATATGCCTAGGAGTGGGATTGCAGGATCATATGGGAGCTCTATTTTTAGCTTTTTAAGGATCCTCTGTACAATTCTCCATAGTGACCATACCGATTTACATTCCTACCAACAGTGTAGGAGGGTTCCCTTTTCTCCATACCCTCTCCAGCATTTATTGTTGTAGATTTTTTGATGGTGGCCATTCTGACCAATGTGAGGTGATAACCGCATTGTAGTTTTGATTTGCATTTCTCTAATAATTAGTGATGTTGAACATCTTTGCATGTGCTTTTTGGACATCCATATGTCTTCTTTGGAGAAATGTCTATTTAGATCTTCCACCCATTGGATTGCTTGATTGGGTTGTTTGTTTTTTGATATTGAGCTGCATGAGCTGTTTGTATATTTTGGAAATTAATCTCTTGTTGGTTGCTTCGTTTGCAAGTATTTTCTCCCATTCTGTGGGTTGGCTTTTCGTTTTGAAAAACTGCTAATAATTGATGAAAAAATAAAGTCCTTAAACATGGAGAAACAGATCATGGTCATGGATTGGAACACAATATTTTTAAGGTGGTAGTTCTTCTCACACTGCAATCCCAATAAAAAATTAGTAAGCTCTTTTGGGGTAGAAATTGACAGGTTAATTCTAAAATTTATATGGAAGTGTAAGGGACCTAGAATTCCCAAAACAATTTTGAAAAAGAACGAAGTTGGAAGACTTACACTGCCTGATTTCAAAATATAATGCATTATTCATGGTAGTGTGGTATTTGTGCAAAGATAAGACATATAGATCAATGGATAAAACAAAGTGTTCAAATATAGATTTATATGCATGTTGTCAATTGATTTTTTGCAAAGATACCAAAGTAATGCAACAGAGAGAGAGAATGGTCTTTTTTTTTTTTTTTTAACAAATGGTGATGAATCAACTGGATACCAATAAGGACAACTTGAACCTTTACCTTATGCCACACACAAAAATTATCTCAAAATGAATCATAGACCTAAATGCAAAAGCTACAGCTGTAAAACTGGTAGAAGAAAATACAGGAGAAAATCTTCTACAACCTTAGAGTATGAAAAATTTCTTAGAGAGGATACTAAAAGCCCTCGCCATAAAAGGAAAAAAAAAAAACCTGATAAATTGGACTTCATCACAATTTGCAACTTCTGCTCTTCAGAAGACTCCATTTAGAAAAAAAGGGAGGGAGCAAGCCATAGACTAGGAGAAAATATCTGCGAAACATATTTGACAAAGGGCCTCTATCCAGGTTATATAAAGAAGTCTTACAACTAAATAATAACACAAGGGAAGTTGGGGGAGTGATAGAACTTTTTGAAATTTTGATTGTGGTGGTGGTAGTTAAAAGAGTGTGTGTGTGTGTGTGTGTGTGTGTGTGTGTGTATGCCAAAACTCCTTGAACTGCACACATGTAAAATGGGTGCATTTTATTATAGGTAACTGGACCTCAATTAATTTTAACTAGCGGTTTAGGATGAATATGTTGATCTGAAACCATAACTGGTAAATGAGAAGGTGAAATGCAGAACCGGTATTCAACTCTCAATCTGCCCCCATCCCTGATGCCAGTGTCTTTCTCTCGTGCCATGCTAGTCTTTATGTATTCCATGTTGCTTAAAGTAGTTCCAATTGTAAAAAATCCAGTCTAATTTTTTCCAGAATGGTACTCAGACTGG
Organism: Neophocaena asiaeorientalis asiaeorientalis; assembly: GCF_003031525.2. Classification (NCBI taxonomy): domain Eukaryota; kingdom Metazoa; phylum Chordata; class Mammalia; order Artiodactyla; family Phocoenidae; genus Neophocaena; species Neophocaena asiaeorientalis. The sequence continues at coordinate 3,235,528 of NW_020172632.1, read as the reverse complement.
TTTGAAGTTTTACAGTTGTTCAATAAGAGGCAGAAACAGAGAAACAAACCTTGCCTTTATTTTCCTTTATTAAGTTGTCACTTAGGAGTCTTTGAATATAAATGAATTTAAAATTTTCACTGGAGCACTTTTGCTTATATGCGTGTGTGTTTTGAATAGTAGCGATATTATGAAGGTGGCAGGGAATGGACAGCAATACTCTATTTTGGTACCCATAGTCACTTAACATAGTGGTAGGTGAGTCTATTAAGAGACATTTATATAGTGATTTGTAGTTTACAAAGCATATTTCATATACATGATCTCATTTGAGCCAAGTAGTAGATTATAAATAAATAATTTTTGATAGAAATAGTATACAGTGGAATACAGTTACTATCTGTTATGGTAAATTTTCCTCAGAGTTTCTTCAAACCACATTTTTCTAATAGCTACTCTTAGAAAGAGTACTTGTGGTAACTTGTTTACATACACTTTCCTCTATGAGACTATGAGCTCCTTGAGGGCAGTAAGCATGTCTTACTCATTTTTGTGTCTCAAGTGCCTAGCATAGCCCTGGCACACAATAAACACTCAGTATATGTTTCTTGCATTTATATTAAACTTAACACTGAAACGTCAAGTGATTGGCACTAAATTGCTATAAATAACTGCTGGCCTAGTATTCCAATACCTATCATTGCTTTCTTCAGAGACACCCCTGCTCTTTTTCAAGAAACCAAGCTCTTTTCCTCTGTTAGCTGAGAAAGGTCTTATTGGAACTCTTGTACCCAACCCTATTCTATAACTGAGAAATGGAAGGTTGTTTATAATACATATGTACAGTGCTTAACCTCTGGCATTTGTGTTTTCAAGTTAACATGCTGTCTGTTGCATTTGAACAGCTGTAACATATGTGATAAGATTTCTTAATAAGTCATTTTCTTGAGCAACTGAAATATGAATATGAAGAGTAGTATTCCCAGCTTGTTAAGTTGTGTTTTAGATCCTTGGGTTTTGATATAATCAATTGCCCATAATTCTGTATTTGAGAAAGGTAGTAAAGATAGCATGATAGCCTGTTTTGGCTAACAGAAATTCCATGGCATTTTTTTGATGTGCAAATAAAAGGGTTGTTTGCAGCTGTGTCTCATTGGCTAAATTCTTATGAATTTTCTAACCCAAAGAAAAGGCTTAAAATGAAAACGTATGCATGATAAGTAGCCTTTTGAGCTGCAGGTGACTTAATCAATAGTCAAATCAATTGCTGCCCCCACATCATGACTTTGTTTAATATTCTACATGTAGAATATATAAGGGTGTTTTTTGATAAACATCCGCAAGAGATGGTTGGTACTGATTGTTCCCACAGCCAAAGAAAGTCTTTTTTGTTCTTTCATTGTATGTTTGTTGACAGTTGTGATCAACATGGAATGAACTGCTTTACAGTTTATTACTTTCAAAGTACAAATTTGAATGCTGTGGATTCAGATGTATAAAAGAGATAAAATTACAGACAACTTTGAGTGGCAGTTACATATCAAACCTCATGGGGGTTTGACAGGCAACGAATATCGTTATTAGATGCTTTTTCCATAATTGCTGACATTTATCCAGTGTTTCACAGTATTTGCTAATGTATTAATGCAGTCAATCTCTGAGAGGCTGCACATGCCTTTTTAGCCCTGGCTTTTATGGGATTCTGAAATTCATAGACCCACAGATACTTATTCCCTGCTGGTTGCCGTAGTGACAGAGCTCAGAGATAAGCCAAGACAGAGCCCTTTTGTGATTGCTTTTCAGGTGACATTCAGCGGCAGCTTGAGTAGAGTGTCCTTTTATAGTTCCTGTAATTCAGAAAATGATAACAGCTTTTTGCTGCTTAGAAGAGAAGTCTGTGGACTGCTCCCGGTGGGATTTCGGTTTGCTGTGCCACTTCATACCAACACCAGCCTGATAAAGTTCTTATTATTGTGGAGATTCCAAAGTGCAAGGGGAGTGAATTAATTATGACGGGTTAGAAAATACAGGACTGATACTACAAATAAAACTTTAAAGAGACAATGCATGTTTCATAACCATACGTAACAAATTAATTTGGACATTTTAAGCTATTGTGATGATGTAGTTAGTCACTTGCTCAATAAGTAAATGCACCTGACTTCTAAATTGCTTGGTGAACCATGCTGGCTGTTCCATCTCAAAGTTGAGAAGTTATCTTTCATTTCTATATATTATTTTCTCATTTGAAACTATTGCTTTAACATTTTGTTTTTTAGAGGCAGGTAGCTTTATTAGGAAGCATTCTTAGTCAGGGTTATTACAATTTCTTTTTCATATTCTCAGCAGTGGAATAATTAAAAATGAGTATTTTATAAATAGCTTGTATAAAGTACCTCCAATTCTGAAGAAAACACTGTGATGGAGCATGGTGGATTGGGGGGGTACATTTCAAGAAACAACTGGAGAAAATGGAATCTTACCTGGAAAAAATATAGATGTCTTAAGAAGCCATGTTTTTCCCATAGACTCTTAAAGCTAGGAGAGTTAATAGTCGTTATTCTGCAAGAAGGAGAACTCCAATGACAATGGGTAATTATAGGAAACTTTGAGAGCAAGAAAACACTGTCTGCGTAGTTGATGTTATTGAAAAGACACCAAAAAAAGAACACCACGAAGAAAAGGAACACTAACCCAAATTAAACCATGCAAATCTGAAGGGATTTATGAAGCACTTAAATATCTTACCCCTAAAATTTAAATGTAATTTGCAGTTAAACAGGAAGCAAGTAGAACTAGCTGAATAGAGAAGTAACTTGAGAATCTGAAGAGATGAAAAAGAATAGATGTTTCCCTTGTTTCAAAATTGCTGGTGAACCCATGCTAGATGAACAAGTATACAGATAGCACATGAATGAGGGCTCAGAAGAGAAATTTGGCCTAAAAAATCTAATTAGTTGTCTTGGATTAGCTGTGCAATTGAAAAGCGGGAGTTCTACTTTTTGGTACTTTCTAACCTTTTAGGCTCATTTCAAGCAGACGTAAACTCACTCTCATAAAATTCAAATATTTGTAGTCAGACAAACCTTCAGACTAGTGACAAACAAATATGACATTTTCAAATGATATTTAGTAAACCTTTATTAACACTGTGTTACCCTGTGATGTTCATTGCATTCCTTCTTATGGTTTAACTTAATCATCAATCATTTGTTTTGATATAGAGAAATTTGTAAGAGTTGTATTTTTATATCGTGTGCTTTTCTGTGCTGTGGTTATACGCTTAGGAGTCTGTCTCAAAATTTAGTCATCCACTGAAAAGGTCTTTAAGACCATATCATTCCCACAGTATTTTAGAACTCATAAATATCAGTTTATAAATTTTACTAAAACAAAACACAAAACAAGTGAGCAAACAAACCAAAGTAATGAAACCTATAGGATAGAGGAAAAGGGCATGTAGTCTCTCAAAAACTGTGGCGACGCCATGCTATAAAATGGTTATTATATTAAGGGGATTGTTCCTTTTTACTAACACGACAACCTATCCCCTGAATTCAGAAACTCAAAAATTTCATCATAGCTTTTGCCTTTGATGTTTATCTATTTTCAGATAACTGTAAAGTCAAAATAATTTAATGAAAATTAGCCTTTTGCAATGTGACATCACAATATGAAATACTTCTGTGACTTGACCCTGTGAAGTAAAAAAAAAAAGTCTAGATGAAATTTAACCATTTCTCTTTACTTCTATAATTATTATTTTGGTTGTTTTAATAACAACAGGAATAACAGGAATAATATCTGTTTATCTACTTTCTTTTAGGCACTCTGCTGGACCTTTATATGTTTTATCTCTAGTCTTCCCATTAATCAATCCTGAAAGGTAGATGTTATTATCCCCATATTTGCACGTGAAGGAACTCAAGCTTAGGGTGGTTTAGTAACTTGCCCAACAACACGCAGATAAGAAGTGTGGGAAGGGGATCCTGTCCCAGCTTTTACTTTAAAGGCTACCTCTTTGCACTGTACCATAGGGATTTCCTATGGACCTTAAACTCCAGGTTCTTATTTTTTCTTCCCTAGCATAGTTCCCCAGTTTTACCTATTATGAACATTCAGATATTTTCCTTAATCTGTTTTATCCCCATAAGATTGGTCCCTTTGCCTTAAGCTCAACTTAGACCTGTGTCTCTGCAAATAATGATAAAATTAGATAGTGCTTAAAAAATACTTATCATATACAAGGCACTAGTCTTAGCAATATATGTTTAATAGTATAACTCAATCTGCCTAACAACCCCATGAGGTAAAGGTTTTTGTTTGCTCATTTTACACATGAGCAACCTGAGGCATATTTATATGACCTCATAATCAGTGGCAATGGTATTTGAACCCAAGTAGAATAGAGTTCATGGCCTTACCCTGTGCCTCTCATAATAGCAGAGGAAGATCAGTGACAGGACATCTGTGAAAGCCTATCCATCATCTTTGTTCCTCACCATGCTGTAATGTTCACTGTGGAGCAACTCAAGGATGAACATGCCACATTCATTGTGGCCATAATTCTACTTTCATGAAACATGAAATGGAAACTGGATCTTTCTACAATTTGCTGTGAAGCATAACCACAGTAGGCACCATGTCTGCCAATTCTCTTTATTTTTCTTTTAGTTTCATTGGTCTGGAGACAGTTGTTTAATTACTCATAAGCTTTTAACATCCATGAGGAAGAAGGTATCATCATTCCAGCCTTTTTCATCTCTAAAGCAATATTAGCTGACAGTTTACTAATTGATCGTAAAACTCCAGAAGTGATATTAAATGTTATCCTCATTTTAAACGTGGAAAATACTGTGGCTAATTATTTAAAACCTTGTCCAAGGCCACAGAGACAGGATTAAAAATTAGAAACTCCTTTACACTGAACAATAGGATATTGCCACTAGCCCAAACCCACACTTTCAAATCAGATAACTGTGTGTAGAAAAAGAGCACTGGATTTGAGGGTCAGAAAACCTTGTTTCTAGTCTAAGCTGAGTAAGATAATTCCTCTACCTGTGCTCTGTACCCCATCCCCTTCTGTATTCTCAGAACTATTAATAATTATCAATTATCATTATCAATAATCTCTTCTTTAGTATTTTTACTAACCTCAAAGTAACTAGATATTCTATCCACATTTAAACATGAAAAGCCTCTTACCTTAAAAGAAACACACACATACATGCAATAAAAACAAAGACAAAAATCTTCTCTGACTTTAGCTGCTACTTTCTCTTCCTCTTTGCAGCCAAAATTTAAAAAGAGTTATCTATAGTTACTATATTTTTTCTCTTCCACTAGCTCCTCAGCTCACACCACTCTGGCCTTCAATCCATTTCTCCACCAGAATAGCTTTTCTTCAGTTACCAATGACTGCTAAACCTCATTGTACTTGGCCTCTTAGCAGCATTAAAAAAAAAAAACTTTCTATCGAAATACATTTATTCATAAAAGTGTACAAATCATAGACGTACAACTTGATGAATTCTCATAAAGTAAATACCCTTAGGTAACCAGCATCCAGACTAAGAAGGAGAACATTTCCAGCATCCAGAAACCCTCTCATGTCCCCTTTATCTAGGAGATAAGACCAAAGATTAGTTTTGCCTTGTTTTAAACATATGGAACCATAAATGGAACATATAGTATGTTGCAAACATAAATGGAACCCTATAGTATATATTCTTTGTCTAGTTCTCTCCTTATTTCCTTTCTTCCCTCCTTCCTTCCTTTTTTTTCAACCTTATGTTTATGTGATTGATCCATATTCTTATATGTAGTTATAGTTCATTCATTCTCATTTCTTTATGTGGGTATTCCACATTATTCATCTCTTCTACTGTTGATGGGGCCTTTGGGTAGTTTCTACTGCTGGGCTATTTTAAATACGTTTCAGCAGCATTTGACCCTGTTGAAAACTCCTCCCTGAAATGCTCTTCCCTTGGCTCCCAGGATACCACACTGTCCTGGTTTTTCCCCTTCCCTTGTGGTGCTCCTTCCTTTTCTGTCTCCTTTGGAAGCTCATCCTTCTCTACCCCGTCACTAAATATTGGAGTTCCTTAGGGCTCAACCCCATTTACTCATTTTGTCTTACTTCATATATTCTTCCTTGGCATTCTCATCACACCTGTAGTTTAAATGATCACCCATGTGATGGTGACTAACAAATTTGTATTTCTAGCCCAGTCATGACATGTCAGCTCCAGAAGAGCCTTATCTTCTCCACTTAGAGGTCCCAAAGGACCTTAAATTCAACATATCCAAAGTTGAATTCATGTTCTTCCCTGGCCATACCTTTGCTTCTGAAGTTCCCTAATTCCATGAGTGGCATCATCATCTATCCAGTCCACAAGCCAAGATAGGAGCTACTCTTGATACCTCTGTCTCCCTTGCTGACTGTATCCAAATCATCAATTCTTGTCAATGTTAGCTCTTATGTATCTCTCATTCATTCTCTGCTATCCATCCCCACTGCCATCACCCTAATATAAGCTACCAACTTTTTGAATCTGGACTGTTGCAAGAGACTCCAAACTGGGCTCCCATATCCACTCTCACTCCCCTTCAATCCACTCTTCATACTACATCAGGATACTCCTTTTTTAAAAAGATATATATTTACTCAAGTAATGTCCCTGTTTAAATCTTCCCAAATAAGGACCAAGATTCTTAACATAACCTACCAGGCACTGTATAGTCTGATCCCTGCTTACTTCTTTAGTGTTTGTTTATATTACACTGCCTGTTTTTCTTTAGCTACACTGGTCTTCTGTCAGTTCTCCTAATTACCATCATTGGACCTTTGCAAATGCTGTTGTCGCTACCTGGAACAGTCATCTTCCCTCCAGTCTCTTCTGTATATTTCTTACTCATTCTTCCAACTCAGTCACTTCTCCATGGAAGCCGTTTTTTCATTGTGTTTAACACAGTTGTGATTTTGTATTTTATTTAAGTAATTATTTACCATATAAACTTAAGTTCCATAAGGGCAGATGTCTATTTTTGTTCACCTTTGCATAACTAATGCTTTCTGATAGAAGGTGCTCAGTAAATATTCGTTGAATGAATAAACCTTTCTGAGCGTTGTTTTCCAATTCTTACAGCTATTCAACATTGTTGTAAGGTTCAAATAAGATAATATACGTGGAAATACAACCTAAAATACAGTGCACTAAAGAAATGTAAGGAACTGGTATTATTATACGCAAGCAGATAGATTCTTGCTACTGAAGATTAAAATTATTAAATTTTGCTCTGATACTAAGTTTATGCAAACAAATGGCAAAAATTATTGTGGTTTCAGTTCTCATTCTTTTGGTTTGTTGATCTGGTTCCAGTCATTCCATCATTCCTGCCGTAGTTCAGACTCTCATCTTTTCTCTTGGTTTCCCTGTTCCAGATCTTCCTCTCTTGCTTCCCTTAGTCCATCCTCCCTTTTTCAGTGTAGTTATCTTTATTAAATGCATTTGCATCATATTACTCCCTTAGTTCAAATCACTCTATGGTTTCCCATTGCTTATAGGATGATATCTAGGGTTGTTAATGGGGCATATATGACTCTGCATGATCTGACCTATGCTTTCCCTTCTACCTGTCTCCCTCACCCTTTTCCACCTCACTGCCCTCCAGCAACACTAAACCACTTGTTTATTAGATGTGTTACCTTCTTTCTTGCCATTTTGCCGTTGCTGATATCATATTCCTTCTCTTCTAAGGTGCTTGTACTCCTCTTGGTCTACTCCTTAATCATATCATCCTTTTTAGATTCAGTACTCCTTTGTGACATTTTCTCTTGAAGTCCTCAGGCAAAGTTAGACATTTCTTCCCAAAGCACATATTAAGAGACTTAACCACATTGGTAAAATTAGTTATTTACACTTCTTATGTACAAGTACATTTCACTACTTATTGTGAACCCTTCAAAGGCAGGGCTACTATTCTTTTTAATCTCTCTATCCATAGACATACAGCAGATACTTGAGATTTACTGACAGGGTGATTAGAGGAGAAGAGTGACCAAGAGAAATGAGGAATGGTCAGATTTTAAAGTATGGGAAGATGCGTAGGGTCAAATTCATGTTGTATAGTGGATTCCGTCTATTATTGTTATTAAGACTGAGGTCAGCTGCAGGATCCTGGTGCTATCTAGAGGGGGGAGTTACAATGCATTTGACTTTAGCTCGTTAGGATTCTTATTGTGTCATCAGGTTCAACTTAACAGTTCGATGTTTTTATCGCACATCTGCTTACTATATGACATTTGAGTTTTACTTTGAGGTCTTATAAGGTAACCAAGGTGAACATATACAAAAACTTAAAGATATGCTAATGCTCATGTTATATAGTACATAGGATGAGCCTAGCAAATTTTGAAGGAATAAAATCAATCATCTGTTTTTCAGTTTTTAAAGTCATTTCACATGAACTAACTCATTGTTCTTTCGTAACCTTTTTAATCAGGCAGAAGGGTTATTGTTTTCTCTTACAAGTAAAGAAACTGAGGGTCAGAGAGGTAAAAGACTTTGGCAAGAACACTAGAAAGTTAGAAAGTCACGGAGTCTGGACTAGACTGACTTGTCTACCAGAATGCCTGCCATGGAGCCACCTGGCCTTTCTGGTTGGCTATACCAGTGCAATGCCATTTGTGCTTTGATCTGTAAGAAATTTTTTAACCTGAGCCAAAAATTCTGAAAGTTTCCAAATTACATTCAAAGTGGAACATTGTCCCTCAAATGACACAGTTAAAATGAATGAATATAAATCTAGCCAAGTCTTCAAGTGCCCTTTGCTTGATATGGGCTGGTTCAGGCTTGGTGCCTCTATTGAGTTAGTTGATACTTGAGGCACTGAGGAGGTGAAACTCAACACAGATAAGATTCAGTACAGTTGGGAGATGGTAAGAGCAGCAGGGTCATGGTATAGGAGAAGATAATATTAATGAGCCTAAGGTACAGTATGGAGTTACCAAGTCGAGGATGATGAAGGAGAGAACCAGATCCTAGAAAAGGATTTGGGGAACAGGGATAGAGTGTAGAAGAAACTCTAGGCTACCTCCCAGTTTTGCCCAATTGTGACTACCGCTGCTCCCAGACATACACAGCGATACTATCAAAGGCTCCCCAGGGGAGCCAAATTCCCCTCTCCTCATTGGTATCCCCAAAGATATCCAACTCTAGTAGAGAGTTGATCACTGCCACTTGTTCCTTATCTTCCTGTATGTGTCCAAAGTGGCAGCCTACTCGTTATTAAGCTCCAAGAAACCAACCTTGGTGAATGCCTCCTGAGTTAGCAAAGCAAGGAGATACTTTCATTATCCTTCTTTCCTAGCAGACTTTACCAAAGACTGGCTACAGCATGGTATTATTTTCTCCCAGTCCATAGCTGGGTAAAGGTTTTAGTGTTAGGAAATTGGAGAAGGTCAAGTTTGGGTAACATTATTTTGGTCTTGTCACATAGCTTTGAATGTCTTTTTTGCTGGAGAAGAGTTTATATGACATCATTTAGGAGGCTCTTGGATTAAGTTTTGGTGAAATGTGTATCTTTTGGTGAAATGTGTATGGTAAAAGTGTGGTGTATAGAAACCGGTAGACCTCCCTCATAGTCTTCCCTCTGTAACTTGCCACCTTTTTGACTTTGGAAAAGTCATATAAGTCCTCTGAATGTTGGTTTTCTTAGCAGACAAAGGAGTTATATTAGAAAATATGCATATGACCATGTATAATAGATCTTAAAGTAGCTTTAGACATATTTACTAATTTTGCTAAGCCTGTGTTTTCCTCATCTGTCATGTGGCAATATTAACAGTTTTAGGATTAAATGAGTGCATGAATATGGATTGCTTTGCTGAATAAAAGTTAGTTCCTTTCATATGAGTGAACAGATATAGATTCTAGAATCAGAACATCTTTAATTAAAATTAAATCTCAACCCTATCAGGAGCATATAGCCTCTTAGGACTTCTGTTTCCTGAAACAGGGCTAATAATACCTACTTCATAGAGCCCTTATGTTAATGGGGAGAGGGGAGATGAATTTAAAGTGTCTAGTGCATAGTAGTTGCTCAATAAATATTGGAATCCTTTCTCTTTCCATCATCTTCCCTACCCTTGACTCAAAGGTTTCCCTTAATTCTAAACTTTTCCAATACTGTATACAATTCTAATACATAAATCTTCATCAAATGAAATGGATCAACTAAAAGTAGGTAAATTTCAAATAATAAAAAACTCCTGAAGGACAACCTTACTAGTGTTCTTTAAAAAATAAAACTTTCCTTAATTCTCAGATCATTTCTTGCTTTCATTTTGCTGAGCAATCTCTAGAGATTTTGTTTTGTTTGGTTTTTCAGGGAGTATTTCTAACATTTTCACTATATGTTGCTCAAAATAATTTTGTATAAAATGATTTATTCCTGGGCTTCCCTGGTGGCGCAGTGGTTGAGAGTCCGCCTGCTGGTGGACATGGGTTCGTGCCCCGGTCCAGCGGGAGAGGCCGCAGGGGGAGAGGCCACAGTGGTGAGAGGCCCGCGTACCGCAAAAGAAAAAAAAAAAAGATTTATTCCTAGCCTCTGGAGAAAAATTTTTACTTTTTAGTTTTGTTATACTCACATTAAAGGTTCTTTTTTTTTTTTAAACTATAGTGCTTTTCAGTAAATTTATTTAGCTCAAAGTTACATGTTGATTAGTTTTTTTGAAAATTAGGACTTATGATTAGCACACAAAAATGATTACTGCCTGTTTTGGAGAATTAACACTTTAGCACAGTTTCATTTTACAATATTTTTGGCATTCATATAAATAAGTGCTACAGGTATGAATCTGTACACAGAAGACATGCTTGACTCAGGAAAGGAGCGTTATTTTATCATGTGTCAAATATATTTTTTAAAGATTATTGAGGGCTTCCCTGGTGGTGCAGTGGTTGAGAGTCTGCCTGCCGATGCAGGGGACACGGGTTCGTGCCCCGGTCTGGGAAGATCCCACATGCCGCAGAGCGGCTGGGCCCGTGAGCCATGGCCACAGAACCTGTGCTCCGCAACAGGAGAGGCCACAGCAGTGAGAGGCCTGTGTACCGCAAAAAAAAAAAAGATTATTGAATTTCAGGATTTTCCTATTTTTTTAACATAAAATATTATTCTTGGTGTGTGTGTGTGTGTGAGCTTGTTTGTGTACAATAACCAGTGAACCAGTAGGTACACATATACACATGTATAATAGAGGGATTACTTATTGGTCCTTTTTTTTTTTTTACATCTTTATTGGAGTATAATTGCTTTACAATGGTGTGTTAGTTTCTCCTTTATAACTATCTTTCTGTTTTTGTGCCAGTACCATACTGTCTTGATTACTGTAGCTTCGTAGTATAGTCTGAAGTTAGGGAGCATCATTCCTCCACCTCCGTTTTTCATTCTCAAGATTGCATTGGCTATTCGGGGTCTTTTGTGTTTCCATACAAATTGTGAAATTTTTTGTTCTAGTTCTGTGAAAAATGCCAGTGGTAGTTTAATAGGAATTGCATTGAATCTGTAGATTGTTTTGGGTAGTAAGAGTCATTTTCACAATGTTGATTATTCCAATCCTAGAACATGGTATATCTCTCCATCTATTTGTATCATCTTTAACCAGTGAACCAGTAAGTAAACATATACACATGTATAATAGACGGATTACTTATTGGTTCTTGTATATATCTGAGTGTGCCTCCTAAAAAATACAATAGTAAAATAATGCTGGTATACTATTATTTTTATATGAGACATTATTTAAAATGTGTTAGAGTATTTTGATGTATAGTGTACATTGCTGGATAGTTTCTCTACCAATCTGAAAACATTTTTATTAGCTATATTATGCATCCTCATAAATTTGAGGGCCATCATGTCTTACAAAGTAGAGTTTAAATGACATTTGAATTACCCTAATTCTTGTGTAGCACACAGAGATGAAATATATTAGAATGGAAAGATAATTATAGAGAAACATTAAATATGAAATGAAACTAACGTGCCTTTCAAAAAATGAAAATGTGTAAGTTCAAATTATATTGATGTTGAATTTGAGTGGTCTGTATTTTACTTATTTTGACTAGTTTCAAGTCATCAGTGACTACTGAATTAAATTTAACCTATCTTATGTCAGAATCCTTTTGAGCCTTATACTTTTCACTCAAACCCAGAGGTCAATAAAATAGTACTCTGATGATAGTTTTTAGTATTTCTTACCTCACTTTGGAATAATTTCCAGGCACAACCCCCTCCCTAGGTAGATATGTATTCCTCTAGAAATTACAAGTATCTTTTGTATTTTATTTTGTCTGGGAAAGTACCCATTTAAATTAAAGCAGTAACATTTATTATGTGGCTGGCCCATCAAAGCAACCTACTAAGCCCTATGGGGGCAGAAAATGAGAATATAAGATCCACGCTGTGTCCTCAAGGACTTTAGGACCTAAACACAGACACAAGCAAAGTTAAAAGGACCACAAACCAGGAATTCTAGAGGTTCACAGTAAGGGTATAGGAGTTGAACAGAAGGAGAAAAATCACTTGGCTTGGATGGGCCAGGCATGGATTAACTAGAAAGGTGAAGTTCTTTCTAGTTTCTAGATAGCACCCACTTATGCTGCTGTGCCTAACTTTGTGTAGTTAATTCAGACTCTATTTTTCCCAGGAGTAAAACCCATGCCAAGATGCCCAGCAGCATTATGTCCATGTGCCGAGACCAAAGCTGTTAGCATAACTGCCTGAGTTTGCCAAGGAATTAGATGCTGCTGGAAAAATATTCAGAGCTCCTATGTTTGCTGTCCAAAGAGTTCCACGGTGTTGTGGGGTAAATGGCATCCCAGTTTTGACTAGATATGTGCCAAATGGCTGGTTGGTACTCTTTACACATACAAAACAGGCTTGAGATGTATCCTTGTAGATTTGAAGGTTCTGTGATTATGATGAGCTGAAGCCACCATTGATTAATACAGTAGCTCTCTGAAATAATGAGGTTTTTCCACTAACAGTACCTCTTCATCAGACTTAAAATGAGGACCCAGCTTGAGGTAAAAAACACCTTTCTAACCAAAGGTTTTGTCTTGATTCTCTGTGAATATGTTGTGATTATAGAATAAGGCAAAGGGCTTGTTTTGATAAGATCTTGGGTTCTTATGATCAATGTTTCCTGTGTTGACTTCATATGCTTTTGTTAATAAATGACTTTCCAAATGTTAGAAAAATGAAGAAAAATATGAGGAGTTTTTTTTTTTCTTTTCTGCATAAGATACCCCTTCTGTATTTCGGATTGAGAAAAATTCTGTATTTCTACTGCATCATTCATGTATATGATGGTTTTAAAATTTCTGGAACTGTTAAGATATTGAAATTATGTTGCCAAACCAAAATTACTATGGATTCACCAATAGATGTGATTTGCTAAAAATTTTCAACTGATTTCTTCTGTTGAATTCCTGCTCAGCATCATTATTTTGTCCTTTGCTTTTCATGAATGTTTCCAGATTCTTTTTCAAAGAAGTCTCCACAAGCTTTGACTTGCTTTCTCCAGCCAGGTTGTTGATGTTTATATGCGTGTGTGCATGCGTGTGTGGGTGTGTGTATGTGTGTGCGAAGCAACACTGAATCCCTTTTAACTCTGCCCAGGTAACAGACACTGGGCATTTGTGAATCAAATCGTGCACGCGCTGTGGCAAGTACAGAGCCATTCGCTGTTGTTTTGTTAGCACACGTTAGCATTGATTATGATGTGGACATACTTATTTCCCAGACTTGCTTCATCTAAATAACAGCAACAAATAATGAAGTGTCCAGAGCTTAGCCATCATCATGTGGTGTTTCCTTAAGTCCAAATTGAAGTAAAAACTGAGTAAATGACCATTTTATTTATTTTTAAAATCCCCTGTCAGGAGAGAGTAATTAACTCAGGATCCACAATTAGCCTCACAGCAGTCTGTGTTAACCACCTCCAGCCATCCCAGGTCTTTCAGAGGTGGCCTAATTCTGAGATTATTTTGCACTCGGAACAGAGAGACTTGTAATAACCAGCTTGAAACACATTTAAGAAGTGTGAGGTTTTTCCTTTTTCCTTTTGAGTTAAAGTCTGCCCTCTCTAATGATAATTTTCTAGTTTGCAAGTAGAAATAAAACACAAATATTTGGAGAGAGTGTTCTTTCCTGCCAAGTTCTAGAGGTTTGTCTTTCCTTTGGTAAACCTAGAAGTAGCTGCTTTGCTTTAGCTGGAAATTTCATTATTGATTTAGTTACATGACACAAAAGAATTAGCAAAATGAATAAAATATTCAAGCTTGGGAGAGAAACATGAAGAAAACTTAGAGAGGCCCACTCATCACCATTGCTTGCTGTTGAAGTATAATTGTTTACCTTTTTGGTTTGGGTAAAGGAAGTGTTCAGTTGCAGAGCATTCCTGCATAATTCAGATATAGCCCAAAGCTCGACCCTGGGAACCTTTGCTGCTGCTCTCTGAGCGTTTTTTATGCAACCTGCTTTTACAGGTTTAAATTACATTCTGTGACACTGTTTTTGTGGTTGAATTAGAAACTTTTTTTTTTTTTTAGTTAAACCTGTGATAAGTAATTGTCACAGTTAGCGCCCTGGTACAATGCTAATTTGAAGTGACATGTCCATACTGGCCCTCCGTAACATGAAGAAGCCTAACAGGTGTGAGGGGTGTGGCTTCCCATGGGCTCTGTTGAACTTCTAACCAGAGAAAAATAGCAGAAAAAGTGAAATGAACCTTGAATAAAGCTGTCAGCAGTAATTATCTCAGCAACACTTTGTGGGGAGATAAAATAAGCACTGGTGCTTTTATAACCTGAACACACTGGACCCAAGATAGATTTTTCACCCATTTAACATAAACTGCTGAATACCTTTCAAGAGGTATTTTCATGGAGCCTAATTAAACAATAACAGTAATTATTATCATGAAATATAAATTTCTGGAAGACATGCATTTGTTTTTTAGGTTAACACATGGTTTCTTTTTGCGTTTTTTTTTTTTTTAGTGGTAGTTTTGGTAACAACCTTTTTTTTTCATACTTCTTGTATTGGTAAGCCATTATGGTGTGAAATCTCAAATTGTCTATAGAAAATTATCTTCTGGGAAAGGATACTTTCACAATTAGCACAAAAAAAGCTTGAAAGCTTGGTTTTCAGATACTTTGAGAGATGTTCAGTATATTGGACTTGCCCATATAAAACAGAATAATATATATATATGAATGAGCTGAATGAAATGCAACTCATCATATCAACACTGCTGCATATGCTTCCTTGGAGAGGTATAACAGCACTATACTTCTTGAGTGGAGTAGGACCCAGGGAAGATTTGATAAATCTTTTTCAATCTGTTCTTCAAGCACCATCCATTGTCATTTTCTTTTGACAGTGGTATTTTTAAAGTAGACTTTAGTTTACTTAAAAAATAATTCAAATGACATAATGACTGTGTTTACCTAACCTAAGAAGTATAGAAAAGTTATAGTATGATTTTTCTTTATAAGTTTCCAGTCTATAGACGCTAACTGTGCAAAGAAACAGATGAGATTTTGCAGCATAAGTTGCTATCTTTCTTTCATTGCCTTTCTAGAGTTATGATTTCAGGTGATCTTGCCTCTCCCGTTGCGGAGCACAGGCTCCGGACGCGCAGGTTCAGCGGCCATGGCTCACGGGCCCAGCGCTCCGCGGCATGTGGGATCTTCCCGGACTGGGGCACGAACCCGTGTCCCCTGCATCGGCAGGCGGACTCCCAACCACTGCGCCACCAGGGAAGCCCCACCTAGAGACTTTTAGATTTTTTTCATAATTCACCTTTACCATTATCCTCCACCCAATGTATCAGAGGCTTAACAAGATCACCAGGTTGGCTCACATTTAAAGTGGAGGTGATGTCATTTTTTTAAAAAGCTAGGACTCAACATATGTTAGTCCTGACTGCTGTGTTTATTAGCTCTGAGATCTTGTGTGAAAATATGAGCTTCATTTTTCTTTCCTGTAGAATGGGACTGTAGCAAACTAGGCCAAGTGCATTCTCATTTAGGGGATAACAAGGATTAGGTATAGCAGAATAAAATAGAGCTAACATGGTCTTCAATTCATTCACAAACCTGTAGCCTAGAAAGCTATTAACTTCATTAAAGTAGAAACTCTGTTCACTATTGGCAGTGTCCTTGGCGCTCAGCTGAGTTCTTGACACATAGTAGATGCTCAGAAACGATTATTTAAGTGAATGAATAGTATATTTTGCACTTTACTTAAAACAAATTTAGTACCATCTGTTTGTCTTTTCCTCAGAATTATATAGCAAAATCCTTACCATCGACCATATATCTATATATATCTTTACCTATACCTATCTACATATATATAATATATACATATAAATGATAATCCTCACAATTTTTTTAAATGTTTTTATTTTTAAATTTTTATAATTTGTTATGGTTGCTTTCCATTTACAGTTATTACAAAATATTGGTTATATTCCCCATGTTGTACAGTACATTCTTGAGCCCATCTTACAGCTGATAGTTTGTTCCTCCCCCTGCCCCCCACAACGAGTGACCACTGGTTCTCTGTATCTGTGAGTCTGCTTCTTTTTTTGTTATATTCACTAGTTTGTCTCACTGTCTCACAACAGTATTTTGACTTAGAAACTTTACAGAGGAGGGAATTGAGGCACTGAGAAGATAGGAGAGTTATCCAGAGTCATACAGAGCTAGGATTTCAGACACTGGCAGTGTAGCTTTGGAGTCAAGTTCATAATCACTCTGCTTATATACCTCTCCAAGCAAGTATAGTGACACCTGATTACCAAAGAATTCGCCTTACAGTGACACACGTTTTTCTAGAAATTTCCTTGTCACCTGTACAAATGATTCAGGAGACGTAGGGTATGTTTTGGGGATGAGATTCCTTCCTCATTCAGTAGGATATTCCCTTACTCCCTCACCTTCTAGAACAGCAGGTTCCCTGATCTATTATACCCACTGAAGTAGTGTCACTGCCTTTCTTGGGACCGCCTCTTCCCCAGTGACAGAAATATCACACAGGGCTATGCTCTGGGCAGACTTCCACCAATGTAGAGTGGCAGAGTTTTGATCCCTAGATATTGGGCTTTTCCACTCTGTTGAGTCCAATTCCTGAACCAGGCTTCAGCGCCTTCAACCCAGGCCCTGACCTACCCATGTAAGACCTCTGTCTCTAAAATCTCCACTGTCTCCTCTTACCCAGCTCCCACTGTGATTCTGGTACGCCCCTCAAGTAACAAGATGACTGAAAGATGTTTGTTTGTGGAAGATTTGTCAAAGTGTCACTAGGTATGACTGATTGCCGAAAGACACCAGGTGTTTTAGAGAACAGAAACTATTTTGAGGTTGGGGAGGTTATAGAAGGTTTTCATGAGGAGATTGAGCTGAGTTTTAAAGAAGTGCTTTTACTTACTTTTCTCAAATAATCCTAACAAAACCTATGATGTGGACGGGTGGAGAAGAATGGGGAGAGGAACCCAGGAGAGAGTAGTGGCATGAGCAAAAGCCTAGGAGTAGACAAGTGCAAGGCATATTTTTGGATCAATGAGCAAACAAACCTGTATACAGTATAAAAATTAGTGAAGGATAACAGCTGGAAAGGTAGGCCATGTTACAGCCTTGAAAAGTTGGTTCAGAGTGAGAGAAAAGAATTTGGAGATCACTTTATTTTTTTTAATTTACTTATTTTTGGCTACATTGGGTCTTCGTTGCTGCGCGCGGGTTTTCTCTAGTTGTGGTGAGCAGGGGCTACTTTTCATTGTGGTGCGCAGGCTTCTCACTGCAGTGGCTTCTCTTGTCGCGGATCACAGGATCTAGGCGCGCAGGCTTCAGTAGTTTTGGCGTGCGGGCTCAGTAGTTGTGGCTTGTGGGCTCTAGAGTGCAGTCTCAGTAGTTGTGGTGCACGGGCTTAGTTGCTCCGCCGCATGTGGGATCTTCCCAGACCGGAATCGAACCCATGTCCCCTGCATTGGCAGGTGGATTCTTAACCACTGTGTCACCAGGGAAGTCCAGAAATCACTTTAGTAAGAGGCAGATTTAGGATTTTTACCCAGGTCCTTTTATCTATGTACAGTGCTCTTTCCATATATTAGCCACAAATATTTTTAAACACGTGGAATAATATCACAGGCAGCATTGATGGGAGAAAGTCATAAAAAAGGCACCATGCAGCCTTAAGACATAAAAGAACAATACTTGCTTTGCTCTAATGGTGGTGACAGAAGAGAAGTAGCTTATAGGCTCGGTAAGTGTATTTAAGCTGAAAGTTCTCAGCAGGCTTAACTGGTCTCCTGAAATCACTGCAGCAGTGACTTTTATGTATCCCCAACAATCTGTTTTCCTATCTCTCAGTCTCGGTTAAGTTCACCTCATAGGAGTTAAATGGCAAACTTGTAGAAAGTTCCACTTTTGGACATCACTTATAAGATATACTTTTAAAAATCCCAGTCGTAAGCAGAGAGTGAATGTCAGATGAGCTCTTAGACAAACTGAGAGCCAAAATATATCTAAATAAACATACTCTCCACTGGGTGACACTTATAAGAATGTCATATAAGCTCTTGAGAAGAGATGAGAAACATCTCAATAAACTTTGTTGACCTAGGAAAATAATATTTTACTAGGTATTGGTCAGCATCTGGATGTCTTTGGTGTGGAAAAGGTTAAGTAATGTATTTGGTTGCTCTGTGTGTGTTTCAGAATACATATTAACTAAGTTAAATGTAGTTGACGTAAGGTGTAAAACACTTAAATTATACCAATAAGGTATAAAACACTTAACTTATACCAATAAACACTTAACCAATACCAGTATTGGCATCTAGGCTTAAATTCTTTAAAAATATATATTTTTTTAAATTTTTATACAATTTTAAAGGTTACTTTCCATTCACAATTATTACAAAACAAAATAGTGGCTATATTCCATGCATTGTACAGTACATCCTTGAGCCTATCTTACACCCAATAGTTTGTATCTCTCACTCCCCCACCCCTAAATCACCCCTCCCCCTCCCCATTGGTAACCACTAGTTTGTTTCCTGTATCTGTGAGTAGGCTTAAATTTCTTAAAAGACAAATAATTTTGCATTGCATCTGGAAACACCTATATGATATTCCTTCCTTCTGTCAAAGAGCCAAAGATTAAGTTGTGTGTGTGTGTGTTTCAAATTGCAAAATTAACTAAGTCCACTATTCTAGGCACCTTTTTATTTATCATCTTTTAATGTTGTCAACCAAGATATTATTCTTATTTCTCATATGGCGAAACTGAAGTCTTACGAGGTTAAGCGACTTACCTGGGAAATGACATTAAATATCAAAACTAGGATGCTAAGCCAGGTTATCTGCATCCAAGTACCTGGCATATAATAGGAACTTAATAAATGTTTATTGAATGACTAAGTTATAGACTCTGAGTAACGATATGGTTAGTATAGCTTATTCAGCAAATAGCTCTAAATTATGAAGTAATTATAGGGAAGAAGAAGGGCAAAGTCAAGAGAAATCTGCACATGTTTCAGATTACTTTCTCCCCCTCACCAGTCTTGTGGGTTAGAAGCAATATATTTAATCTTATTTTCTCTCTTCTGCCCTCCACCAGAGGGTGCTCATAAGCAATTAAATAACATAAAGCAGTAGAGACAGAAACTGAGAAACCAGTACCATTTTAATTCGCAACATGGATAATTGGCCTCTGTGCAAAATAGTTGACTTTAAAACAGAACTCTTGATTCAGTTGAAATAGCTTCTTCGGTTTAAAGTTGCCTTGCAAATAACAACTTGTCTGCTTGCCTGTACTACTATCTTTATGCAAGTAAACCTGATCGTTTTTGCTAAATAGGTGTGGGAAAGACTATGCCACTAGGCAGCATCAGAATGGTCTAATAGGGCAGTATTTCTTGCATAATTTAATGCTCTTCAGTAGTATTCTAGTATTCTGAAGTATTTCAGATGCTCTTCTAAGTATACTCATTAGAATCAATAAATAGTAGGATTCAAGGATGCTGTTATTATCTATATATTTAGTTTATAAAAATACATCTAATTCTGTTGCAGTGGGCAACTTTTTATCTCCCTATGGTGTAATCTGGTTTTAGGGGCTAGGATGCAATAGAAGATTTTTTTTTTAAACTTCTGTGTTGAGCATCCTTCTTTTTTGATAGAAAGAACTCAAGGTAATGTTGGACCAAGTGCAGAGAAGCATGAAGGTGGGCAATCATAATGTGGAAAAGTAGCATCAGGTGATTCTCCTTGTTCTGAAGCTCCCAGGCAGATTAAAAGAAGCAAAGAACAAGGCAGAAGCATTTCTGATTATTTTCATATATATTTTCTAAAATTTTTTAGAAATTTGAGGTAATTAAATCAAGATAGTTATTATTTTACAACTAACTATAACATCTGAAGAACACCATTAACATTAGTTAGTAGAAAGACGTAGGATACGAGTCAAGAGAATATGTTTTTGCTATCATTAAGCAGATATGTGACTTGGGGAAAACAATTTTACCTCTCTACATCTCAGTTTCTCTCCCTGTTAAATGTGAGGATTAGACTACATCTTGTGAGAAGAAACTGCCTTTCATTTGGAATCTGTTGAGGATGATGGGACTCCTGATAGAATAAGTTTAAGAATAGGCTGCTGATACCTTTCCCTCTGGAGATTCTCAATGCTACCTTGGAATGGAGCTGGAGATGCTTGACAGGGAGGGTATGGCAGCAATGCTTAACTCAGTTAAGGCTTCAAGATCTGTGGTCTCCTGCCTGGGATGCCACAATTGATGAATTCTAAGGACCCTTCTGATTCTAGTATCTTATGAGTCTAAAATGAAGCCATCTGTAGGAAGCCATCCTTGTTTCTTCCAGCTCTGCTTTCTTATATGATAACATTCATGTTTATGTACATAACAAAAAAACCTCAGAATTTGTTATTGTTGGTTTATTTCATTAAACCTTACCAACTTGCCAAATCAATTGGGCACTATAACACAGCAAGGCCAGACAGAGGACACAGTTTTTTAGCTATTTACGCAGGAGTTTTGTAGATAATTGATCTTGACTTATACATCTCATGATATTCTATTGGTTCCAGATTATTATTAGTCACTTCCTTTTTAACAGTGTGTTTTTTTATGAGGTGACTAAACTGCTATTTAACCCTGCTACAAGAATGTGACAGTGGGCTAGTCCAGACAAGTGGAGGTGCACTTGGTAACTAACATTCTTAATATGCTTGCTTCAACCTGCCACAAATTAAAAGCTCTGTGACTTTTCTAGCACATAAGTGATTTAAAAAAAAAAAAAGGCTTGGATTGTGAATAAATAAGCTTTTTTGATTTGCACTCTGGTTGGCAGTAAATGAAACTTCAGCCTCATGATTCAGTTTTGCTTAAAACTACCTTAATAATCTGTCTAGCTAAGCAGTGAGCTTCTGAAAATTTTGAAGGGTTGATCCAGCAGTCATCTTCGGGGCTCGTAAAAAGGCTTCGTGTTGCTCAGAAACATGATGTAGTTGAAAACTCCATGGCCTTTGGAGTAAAATCTGCTTTGTCACTTAGTGGTTGATTGATCTTACATAAATTATTCTACCTCTCTAAGGCTGTTTTATGATTTATACAATCATGATTGTCTTTAATTTGTAGGATCATCATGTAGGGTAGACATATGTTAAGCACTTAATATATAGTACCTGGCAAATTGATGGTATCTAGGAGTAGCTGTTTTAATTAAGCCAAAGAAAGTAATTATTGTTTATCAGACCATAAGACAACATATAGTTGGGCCTTAATAGTTGTTTGATTGAATTCTTTTTAAATGGCTCTGAGATAAGACTGCCTGAGTTTAATTTTGGTTTGCTACTCAGTACCTGTATGACCTTGGCCAAACTTCTTAATCTATGTAAGGCTTAGTATCCTCATCTTTAAAAAGGGGATTATAATAATACCTATCTGGCAGGGTTATTGTGAGAACTAAGTGGAGTAATGCATATAAAGCAATTTGTACAATACCAATACACATTAAACTCTCAATAATAGCAATTAGTTAAAAAATATTTTTAAAACTACTGAGTGGTTTCATGGGTAAATATACGTATTTCAAAACTTATCAAATGATACTCTTCAAAATATGTGTACTTATTGTAGATCAATTATACCTCAATAAAGCAATACTTAGTGTTTGTGTGTATATGTGGTATGTATATATTCTTTTTTTAAAAACACTATTTCTTTTTAAATTATTTATTTATTTATTGGCTGCGTTGGGTCTTTGTTGCTGTGCGCAGGCTTTCTCTAGTTGTGGCGAGCGGGGGCTGCTCTTCGTTGCAGTGCGGGAGCTTTTCATTGCAGTGTCTTCTCTTGTTGTGGAGCACGGGCTCTAAGCGCACGGGCTTCAGTAGTTGTGGCACGCAGGCTTAGTTGCTCCGCAGCATGTGGGATCTTCCCAGATCAGGGATCGAACCCGTGTCCCCTGCACTGGCAGGCAGATTCTTAACCACTGCGCCACCAGGGAAGCCCCTATATATTCTTCATACTGTGTTGATTGTATTTAATGCTGGTGCCCAGTAGCATTCCCAAACCTGGATGGAATTAATGATGCTGGTGTCAAGATGATGACAAGCTTGAAAACATGGTTGTAAAAAAACTTTCTTTTATTAATGTTCTTTTTGAAACACAAGGGAATTGTATTTTACAAACTGATTTTTTAAAGATACATATAGTAAAGCTATACTTTCAGAACTGTTAGTTTGTGTTACTAAGTGTGTCACATGCAGGGTGAGGATCCTGCAGGTGACTGAACTGAGTTTTCTTAGTGACTTATTAAGATCACAGTCCATTAGAGTTGGAAGGGATCTCAGAGGTCATTCATGTGGGTTGCTCCCATATATTACAAAAGAGAATGTTAATTCTCCTGATGACTGGCTCAAGGTCCCATAACCTGGTCTCCTAAATTCTTGTTCAATACTTTTTAAATGTCTTAACGTGTCATTAACAGTGAGGAATAAAGACAGGCTACAAGTGTGTATTTGGGGAAAGGCTAAAATTTCGCTACAAAATAAAAATACTTTTAGGAGCCAATCCATATGTTTAAAGAAAGCATTACTGAGAAGGACCTAATAAACACCCTGAGGACCAAGCCTAAAATAATAATAATACTTGTCAGAGATAGCCAGTGATCAATTATGATGGTTTACATTTTGCACATTGTTTTGGTATTTCATTTTAATTTGTTTATAAGGAAATTATGTAAGAGGAAACATTGAGAAGATTCTCAAACTTCATAGAAGAATGTGCTTTGGAGGCTTCTCAATTGTTTCAAATAATTGCCATTATTATTTATGAAAATTGGTTTCATCTGTGCGCATTGCATACTCCAGCAGTTCACAACTTTTTGGTCTCAGGATCCTTTTGTACTCTTAAAAAGTCATCAAGGTGCCAAAGAGCTTTGGTTTATGTAGATTATATCTACTGACATTTGTCATATTCAGAATTAATATTGAGAAAAATTAAATGTTTAAGATAACAATAATAAATTGATTATATGTTAATATAAATAGCATTTCTTTTATGGAAAGTAATTGTATTTTCCAAAAAATAAAATTAGTGAGTAGAGTGATGTTTTACACTTTTACATATCTCCTTAACGTCAGGCTTAATTGAAGACAATTTGTATTCTCATATCTTCTGAATTCAGCCTGTTCTGATATGTTGTTTTTGTTGACGTATATGAAGAAACTCTATCCTCACACTGATCTGTAGTTGGAAAAGGGAGGAGTATTTTAATAGTCTTTTCAGATAATTGTGAATATTCTTCTTTGATACTAAACTGACAAGTGATAGTTTTCTAAAGGCTGGTTTCAATGTGGAATCTGGAGCCATATCAATGTACTTTTTGTACTTTGTTACAGCAATATCCCTTGGTCTGTCTTGCACTTTGAGTAGATCCTTTATCCATACCTGATTTTACAACGTCATGAATTCATTGTTATTTGGAGAGTATTGGTCCTCTGAGTTATACAGATTTTCTAATGTTGAAAGATTTCATTATATAATATCAAAAAATCACTTCTGCTAATATCACCACCGATCTCATTAGAAAAGTCTTTAAGCATTAGGGAGCTATTGAGTCCATGGTGGCTGATGATTTTCCAAAATTTTAATTTTTAATTTTGAAAACTCAAATTTTGTCATTGGCAATTAATATTTCCAGACTTGTGCCTTGAAATAACAAGCTTGCTTCATTCATTTTGGAGGAGAATCCTGTCAAATACCTAAATCTGAATAACCATAGTTCGTCTGCCAGTCATTAAGTAATAATAGTGTTCCATGGAAAAAGTAGCTGGTTCAGAACACAGCTCAATTATACAAGTGCTTTTCCCTCAGCACAACCTTAATTCTCTGCTGTGTGAGTGCTTTATGCATACTTCCCAGTTGTCACATAGAATATTAAAAGGCATGTGCTCAAGAGTCAACTTTAATTAAAAGTAATAATTTTTGCCCATTCAACAGCGACATTCTTAAGTGAAATTGGCATTTTTACAGTGAGTACGTGGCACTGGAGACTTTAACACAATATGGTGTCACTACTTTGGTTTGTGCTAAGGCACCAGCAGTTTTGCCCACCATTGCTTTTTTACCATCAGTGTAAAAAACATAGTGAAAAAGTCAAATACTATATAAGTATTTATTTAGAAAATTATTTTGACTTTGTGGGACCCCTAAAAGGGTCTTAAGAACCTTGTGTTTGTAGACCACACTTTGAGAATCATTGGCATAATGTCTTCCTAAGAAAATACTAAATACTTTCTATAAGAAGAAAAGAAAGAACTTCAAGTAGATTTTAAGAGTATTCACTAACTGTTGGAATATCTACTGTGTGGCAAATGTATTCTTCTTTAAGCCATTCTCACAGAAAGCCTGTTAGGAGAGGTAATATTATCCATTTTTATAGGTGAAGAAACTGAGCTTTGAGATATAAAATATTGATTGGAGTAAATAGTAGAACAGTGACTAGCAGAAGTGAATTTGAACTCAGGAACTCTGACTTTAAAAGTTCTTGCTTTCAATAGAATTAGAAGACAAGCCACAAACTGGGGGAAAACATCTACAAAAGATACATTTGATAAGGGACTGTTATCCAAAATATACAAAGGAATCTTAAAACTCAACAAAAAAACAAACAATTCAGTTAAAATATGGGCCAAAGACCTTAGGAGACACCTCACCAGAGAATATCCACAAATGACAAAAGAACATAGGAAAAGATGCTAAAGCACATGTCATCAGGAAATGCAAATTAAAATAACAGTGATATACCATTACACACTTATTAGAATGGCCAAAAGCCAGCACACTGACAACAGCAAATGCTGGTGAGGATGTAGAGCAACAGGAACTCTCATTTGTTGCTGGTGGGTGTTGCTGGTGGGAATGCAAAATGGTACAGCCACTTAGAAGACAGCTTGGCAGTTTCTTACAAAAATAAATATACTCTTACCATATGATCTAGCAATTGTGCTCCTTGGTATTCACCCAAGGGAGTCGAAAACGTATGTCCACACAAAAACCTATACACAGATGTTTATAGAAGCTTTATTCATAATTGCCATAACCTGGAAGCAACCTAGGTATCCTTCAGTAGGTGAATGTAGAAATAAACTGGTACATCCAGACAATGGGATATTGTTCCTCACTAAAAAGAAATGAGCTCTCAATTCATGAAAAGACATAGATGAACTTTAAATACGTATTATTAATTCAAAAAGTCCATGCTACATTCACCTGTCTCCTGTTATTAAAGAGTTGCTTTTAACAATCCACAAGAATTTTTTAAGTGCCTGCATTTTCCTCAGATTATTTATTAACACTGCAGATTTACTTGATTTTGGTCATTTTTCTTCAAGTCTAATTTATTTTTAAATAAATTTATCTATTTATTTATTTATTTTTGGCTGTGTTGGGTCTTTGTTGCTGCACGTGGGCTTTCTCTAGTTGCAGCGAGTGGAGGCTACTCTTTGTTGCAGTGTGCGGGCTTCTCACTGTGGTGGCTTCTCTTGTTGCGGAGCACAGGCTCTAGGCACGCAGGCTTCAGTAGTTGTGGCACGTGGGCTCAGTAGTTGTGGCTGTGGGCTCTAGAGCTCAGGCTCAGTAGTTGTGGTGCACAGGCTTAGTTGCTCTGCGGCATGTGGGATCTTCCCGGGCCAGGGCTCGAACCCATGTCCCCTGAATTGGCAGGCGGATTCTTAACCACTGCACCACCAGGGAAGCCCTCTTCAAGTCTAATTTAAAAACAAATTTGACATCCTTATGGTACTGAGTCCAAGCTCATACTGCTCACCGCATGACAGGCCAATAAATCGAGTTGTTGAGGCAAGGAATAGTGACTTTATTTGGAAAGCCAGCAGACCGAGAAGATGGTGTACTAGTGTCCCAAAGAACCATCTTACCTGAGTTAGAATTCAGGCTTCTTTTATACTAAAAGGGGAAGGGTGTTGTTGGTTGTTGCAAACTTCTTAGTGCTGGAATCCTTTGTTCTTGCAGCTGTCCACATAGATAGGTCCAGCCACAGTGTTCCTGTAAACCTCCAACAAGACAAATGTTATTTTCTGTTCTGCAGCTTTTTATCTGTATATGAATGGAAAAGTTTTATACCTTTGAAGGTCAGAGCCTTGAGAATGGGCTATCATGTATATTTTCAGGCTATAGGCAACATTCCTAACTTGTAGAAAAAGCAGTTAGAATACAGAGGTTAAAGTAAAAGAAACAGATCAAATATGGGGTCACATTTGTTCTTCCCTGTTACACTTTCAGTCATCAGCTGACAAGAAGAATCAGCTTGAATTCTTGCCTACAGTGGCTATCATGCTTAAAAATGTGGTCTTATTTTTAAAATGTAAATACTGTAAAATCGCTTATTTTTGTAAAGAGGAGTTTGTTGAACAGTTTAAAATATATAAGCTTTTTGTGTTAATGTAGTAGAATATATACTTGTCAAATTAATTCATTAATTTAGCATTATTTTGAATGAGTGTTATGTTCTCACTGGTCATTTTATCCCAAGCCACAAGTACTCATTCACAGAATAACAAAAAGAGCGTTTGTTGAGCATCTACTGTGGGCTAGGCATTGTTCTTAATGCTTTACACATATTAGCTCAGGCTTATCCCAACCCTGTGAGAAAGTACTGGTCTAATACTATCTCTATTATGTATCATTAGGGCAGCGATGGTTTTTTTGTTTTTTATTTGTTTAGTTTCATCTGTCTTATAGGTGTATATTCATCATCTTCCCAAGACATTTTCCAAAATATCTTTTAAAGGCTTATTTATAAGGACTTCCAACACTTGCAGTTGTGAGATTATACCTCTAAGAATAATCATGAAATTGGTGTTAAATATCCTTGTCTCCTTTATTAACCAGTTCTGACAGATGAGCTCTGTAAGCACCTGAAGCATCATTGACAGGAGAGGGGAAGGGTTATTTCAGGCTAATTTGTTTTTCCCAAACAGTCTATTGTAGTTAAAATTAAAGTATTTGAGGGGGCACTCTGTAATATGAGAACCTTTGTAAACACAAATATAAGGCAACGTTTTCGGAGAAAGAATTTTAGATAAGACCTAATCTTATATTTTGGTATTTTAGGTATATAAGTGTCTTATGGAATTTCTTTGATTCTGTGTCTCTCCTACAATTTATATTTTTTAGGTTTTATAATACTCATATCCAATTTTCATGTACATTAGAGCCATTTATTTTAATCTCAGAGATATTTTTCTTTTTTCACTCAACTATAGGGATTGTTAACAATTTTCTTAATGATAAGCTTAGGAGAGAACTAGACAGGCCCCGTTCTTGCCCTCATAGAACCTTCTACAGTGTTAAGCTAGACTTACAGGTTTTTTTGTCCTCTCCACTTTTCAGTTACAAATATTATCTGTATTCTTATTCGTTACATAGCCAAGATCTGTGTTTATTTCCAGTATAATTTCAAGCTTAAATTTATGGTATTCGCTCAAATAGGGATCATTGTTCTTTATATAGAAAGGCTTTTTTGAGTATTTCTGTTCCTAGAGATTACCAGTTTACAAATTTTTCCACCCCACCAATGTGTTTAAGTATGCAAGTTCAAGTAGTTAATGAAAGAATATAACTCACAGTGTTACTTTCTGGGGAAAAACTGCTTTAACCTAGTACAGTGAAGGACTGTGACTCATTTCAAAATCTATTTTCAACTCTTTATTCAGTTTTTTTCTGGCTATATTAGACTTAATTCTTTGACTTCCCATCATGGCAGATGCAGAGATTCAAAATGGGTTCAAAAATTCAATATAGGATAAAGTCAAGATTCCTTTATTTTACTGTTTAATTCTACATACTTGCCACATACCTAGGGGTATAATCTTCTGGATACTTAAGGATTGGGAGAGGTTAGTGAAAAAGTAGTTTAAAGCAATCTTGTGATTGAAAGATTACCATTATATAGAGGTTAATTAACTAATATGATGTATGTAAATCTAAATGTAAATTTTCAACTATAAAGTCAAACAAACCTGCAAATTTCTAGTCAAACAAACCTAGAAATTTCTTTTTCTAATTTCTTGCAAAATAAATACTCCAATGATAATAATATTGGTTATTTACAATTACATAACCATTTGATTTCACATACATTATCTTATTGGATCTTCATACCAGCTCTGTGAGAGAAATAGAACAATTGTAATACACCATTTTCTAAGTAAGAAAACTGGAGTACAGAAATTCTAAGTGATTTTGCCCATTGTCGTTGAGTGCTTTAGCCAGCCGGGAACCTCCGCCTTCTGACTTCACATCTGTTACAGCTTTGGTCATGAGTCCCAGCAAACCTTTACTGTAGCCCTAACTTCTTGAAATCACTCTCTAAGTAACTATTGTCCCTTCCAAGGGGTCCCCAGCTCTACTGAGACTGTGATATAATCCCAGCTTGACTCATTTGTATTCCTTTTTCTGTCTCTGTTCCTATGTGTATCTCTTGTCTCCCCGACTGGTATATCTGTTCCCTTAAAACAGACACTATGCCTTATATTTAATCAATGCCAGGCACATAGAAATTCTTGACCCTTTAATTTCCTCAGTGTAGAGTGAGGCCTACTTGTTCAGCTATAGACTAAGGAGAAAGTGCTGGCCACTGTCCTCTTATCTTCAGGAATTTTAGTAGCTATGGGGAAGGTTAATATTGATAACTGTGGAGACAAGCCCATTAAAGAGCCAGCCCATTTGTAGTACCATGTACTTTTAGTGAGCGCCTTCCTCCAGCTCCTCCTAAAATATGTCCTCTTTTAATTTACGATTGCTCTGTATGCAAAGGTAGTGACAGTGGAAGTTAATCACCATTCCTCTTCGCCAGGTCCTAAAAATAATGACCATTGGAGTGATAACAGCTCTTCTGCCTATTTCAGTATAGTTTCAAAGCCATCTTTTCTTATTTTATTCTTTTTAACCCTTTCAAAAGTCCATTGAGGTAGTTAGGGCAGGGATTACTCACCTCAATTAATAGAAGAGGGAACTCTAGCTTAGAACAGAGAAATGACTTTTCCAAGATCAGGAAGCTAGGTGGTACTTAAATTGAGATTTTTCTGGCTCTTCCAGTTCTCTTTCCATTACACTACACTGCTTCTGATTGTCAGTGACATTTACCATCATTACTATTTCATTACCAGAGGATTTCAGAGTGAGGGAGGAGAACTTTTTTCAAATGAAAAAATGAAGGCAGCATGTCTTGAAATTTTGCCTGTGCTTCTTATCCAGCTTAGCTTTGCTTTTATTTGTACTGAAATGAAATAAATTGAGCTAATTGTGACAATTATTTTGATGGATATAATTGAGTAGAAATGACAGTCATTGCAGTTTTGCTTTTATTTATTTATTTTATTAATCAGGCCTTCTAGCATTTGTAAAATACAATGCCAAAATATCTAGGTGCAAAAGCAAACAAACAAAAACCTCTAATGAGACTAAAGGAAAGATAACAATAAAAAAACACATGATTTTTATCTGTATAATCTATACGACAGCACATACCATACACGACTGAAAATACCTGGATATTTAGGTGACATTTGCATCTTCCATTCCAGTATTTGTCTTCAGATAATTAGCCTAATTATAACACGTTTGAATTGTAGTTAGGACTGACCCATTATTGTGTCTGGTCCCTATGAATTTACAGATATTTGGGTTTCCTCATATATCAGTTTAATTCACACCTCCCCCAAAGTTATAATGAATGCTTTCAGTGTGCTAGTGGATACCCTATTTTATTTCTAATAAGAATAAAAGGAACTTCACTGTATAGCATCAGTACATTAAATGTGTGTCATTTTACTAACACCAAAGAAAAATACCGTCCTTTGGCTATTTAATATTGTTTTAATTCTTTTATGCAGACAAAAGTGACATGCATTCATATTTTCCTAAATTTAATTTAAATCTCAAAATAGTTATTTAATATCAGACCCAAAATAAAATTCAATAGAAATAAATATATATTACTTTCATTGTTTGGGCTAAATTTGGTTAGCGTTTTAGATCATAATGGTAATAAAACTGAATGTCTGTGTGCCAGGGACTGTGCTAGGAGCTTTACATATATTATAGACTCATCAGCTATAATGATCTGAAATTGTGGATTAATATTGATTAGAGCATAAATGACATTGTTACCATGTATAGAAATGTGTTTGTTTTTTTTAAATGCCTTCGACAAACACTCTTCCAAGTACCCTTCAAAATAGATTTATAAAGTACTGCCCTGGGAATTGGGAAATAGAGGTGTTATTCTACTAATCAGAAAAGTAACAGACATGCTGGGGTGGGGAGGTGTATATGATTAGCTTTACTTTAGGCTTGTTACAGTTTCCCGGAGCTCCAGTCTATTGTCTAATGAAAAATAGCCTTGCTGTTGTAACATCCGTATATGGAAAATTTTTCAAATTTTCAAAGCCTTCCTTTGAATGTAATGCCTAGGCTACTAGAGTGAACTTTCTAATCTTGCTTCAGAAATAATAGAAAATACCTGAAAAGTAAAACTTTTTTGTGAAATATGACTTCATTTTGTTTACAAATGATGGATTCTACTTTTTGCAGATGTGTCTTGCTGAATCAGGGCTTTCATATCCGTGCCATCGACTTACAGTGGGAAGAAGATCTTCACCTGCACAGACCCGGGAGCAATCCGAAGAGGTAAGCCTGTTTGCTTGCTTTTCATTGAACAGAAGGCCTATCCTCCACTCACATGCCCACTTCCTATTCTTTTTTATCTGCCACAGCAGTGAATAGATAAAGTTAATGTAGCGTGAATAAAGTCTCAGTAAATTCTTAAAGGCAGAAACTTTCCATGCGAGATTATTGCTAATGTGCTCCTTCTTGTTCTGTAAGTTTCATGTTTCAAACAGACAGAATTTGGGTGGATTGGTTGAAATAATTTTTACTTAAAACTGTCAGGTTGGGGCTTCCCTGGTGGCGCAATGGTTGAGAGTCCGCCTGCCGATGCAGGGGACACGGGTTCGTGCCCCTGTCCGGGAGGATCCCACATGCCGCGGAGCGCTGGGCCCGTGAGCCATGGCCGCTGAGCCTGCGCATCCGGAGCCTGTGCTCCGCAACGGGAGAGGCCACAACAGTGAGAGGCCCGCGTACCACAAAAAAAAAACTGTCAGGTTAACAAAGGAATTTTCTTTGCTGCTGACCATATAGTTGAGTACATTTATTAGGATTCATCCTGGAGTTCCTTTAACTCATTGAGTTGGAGCACCTTCTATGAGCCAGGCATTGTCCTCAATACTAGGTGACAAAGATGAATAACAATGTACCTATATCAAGGTGCTCAGTCAAAGGTGATAAATTAGTAAACCAATAATAATGACATAATGTAATAAATGCAGTGATGGCAGTGCATACAGGGTGCTGTAGAAACAAAGAGGGGCAAGGAGATTGAACATGTTTCTGTATGTGATATGCCTGCATGTGTCTTTGTGGGTCTGAACTATATTAAAAGACAGTATCTTTTCCTTGGCTACAATAGCACTGTGTCCAACCATGACTTTGGTTATAAGGGAATGGGAAAGAGAGCCTGGGCATACAGTTTAAATGTTTTAAAAGTATTTATTAAGCTGCTACTCTGTACTAGGAAAAATCATCATCATGACTTAAAAAGTGCATGCAACAGAGGTCATAAATAAATAGTACAAAAAACTTTATTTATACCAGTGTTTTTTAGGCTAGTACCTGATCCAAGTATTCAAAAGCTTGAGCTTGTCCAGTAAAACCTTTTCCCACTTACATTCTATGCAAAATATGGTTGCAAAATATTTATTTAAACTTATATATTTTAGACATTCATTATGGAAGCTGCCACAGGACTTCTGCAGCCATCCTCTGAATATGTACTTATATCGCTTAAATATGTGAAAGAGAAAAGGGACTGCATAAGTGAAGTTCTAGTCTATGATCATCCTGTGAAAATGATAATTTGCTACTCGGTTTTTGGAAATCCACAAAGAAGGGAGGTTTTCTCCCTACTACAAATACTACTGTACTGTTTCCTTCGAGACTCTAAAAATGATAATTTCCTTTAAAGAGCCGACACTGTATTTTCCAGCACTTTATCTCACTAATTCCTCATGAAAGGAAAAATGATAAGGTTTCATTGCTTGGCAGAAGTTGCCAGAAATAATTTATTGAAATATTTCCTTCTAGTGCTTGAGTATATTTTTAATGACTAAAGTACGTTATGCGTCAACTCTTTAATGGATAAATCTGCTAACATTAAAAGGGAGCCAACTAGCTCCACCCAAAATTCTTAATTATTCTATGCTCTGAGAGATGACAGTTAACTGTTTCACTTCATTTTATTTCCTTTTTTCACCCTCACCATTATATGTGTTATATGGGCAATCCCTTCAGTGGAAAGAAGTCAATGCCATATATTGAGGACTAGCGTTTTTGAGGCTGGCATACACTTTAGATTAATTATGGAAGAAGGTAGAATAGGGTTAGGGAGCTTTGCAAAACTAAAACAGCCACCCTTGGGAATATCTTTAAATCTGATTATCTGGGATGAATCCATTATTTTTCCTTCCCTGGCTAACTGTAAATACCACTTCCTCCAGGGGACTGGTGAGAAATGGGAAAGAAGCTGTGACTTGGTTTTTATGTTGTCATAGAATTATAAAACTGGAAAGGATTTTTAAATTTGATTTACAATCTCCCATCCATTCCTCCCTCATTCATTTAAACATTTTTCTAATGTCTTCTACATGCCAAACATTAGGATCACAGTCTGTATGCTAAAGAAGCTCACTCAAAATGTATCTGTGTTTTATCTCCAATGGCAGGGTTCTGTCCTCATGAGGCAACCAGTTCCATTGTTGAGCATCTCTGTCTGTTGATATCAACCTTATATTAAATTGGAAGCTGTGACCTTGTAGCTTCCACCCAGTGGTTCTGCTTCTTTCTTCTGGTTTTAACCCTTCTCTTATATGACTTCGTGTATTTCAAGATAATTACCATTTTGCCATTGACTATCTTCAGCCTTGAGTTAAGAAGAAGATACTTGAGACCAGCAGTTAAATTCAGGTTTTGAATTTTATGCATTGTAGTTATGTGTTCTTTAACTGGGGGAATTTTGTTTCTTACATCTTCCTTCTGGCCCTGCAAATACATTTTCCTTATGACAATTTAATATTTTCTCTTTTCTTCCCATCCTCCCCTTGCTCCTAAGCCCCCTTTCAATGACCTTCCCATATTTCTGGGTACATAGCTAGGTACCTATCTCTCCACATCACGGATGCTTGGGTGGAACAGTATAGGGGCCCCCTGGACCCAGGTTCCTTAGGAGTCGTCCTATCCTCAGTTGATAGTGGAGGAGCAAGAGGGGTATTCCAAGAATAACAAAAAAAGGAATTTAAAATATAGTTGATGTTAAAACTATTGATTTATATTTTCAGTTACAGAGATGTCTATTGAATACTTACTATGTGCTAGTCAAATGAATATAAACTGAAAATTTCGTATTATATAACTAATGAGAAAAGTGAGATAAGCATAAGATACTAGGGGAGCACATGTATGGGGGAAGGGTTCTATAACCTTCAAGAATGTTTTTAGGCAAAAGGCTTGTCTGCCTCATCTACCTCTGTAGCCCTAACACCTAGTAAAGTGCCTGAGGGGCTTCCCTGGTGGCGCAGTGTTTAATAATACACCTGCCAATGCAGGGGACACGGGTTCAAGCCCTGGCCTGGGAAGATCCCACATGCCGCGGAGCAGCTAAGCCCGTCTGCCACAACTACTGAGCCTGCGCTCTAGAGCCTGCGAGCCACAACTACTGGGCCCACGTGCCACAACTACTGAAGCCCACGTGCCTAGAGCCCATGCTCTACAGCAAAAGAAGCCACCACAATGAGAAGCCCATGCACCGCAAAGAAGAGTAGCCCCCGCTCAACACGACTAGAGAAAGTCCTCGTGCAGCAACGAAGACCCAGTGTAGCCAAAAATAAAATAAATGAAATAAATAAATTTATAAAAAGCAAAATAAAATAAAGTACCTGGTATATACCAGCCATAGAATAAATAACTGTGAATGAATATTTTTTAAAAAGAAGAAGGAGCGGGGGGAGGAGGGAACTACAGCAGTTGACATCCAAATCGAATTAAAAGAATGAGTCACAGTCAGACAAATGAAGAAACATGGAAATAGTATTGCATTCAGAGGAAATAGCATGATATAATGTAGTATATGGGGCGACATGAATGCAGTTTGTTCATGCAAAATAAAGTGGGAGGGGACTTCCCTGGCGGTCCAGTGGTTAAGACTTCGCCTTCCAATGCAGGGGGTGCAGGTTCAGTCCCTGGTCAGAGAGTTAAGATCCCACATGCCCTGAGCCAAAAAACCAAAACATTAAAAAAAAAAAAAAGAAGCAATATTGCAACAAATTCAATAAAGACTTAAAAAAAAAAGAACTTTGTAAAAAAAATAAAAATAAAGTGCAAGACAAAGATAAAAGATGAGACAATGGTGAGTAGGTCTTGTATGTCAAGTTGGGAACTTGAACTCTGGGCAGGCACAGAAGGCCTTTAAGTGGGGAATGATTTTTTTTTTATTTTCCCAAATGGACATTTTAGAGAAAAGCACTTTGCTATGCAGAGGCTAGATGTAAAGGAAGCAAGACTAGAGACAGAGAAATCAGATATGAATCTATTGTGCTAGTACAGGCAGAAGATAATGAGACCCTCAACTAGAACATCACTAGTTAAAAAAAGAGAGAAGGAAGTGGATCAGGATATATTTTGGAGGGAAAATCAGTAGGATTGGTGACTGATAGGATCTGTGGGAGAAGTAAGAGGGAGGAGATAAGGATACGTAGGTTTTGGCTTAAATGACAGAAAAGATTCAATCAGTAGTCATTCAGTAAATTCTGATTACATACCTACTGTACACCTGACACTGGCATAAGTGCTGGGAATATGGCTGTGGAAAAAGCCTTTCTGCAAAGTCTTTACAGTCTTTCTGTAAAGGAGCTTGTACCTATCAAAATGAAATTGAATGCAGATAGTTGCCTATAATCTGTGTTTCAGTTTTTAAAACTTGTTGAGACAAGTATTTAACTTGTTTGCCTATGGGTACAATGCCACATACTCACCACAGGCAGACAAGCTAAATAATAACCCACTTCCTCCTGAGCATCTCCATCTGAATGTCCACTACAGATTCACTCTGTATAAAACTGAACTTACCATGTCTCCCCCAAAACCCATCTCCTCACCCTTATTAATGCTCATTGTCAACCCAAGACAAAAACTGTTTATTCCAGTCATAGAGGGACCTGCTATCGTTTGAAACTGTCCCAACTGATCTGGTATATCAAGATTTTTATGGTCCTTTCCTTTTTGACTGTTCAAATTAGAATATTTTTATGTCAGCATCAGATTTTTTAACCTAATTTGTTAGTTGAGGTGTTTGCTATTAGAGTTTATGTTCTGCCCATTATCTTGATCCTACCCCCACTAGCCTCTCCCACAACATGGGAGGGCTAAGGGCTCTCTCTTGCATTTTTATCCTCTCCCTCTCTATTGTTTCCTTCTCTTCATCTTAAGAATATGTTCAGATCTTCTCATCCTAAATATATATATATATATATTCCTTCAAACTTAGCTCCCCTTCAAGTGTTAGCTCATCTGTTCTTTTTTTCACAGCCAAGCTTCTTAGAGTAATCTGTACCGGCTGACTCTATTTCTTCATTGTCTACTTACTTAACTCACTACAACATGGCTTCTTTCTACGGAGTGACTAAAATTGAATTTAACTTTTAGAGACAGATAATAGTTTTGGGGAGATCGGCTAAGATGGCGGAGTAGAAAGACCCTGAGCTCACCTTCTCTCACAAGCACACCAGAATCACAACTATTTGCAGAATAACCATCAATGAAGAAGACTAGAACCTATCAGAAAAAATCTCCTCCAACTAAAGACATAAAGAAGAAACTACACTGAGATGGGTAGGAGGGGCAGACTCATGATATAGCCAAGTCCCATAGTCCCAGGTGGGCAACTCACAAACTGGAGAATAATTACATTGCAGAGGTTCTCCCACAGGAGTAAGTTCTGAGCCCCACGATGAGCTCTCCAGCCCAGGGGTCCTGGTGTGTGTGTGTACACACACACACACACACACACACACACACACACACAATGGAGTACTACTCAGCCATAAAAAGGAATGGAATTTTACCATTTGCAGTAGCATGGATGGCCTTGGAAGGTATTATGCTAAATGGAATAACACAGAGAAAGACAAATACTATATGATATCACTTATGTGTGGAATCTAAAAAATACAACAAACTACTGAATATAACAAAAAAGAAGCAGACTCACAAATATAGAGAACAAGCTAGGGGTTACCAGTGGGGAGAGGAAAGGGAGGGCCAAGACAGAGGTAGGGGATTAAGAGGTACAAACTACTATGTATAAAATAAGCTACAAGGATATATTATACAACACAGGGAATATAGGCAATATTTTATAATAACTATAAATAGAATATAACCTTTAAAAGTTGTGAACCACTATGTTGTACACCTGTAACATATAATATTGTACATCAACTATACTTCAGTAAAAAGAAGTATGGGACAGGAGAAAATAGTTTTTATAAAATACCATGCTATGCCACCTTTTTTCACTTTCACAGCCAACTCTGTGGGTCAATATGTCACCTTCTACAGTGGTGATGCAATGATGCTTGCCCAGAGTCATACAGAGAATGCAAAGTATTCAACACTAGGTCTTTTTTTTTTTTTTTAACACTAGGTCTTTTGATTATAAATCCAGGTTTCTTTGTTGTGCTGTGTTTTTTTTTTGTCACAGTGCCATAACTGTCTCTTTCTTAATTCACATCCTACTGAATCTGTTTACATTGCTTGTCTCCACTGAGATTTTCTCACACCTTACTTCTCAGATTCTTTCTCTTAATTGCCTTTCTAATCTTTGACAGTTATCTTTCCATCCCTTTTACTGTTTCTCCACCCTTTTATCCTTATCACTGTTCTTCCTTTAATTTTTAACTGAATGATCTTATTCATTTCTGTAGCCTCTACTATTATTTATCTGCTGATTATTTCGAAATCTAAATCTTTTCTGGGTCTCTTTCTTGAGCTCCTAAAAAGAATTTTTTTTTCCAGTTGCCTACTAGATGTTTTTACCTGGATACCCTACAGCTTCCTCAAATGTATTCTATCTGAGAACTGGCCTCAGTATTCTTCCTCACCAAACCTGACCTTCCCTACCACTCAGTCACCCAAACTAGAAATTTTTGTTTCATATGCCTCTTTCATTTTTTTCATCCTCAAATCTAATTGGTCAACAATCCCTATCAGTTCTACTGAAGTATATTTTAAGTCTGTCCCCTTCATTGAATTCCCACTACTACTAAAGTATAGGCTCTCAAATTCTTTCACTTGGAACATTGAAATAAGTATCCCTTCTCATGTCTTCAAGTCTAATCTGCCATATGCTGCCAAACCACTGCAAACACACGCGCATGCGTGCACATGCACACGCAGATACACACACACACACACACACACACACACACACACATCAGAATTGTTCCCTTGAACAGTCCTCCGCCTAAAAACCTTTAATGATTTCCCTATGCACATGCACACGCAGATACACACACACACGCACACACACACACACACACACACACATCAAAATTGTTCCCTTGAACAGTCCTCCGCCTAAAAACCTTTAGTGATTTCCCTGTTGCCATCAGAGTAAAGTCCAAATACCTTAGTGTACCAATTTAAGGACTACTACAATCTAGTTTCATGAAAACTTTCTAGCCTTATAGCCAGTCCACATTCCTCTTCCATACATAGAGCTGATGTTTCAGTTTGTTTTTTGGAATTCTTTATTGATTTTTTAAATATCCAGTTTCTTGCTTGTGTTTTTTCTCTGCCTAGAGTACAACTCCCTCCCCACCAATCTTCTATTACATACACTCCACAACACATATCTTTTTTAAAGATATGGGTTAAATATTAGCACTTGCGTCAGGCCTTGCACAGTCTTCTAAAGTAATTAATCACTCTTTCCTTTATTCTCCAATAGTCTTTGCTTATACTTTTATTGTATCTCTTAACACACTGGAAAAGACATATTTGCAACTAAATATAGCTTCCTTTAAAATGGGAATTTCTTGAGATTTGGAACCATGTTTTCTCTCTGTATCCCAAGCTTTTAACCTGGCTCTTTGACATAGTAAGTAGTTGGTGAAAGAAATATCAGCTTCAATTATAAGCTTGTCTTATGCATGTATGAGTTCTAAATTTTTATCTCAAGCCGTTTGGTTATCACCTTTTCTAAGAAGTTTGCCCTGATTCCTCCCACTCCCAATAATTTAGGTGCTCTCCTCTGAACTTACCTGTCATAACACTTATTGTTAGGTATTATAATAAT
This sequence comes from Neophocaena asiaeorientalis asiaeorientalis, assembly GCF_003031525.2. Classification (NCBI taxonomy): domain Eukaryota; kingdom Metazoa; phylum Chordata; class Mammalia; order Artiodactyla; family Phocoenidae; genus Neophocaena; species Neophocaena asiaeorientalis. The sequence continues at coordinate 3,196,463 of NW_020172632.1, read as the reverse complement.
CTATATATATATTATATTGTATTCCTTGAGAGAACATACACTGTATATCTTTCACTCAAGTCCAGGCAATGTAGCATTTAGTAGGGTTTATGAATGTATGGTAAATGATAAAGGGAATAAATGAATGCAATAGAGAGCCAAAATGGAATCACTAATTTTTTTACCTTTCTAAAAATTTTTTAATAAATAGCTTCCCTGGTTTCAAAGAATTTTAGAGCAACCATGACTGAACCAAGAGATTGTCTATTCTCATCAGCAAACATTAATGAAAAAAGATTGTTTATCTCATTTTTTAGAAAAAGATTTTCCTAACCTGTTAGATGGCTGATAAGAAAGAGATTCGGAGTTCCTTATACATAATTAAGTAGCTCATTCTTGCAGATACTTCAATAATTCATATTCAAAATATACTTTTTTCAACAAAATCGGCTTTTTAGATACCTCCCTTTGAAGATGTTGTTGTTGTAGGATTTTGTTTTCTGGGATCTTAAGAGAGTTGGGAATTCTGTACTTTGTGAAGACAAAATAATGCATTACATAGGCACAAAATTAAAATCACTGTCCTAGTCCTCTTGTTATGGAAAGGGGCTATTATTTGACTGAAAGCTGGATTAGAAGAAAGAGGATAGATGTGGGCGAGTAAGGTAAAAGCAATGAGAAAAAAAAGATGATATATAGAACAGTTCCTTCTTTTTCATCCCTGTGTCCTCCAAACCTCCTTCTTAATCTAATGCCTCTTTAAGGGAGGGTGAGTACTAGGCAAGACTAAGTGAAGGCTGAGATGATAGCCTAGCTGACAGAAGATGTGAGAAAGTTTGTCATACTGGACTTTTGTTTCTTTCCACTTGCCTGCAAACCTGGCTAAGTACCCTAAAGGAATGTGTAGTGTACCTTTTAGATCCTGAGCCTTTACCCATTTAAGAATTCAAGGGAAGTTCATGCTCCAGATATTTGCCTACCTGAAACAGATGGAATTCAAGTACAGTTATAGTCCTAGTAAATGTGTTATTTTGAAGGGGAGGCTCCTTCACTGTTTTGAAATGAGAAAGGGTTTTGAATTTTTATGCTGTTGAATTGCTGAAATCAAGAGGAGGTCTTGGCTCTATAAAGCAATGCTCTAGCATTAGGCGTACAAGTAGAACCAAGGCTCCTGTGAGAAATAGTGGTATAGTCAGAATAGCAGATAGATGCTTAGGGCAAGGACCATTCATTTTTACTCATCCAGTAAATATATGTACATTTCCTTCTCTATTCAAACCATTGGGAAAACTGTCTTTAAGGTAAGAGGGAAAATGTTAACAATTATGGGCATTAATGCTTGGTTATGCCCAAGGAGGAAATGCTAAGCCTGCTGAGTCATATGGAGTAAATATCTTGCCTTCCTTCTTTGGAGCTGTTAGACTCACTAGATTAGTAGTTTTAAAAATTGTTCCGTAGTGTCCTGAGAGCCTTCAGAGGTACCCCAGCTATCAAAAGGATGTGAGGAAGAAAAGGCCAAGGCCAGGAGCATTAGGCTACTTGTTGCTCTCTCTCTACATCAGCCAGAGTGGCCTTACTTTTATCTATTGTATGCACTATAATTTTACATAATATTTTGCTTGGTGCTAGGGGAGGGAGGTAACTCTGTGAAAAGAAATTTGAAAACCGTTAGTGAGAGATCTTTAAAATCCCTTCCAGCTTTAAAATCTATGATTCTATGACTGACAACTCTAACATCCCCTCTAGCCAAGTTTCATGAGTCTTTGATTCTGAGTTTCTTTTAATGCATTTTCATAATTTAGGTACATAGCAACATATTTTGAAAGATAGAAATTTCATTTATTCAGTGGTCTTTGTACTTTATTTATTAAACGTGGTACAGATAGGCACTTAGCCAGTTACCTTTCTGGGGACCCCTTCATATCCAAGACATTAATATTGGTCAGTATTCACAACTCAGTTCAAATGTTTGAAATCTCAGTGTTTTTGAAATCCCATTCTAACTTAGAGATCAGGAGCCAAGTTCATATTTTGAAACTGATGTTTTTCATTGTACTACTTTATATCTCAACGGATGTTGCTGAAAACAAAATAAACGGAGCATATTTATTAGTGCCCAGCATGTAGTAAATTCTCAGTAAATGTTTATTGAATTGAAGCATCATTATTACATCTCATATTTAATGGCCTTCAGCTTACAAAGAGCTTTCGTATATAGTGTATTTCATGTTATCTTCCAATAACACATGGGGATAGTGTACCATATTTCACTAATGAGAAATTTGAGAACCATTGCAGTAGGGAAGAGGCAAATTTTTAAATGCTACCATTACTTCTGCCCAAAAGTTTAGACTACCATGAGCTTTTTGAAAGACTCGTATAGCTTATTTATCTCTGACCTCTTAGATTGTACCCATTTCTTCATTTATTGAGTGAATATTTCTTGAGCACCTAATTGTATACCATAGGCTGGGGGTAAAACAGATAAAAATCCCAGTCTTAATTGAGTTTGTAAGCATTCTTCTTTTTCACTCAGGCTCCAGCCTTTAGTCTAGGAGTATCACAGCAAGATTAGAAATATATGTAAGCCTTAAAATGAGAAATATTAAGCTTCACTCTAGCAAATAGCTTCTTATTTAATAAAACTTTTATAATGCTAATGTCCTATTGTAATTACATAATTTATATTTTGGAATTTGATTTCCTAAAGTCAGTATGAAACTAATCATAGGACTTTCCTTAAATAGCAAAGCACCGATGTTCATATGGTTAGTGATAGTGATGGAGATGACTTTGAAGATGCCTCCGAATTTGGGGTGGATGATGGAGAAGTATTCGGCATGGCTTCATCTGCCTTGAGGAAATCTCCAATGAGTGAGTATTAATAGCTCTTTGGGTCCAGCATTGTAATTCTCCCTCCTAGTGCAGAAACTTATGAGGAACAATGAACTTAAAAATCTCTTACTGACTTTCAGGTTTGGAGAGAGAAAATATAAGAAGTAGACATTATTCATAGGAACTAGAGCCTCTTGAATTTTGATCTTAAGCCCAACCATTCCCAATACTTTAGTAAAATTCATTAAAAACTCAAGGGAATGTAACTTTTGTTTCACATGTATAATTAGTTATGAGTTTGTCTCTTTACTTTAAACCCAGAAATTGATAAACAAAATAGCTGTACTTTTCGTGACTGTACTTGTCACCACACATCTTATTGGAGATATCAGTTTTATCAGTAGTTATATTACTTTTCCATTCACTGGTACCCATCTTTGGAAGGAAAGAAGTAAACTAAATGTGCCATCTCCCTCACTTGCACCTGACAAGATCATAAGTGGTGCTATATACAAAATGACTATTAAAATAAGTCCAGAAATGGCTCATTTACTCTGTGAAATTAGGGACATTCATGGGCAGAAATAGATGTGATATTTACATAAAATGACTATTTTCCTGATTAATAAGATCTTTAGAATAATTTGAGAACTTTTTATATAATTTAATCACAAGATGTCATTTCAAGCATAATTGATGACTGGCACATATTTTCAACACCTAGCAGGATTGTATCAGTTGGTTTTCAAAAATTTATGAGCTTGAAATTTTTTTGAGGTTCTTTTTTAAGGTTTGATGAAATCTTCTAATGTATGTCGAGTTAAAATGTCTCCTCAGATGTATCACAGAAACTAAAATTTAATTCCTCTTTATTGATTAAATATATTTCTTATATGTGGGATTAGATGTTATGTGGTTTGTTTTTTGTGTCTATTTGTTTTGGTTTTTTGTTTTTGTTTTTTCTTTTGTTTGTTTTTTAGTGCCAGAAAACGCAGAAAATGAAGGAGATGCCTTATTACAATTTACAGCAGAGTTTTCTTCAAGGTAGGGTTAGGACATTAACTATATAAAATTGATGTTCTTTTAATGCTACTGTGATTTTTCTGGAGCAACTTTAATCATAGATTGTTTTCACTTTCTTCTTAAAGTATTCAAAGGATACATTTATCAATATATATAGTCCTAATAGTGAATACAGAGTATTCAAGTCAGATAACTAGTAGACTGTGCCGCTTCAGAGATGTATTTATCTTATCTCTATATCTTTATAGAAGCATAATAAATGGATTACTAATTTAATATCTTGACTATATTTCCAAAAGGACTAGGTCATAGGATACTAAGTTTTAGTATATCCTAGGACAAACAAAATCTTTTAAAAGTAATATTGAATAAAAAAATAATTTAAAAATTTTAGATATAAGTGAATTTTTTCTTTTAATTTTTGTTTTGGAATCATTTAGCGTTTCTTCTTTTAATAGTGTAATATAAAATTTTCTATGCATTTGAGATTCGCCTAGAGGTGTTTAAAAAGATTTAACTATTTAAACCTAAATTTTCACGTAAACAGTATTTCTCTTTAGTTCTATTTTCTGATGTAATGTAATTTGGAAACTTAGCAAGGAACCATTTTTTCCCTCTGTGTTAGAGAATAAATGAACTAAAATGGAAAGTTAAGGCTATTGTAACTAGGAAAATCTTAGGGAAGTGGGTAACCAGGAATTGCTACTTGTAAATGGCATGGTTTCATAGCACTCATTAAGTCCATTTGCTAGATGTACTTAAAATTCCAGTATTCTGATGTATCGGTATAGGCCAAGAAGAGTTCAAAAAACTAATGAAGACCATTCCTAACCCTTTAAAGAAATGTTTTAATGTTTTATCTATACTTAAGAGACATTAGCCCCAACATTTACTTAAAACTCATTGGTTAGACTTGTGAAATTTGAAGTAAATTTGAAATGTATTTTAATTAATAGACACAATTTTTCCTATAGATATGGTGACTGCCATCCTGTATTTTTTATTGGCTCATTAGAAGCAACTTTTCAAGAGGCCTTCTATGTGAAAGCCCGAGATGTAAGTGGAATCTTACCTTTTCTGATTAAAAAGTGTATCCCATAGGTTTACCACCAGGCCTGAGGCAATGCTTGATGTTTTCTGTTTTTTTCAGATTGAAGACTTGATTTTGTTTCTGGTTCATCTACCAACCTAATCATCACCAAGATGCCCATTTCAGAGGGGCAGTAGTATGATAGGGTACTGCTGGCTTTTGCAGAAGTCTTTGTCAAGCTCTGAAATGGGGTTTGTTTTTTTTTAGGGGGAGAAAGGGGTGGACATGCTTAGAAGGGACCAGGCTACGTGCTCGTATTCTTTTCAGTTATGTGATTGACAGTTTCTTGCTAAATGATTTGTCCTTCAGTCTTTTCCCCAAATGATTATTCCATCTAATAGTATATATCTTATAACTGTAGTATTTTTTCCTAAAAGTCATTTTAGACAAAAAAAAAGATTTTTCCTTAAATATAGAAATGGATCTTGTGATCTTGAAATCAAGTAGATCCAAGTATGTAACAAGAAACCAGAAGTTACATTTTGAGCACGAAGATTCTGTGTGGTTGCTCTATTTATATGTTGACACTGTAGTCGAGACCCCAGTTATCTGGCTCCTGCCTATCTGTACAACTTCAGCTCTTCCCATTTCCTGCCTTACACTTAATAAATCTAGCAGCAGTGTACCATTTGTACTTCCCTATAATCTAACTCTTTTTTCATGCTGCCCCACTGTCAGGAATACCTTTCATCCTGCTCTTTACCTGGTTGACTCCTAGTCTTCCACACCCACCCTTTAGTACTTTGCAATGATAACACATTGCTTTTAATTATCCATTCTCTCTCTTTTATATATATGTCTTCTCAAGAGATTTGATTTTCTTTTTGGCAGTGACGATGTACCTTACATCCCTACACATAGTAAATACTCTGTATGTTTAATGAATGAAGGAAAAAAGAGAGAGGAAGGAAGGAATAAGGTGTAGATGGAGTTAGAGGGAAAGTTATTGGAATTAAAGAGGACAAAGAGTTTTGAGAATAGAGTGCAAGGATGCCTCTGAAATTTCTAGTTTCTACTTATGTTAAACTCTGACCTAAAGAAAAATTCATTTTAAACAGTTTTTAAAAATTGAATTCCAAGACAATAATTAGTGATCAAGCTTAGATCTATCATTGACAGTTCAATGAAGTAGATTAAGAAACATAAACTGTTCTCTACCCTAAGAATAGTGGAATAGCCCATTGTAAAGGCAATTTTAAACATCTATTTTTTACTATTAAATCTATATTAAATGGATTTTATTTTTGAAGAAATATATATTTATGGTAATACAGGTTTATAGTTTCCATAAGTACAGGTTTATAGAAGATACTGAAAAGCTAAAAGAATATATTCTAACACAGATTAACTTTATATGTTCTTTCCATATATTTATTTCGTTCAGCACACATGCATATTTAATATAAAATTGGTCATGTTATAATCCTGTTAAAACAGCTTATCTTCACATTTTAATATTATATGATCATTTACTTAATTATATTTTATAATATTTTAACTTTTATTAAAACAATTTTTAATACAGAAAAAGTAAAGGAGTAGTACAATAAACACTTAAATCCCCTATACCTAGATTTAACAATTACTAAAATTTTGCCATATTTGCTTCTTCTATATGCAGGGCATCCCAAAGTTTTAATGGAGCTTTAGCAATTAAACTTTTGAAATTATTAAAACTTAAACTGCATAAAACATTTAGGATACTCTTATATATTCATTATTTTTTGCTAAGCCATTTCAAAGTGAATCACAGACATATTTTACCCCTAAAAACATCTGCATGCACTTTCCAAAAATAATGACATTCCCCTACAGAATCACAATACCATTGTCACATGTAACATACTAACAATAATTTCCTAATGTCATCTAGTATCCAGTGGATATTCAAAGTTCACCAGTTGACTCTTTTTTTGGAAACCGTGATCCACTCAAGGATCACAAATTACATTTGGTTGTTAGATTTCTTAAACCCTTTTAAGCAGACACCTGCTTTTTTCCCCCATCCACCCCTTTTTATGACATTTGCTTTGTGAAGAAATCATGTTGGATGACTTACAGATTGTTCCAGATTCTGGATTTGTGTGATTGTTTCCTTGTGATATGATTTAACTTGTTCCTTTATCTCTTTATTTACTGAGAAATGGCTGTTAAGTCTAAAAGCTTTATTAGATTCAGGTCAATTTTTTTTTTTTTTTTTTTGTTGCAAGAATGCTTTGTAAGTAATGCTGAATACTTTATTATAACAGGATTTCTAATGGTTATTAAGTCTCTCATTGTACAGCAATGTTATTATATTTAAACAATCACTTATTGTTGAACATAAATATGTTTGAAAGAGTAATTATAGCTTTAAAATAATCTATTTTTCAGTTCATTCCTGGATAAGAATGTATTTGGGATTAATTTGTCTCTGCTTTTCCAATAAGATTGCTAAGCAGTTGAAGTAACCAGAAGATGTGAGGGCCTTTTATAACCTAAATATAGCTCCCAAATAAGCATAGACATCTTTTAAATTCCATTTAAAAAGCTACTGTAAACCTTATAACTTTGTGACGATACATTGTTTAAATATACAGTATATAATAGACGAAAGAACTTTTTATTGAGTGTCTTTGTATAGTAGATTGGCTTTTGGATTTATTCAGACTGATGATTCCCAGAGGAGCGTAAACTCTTATTAACTTCTGGGTATTTCTAATGAAACAATTGATTGTTTGGTTTTGATGAGTGTGTTGGTATTTTAACAACTGGAAATCATTGGTTCATGTGTTTTGTTTCATATTAGATTGATACCCAAATCCACTGACCTCTTTGGACTCCTAAACTGTCTTTATCTTTTTCCCCTTGTCCAGGGCTTTTTTCTTTCCTTTTTTCTCTTTCCCAAGTTAAAGATCAACAGCAGTTTATGTATCATTTATTACATTGCCCTAAACTTAAGTAAAATTCATCCACAGAATGGGTAAATTATTCAAAATTAGATCTAAGCAGGGACATTTATTATAGTCATCAACCAAATTATATACATCTCCTTTCAAAATTAGAGAGGATTGTATAGAAAGAATAGAAATAGCACTGCTACTTTAGATTTATATTGTGCTCTGTGGTTTATGAAGCTTCTTCCTATGCATATCTCATTTGAACTCCACAGCAAACTGGTGAGATGGGGATATATAATATCAATATTCTCATTGTAGAGATGAGGAAGCTCAGAAAAGCTACATGACTTAACCAAAGACAAATCAAGGGTAAGTAGTGGAGGCCAAATGAGAGTGCAGGTGTTCCAACACATGTAAGTGTGTTTTACACTATATCACCTTACTTCCAGAAGCTTTTCAGTGCTAACTGCTATACTACAGGATTCAATCCTCAAACTTCATCTCTCCTTTTCAGACTGTACATTTGAGAGTGAAAACAAATCGTTTTCAATATATTTTTTAAACTTCTGAATGAATCATTTTTAAGAAAACAGTTTGCTGATGTTCAAATATTTTAAGGCAAGAATGACCGATACTCTGCCATTGTTACTAAATTTCTTTCATCTTAAACATCGCATGTTTAATTTAAACTGTGGGAGGCACATTAATTTTACCAGGGCAACAGATGAGCCTTGAGCACCAACATTCTTCACTTGAAGTGAGAAATTGAGTTCCATGAGTAAATAAAAACAAGATTGAAGGTTTAAATCCTCTGCTAGGCTTTTTGAACTTATATACTCATTAAATGTTTATTGGAGTGGTGGGATTACAAAGGATTTGGGGAGCTTCATCAACTGGTATATAGTTAATCACTAAGTAAAACACTACATTTGATAAAGTGTTTCTCACGATGCCACATTCAATCCATCTTAATGAAAACTGCTTCAGACTGATTTCATTTGAGAGCACTTGGTGAGAGTACTCATAGTTTTTTCTGCCTTTTTCATGAGGAATTTACAATACTGTTCAAAGCAGAGCTCCAACTTCAGTGAAACAGGTATTCTAAGTTCTTGTGTTTAAGTATATTGTGACAGAGTTTCGACTTTTGACAGTGGGTTGATCAGTTTTATGATCTTCTCCCTTGCCCTTAACTATTAGGGATGTTCATTGAGTTGAAGGCCATGAATATGTATCATATGCCTATTAAGGACCTAGGATGTAGAGGTTTCCTGCCCTTGACATGTTCACAGTCTAGTAGGGAAGATAAGACAATATAAATAGATCCATATAGTGTAACATGCTATGGAAGCAAAGAGGAGAGGTACTTCATCTGCCTTAGAATTCAGGGAGATTTCTTGTGGAGGTATCTCTGACATGAATCTTAGAAGATAAATGAAACTTAGGCAAATAACAGAATTCTAAACAGAAGGAAGGTCAAAAGCAAAGTCCAGAAGATTACAATTGAGGGAATTAAAACCAAAAAAATTAAGACAGAGAGCAAAAAAGTGCAAGACAGAGAGTTGGATTGCGTGGTATGATGAGGCTGGGAACATCAACAGGAGCATGGAGGGGCCTGTGATGCCCTGGCATTACCTGGCATTTAAAAATATTTGTTGAATGAAGCTTATATTTTATCTTTAGATAAGTAAGAGCCAGTAGTTAGCTTCCTTAATTATGTGCAGAAGAGTTACCACTGGCCACACCATGATTCCCTGGGACTTTCTTAAAGAAGTTTCTTTTTCTCCTTAGAGCCTCCCCACCTCTCAGTTCTGCTGTCCCTGAGTTCTCTTCACAACAAAAAGTACCCTAGAGAATGATTAGCCATTTGTAGTAACTGAAAATCAACAGCAATAAAAATCCCAGTGCCAGGGTTTGTGTCCCATGGGAAGGATTGTTCCTTTCCCAGCAGCCCTTTGGAAGAATGGGCTTTGATATCAGTAATCCTGTTACACCTCCTTAGATCTTCACTTCACACCCAGTGCTGTTTCCAAATATTATACATAAATTAAGGAAACCAGTGCTTTACGTCTTGATTTCCCACTTAGTAACTCTGTTCCCAAACAAGTAATGAGCCTGTTTCTAATCTAGGGGAAAAAAAAGATGATAATACATATCTACTTTATGTGGTTGTTTTGAGTATTAAATGAGATCTATTCATAAATGCACCCAGCATCATGGCTAAGGTGCTTTTTAAACAGTTTTGGACAAATTTGAGAAATGTTTATAAAGTAACAAAACTGATTGTTCATGAACTAGCTCTAAGAACAGTTCCACAGAGGAATTTTGAGAACCCATTTGAGCATTTATAGCACTAAGATGAATGCTTTGCTTTTAACAGTGCTTGTTCATTATCAAGTTTTATTACATTCATTTTTAAAAATCAGCCCATTTTAAAGTAGTGCTATTTCTACTTCCTCAGGTTAAAAGATACCTAAATAACCATCACTGGTCAATATTTGTTAGGCAAAATAAGCTCTATACAAATCGGAAGCCACAACTGCAGTTGGTGAGTTTCTAGCACTCCATCATCCAGAAAAATCAGGCAAACAAACCTATTTGTGCTTTGGAAAATATGCCCAGTCTGTTCATCTTGTCTTTGTTGTCTTTTCAATTTAAATTCCTTAAAGGCAGACAGTGTCTTTAGAGTAATTTTTTATGACAGCTAGGACAGCATCCTGCACATGTGTGAGATAAGAACTATGATGCTAATATAATGTTTTGAAATGTGTTTTCATTATACAAATAAAATGTTTGTTGAAAAGAAAAGAATACAGATGCATTTAAAGTAGAAAAATGCGTTGCCTCATAATCCCAAACCTGAAAATAACCACTATTAAATGTTTTTACCTTTAAATGTGATTTTTTGAAAAAGTCTCCAAACATATATATCAGTAAAAAAGTTGCTAAGTTTTATATAAGTGCAACCGTACCAAATATACTGTTCTGTAGTTAGATATTTCCACTAAACAGTATATTGTTAGCATCATATTTAGAATTTGCCTCTAATTCTCCAACTGAGTAATCAGATCTACCCAATTAAAATTGTAAAAATGTTTAGTGTTTATAATAAAATTATTTTTAATTAGTTAATAATTAAGTTAGTTTTAAGATATGCTGCTGTGTAAAACATTCTTCTCAATTTACTACTATTCACCATGTTTTTGAGAACCATATAACCATATTTGAAAAGCAATATAGGTAAAATTTATTAAAATATCATCCGTAAGGCTGATTTTTTTAGTAGACTTTATTCATATTTGTATCATTTCTCTCAAAAAGCCCTCCCTGTCCCTAGAAAGTATTTGTTATTCATATTACCTATTTTGAAGGGATAAAAAGCTAAATTGGATCTCTTAAGTATTCCATCTGTAAATTCAAGAAGTTTGTTCCATATCTAATCTTAAACATTTTCACTTAAATATAAAAGGTATGGTAGAAAGAGAAATAATCAGAATTCTTATATTTGAATTCTGAGTCCCCATTTACTTGCTGTGTGCTATTAAAACTAGGTTACTCAATCTCTCTGAGCATCAATTTAAAAATTTGTATTGTAGTACATACCTCACAGAATTAACAAGCAATTAATATAAGTAAAATGTCTTCAAAATGTATGTGAAACAGCTTTAAGATTGTTTGCTTATAATAGATGGACATTGAATAAATCAGGCAGATTTGGATTTGAAACTGGACCCTGATACTGACTAGCTATATAAGCCTCCATTTTATTTTCTCTGAAATGGAGATTAAAATATCTTGGCAATTAACCCACCTTGGAATAATGACTCCTTACCTTAACAGTAACCAAGTTATTCAGATGCACGTGTTAGAGAAGATGAGTGGGCCTGCATAATTGGTACATGTAAAGGAGCAGCAGGAAATAGGGCTAAAATAGAGAAATAGATTGGGATTTCATCATGGAAATCCCTGAATGCCAGCTAAAGACTTTTGTTATTGTTAGATAGTGATTAGCTTTTGAAAGTTCTGAAGAAGAGGGTGACACTGTCAGAGGAATAAGTAATGTGGGGGCTTCCCTGGTGGCACAGTGGTTGAGAGTCCACCTGCCGATGCAGAGGACACGGGTTCGTGCCCCGGTCTGGGAAGATCCCACATGCCGCGGAGCGGCTGGGCCTGTGAGCCATGGCCGCTGAGCCTGCGCGTCCAGAGCCTGTGCTCCGCAACGGGAGAGTCCACAACAGTGAGAGGCCCGCGTAAAGCAAAAAAAAAAAAGTAATGTGGTGGCAGTTTGTAGGATGGTTGGGAGGGGAGAAATTGGTGGCAGAGACTGAGCAACTGTGTGCGTTTGTATATGTGTAATTGTGAAGTGTCAGGCGATGATTAGAAAATCATAGTATGATAATAGCACAGTGTAGTTTACAAACTTTTTGCCTCCTACATTTCACAGCCTGTTAGCTTTTGTATACCTTTTTATACATGTGTATCTTCTAGTATCCTGTTTCTCCCACACCCTTCTTGGAGTACCTAACAAAACAGAGAATAATACTGTTTTTGTCATAGACCTACAGAAATGTGTTCTGACCTTTCTTTCCTCTGTGAAGCATTTCAGTAGAATCTGTTGGTTTTATATTTGCTTTGTCATTTACAATCATTTATAAATAACTGTATTAAGAAAATCAAAGTATTTCTGATGTTAAGTAGTGCCTAGTATCTTTATTGAGATATTGGAAACTTAATTTCTCTAGTATATACATTTATGAAGAACTCTAAAAATCAATAAAAAGAAGACAACAACCCAATACGGGCAAGCAATATAAGTAAATATTTCACAGAAAAGGAGAGTAAAAACAGTTTGCTATAACAGCCAATCACTTGAGCTTCCAATTTCCTTATTCATAGAAACTTTAGACGTGTTTATCTTCCTCAAAGGTATTTTATAACCTGAGTATTACCATTTGAACAATGAAAACTGATAAAGCTCTGTACCCAATGAACATTTGTCAGCTTATTTTATGAAGAGAGTTTGATTTTGCTTTAGGCTTTTCAGTTTGTTTGCTTGTTTAACCTGTGACTTTCATATGAGAGTTCTCCCTTTGTGAGACTCAAGTACATCTGTGTCCTCAAGAGTGCCATTCCAACATCTGCTTCAGGAAGTGAGAGGAAGAAGATACCATCCTGGCATCTCCTCATCTTCAGTAGCTGGCTGTTTCCTTTTGGAACCTCTCAAGGAACCTCTCTAGTTGGTTGCTACCTGTTGGTCCCTAAACTCAGCTTTGGGAGACAAAAAAGGCAAAGTGTCACAATTCTTTCCAAAATCCGTCTGCACTCTGGTTCTTCACTCTTCAAAAATTACTAGCTTGGAGTTCTTTGAACACATCAGGCCATTGACAGCACAGGGCTTTTCCCAACCTTTTCTCTTTGCTTTTCCTCTTTTTCACTCTTCTTTTCCTCGCTATCACCTAAATTTAGAATTCAGCTCAAGTATCACCTTCATAAAGAAGCAGCCAATCTGTTGTTCATGCCTAGACCCTAGGACCACCTCTATTATAGCAGTCATGTCATCACTCCCATCTAGACAGAGTGTTGGACTTCCAGAACTGTGTCACCCAAGGCACAGAAAAGAGAAGTAGCTTTCCCAAGGTTGCACAGCTGAGTGGTGGCAAAGCAGGAATTTGAATCCAGACAATGTAGCTTCATGCTGCCCTGCCTCTATTCTTACAGTGTGCTTATCTTGAGTCATGGTTGGGTGCTGGGCTGGACCTATGAATATCCATATACAGGAACAGGATTGTGGAAATGGTCAGTGTACTAGAATGATCCTATTTAGAGCCTGGATTTAAAACAATAAATAAGACAGCTACAAAGGACATTTTGAGGTACTGGGGAAATTTGAATATGGACTCTGTATTAGATGATTGTAGCAATATTAAATTGTAAATATTGTAAACAATATTAAATGTCTTAGGTGTGATTAAAGAAATTATGGTTATGTAAGGGAATGTCCTTATTTCTTAGGAGACAGACACTAAAGTAGGGTGGAGGTGTCATGATATGTGCAACTTTAAATGTTTCAGGGAAAGAAGCATAAAAAGAATGATAGAGCAAATATGGCAAAACGTTAATAATTGATAAATCTAGGTAAAATATAAAAGAGTGTTTATTGTTGTATCAGTGTATCAGTTGGTTGTGTCAGTAAACCACCCCCAAACTTAAAAGAAAAGAACAGCGATAATTCTGATTATTATGGTGATGATAATGATGATAGAAAAGGAGAAGGGAAACTGAAAGAGGAGAAATAAAATCAGCTCCCAATTTATACGAAGGAAATTATTTTTAATTTATTTTAATTCTTATACTGAAAAAACTATGAAATACCATTTCTAGAAATCGTTTGTCATATCAACTTCAAAATCATTGAACACACAGATTATGGATGTTCTCGTACTTAAAATGAAACTAGACAACTTCCTTTTCAGTCCATCAGCAAATATTTTCTAAGTGTCTGCTCTGTGCCTGGCTTATTTTGAGACATAGCCAGCTCATTTCTTCCAGCTCTAATGTTCTGTGGTTCTGTGATGCTAAGTGTCTAAATACAATAGCTACTGTAGCTCAAGGCCAGGTCACACTGGTTGCTGTCAGCTTGGCACTTCCTAAGCATCAACTTAGTACCTTAGCTCCTGGGTTTGAATGTGAAGATTAGTGAGGCCCTGAAGGCACAGACACAATGAAGAATCCCAAACACTATGGCCAGTAGGAGAAATGAAGGAGCTGTATAATCTTTCATACATTTTCATGGCTATCATTTCTCTTGAAATGGCTTTCAAATCCTTTATTTTGCATGGATAGTTCTGGAATCTTGATCCTAACAGCTGCATTTTACTTGGCACCTACTATGGGCCAGGCATTGTAAATAGGCACTTTACCTACTTTATCCACAATTGTTACAACACCCATCTAACCCCCACAGTCACACATCTGGTGAGTGGCAAAACTGGGTTTAGCACAGAGCTTTCTGTTACTTTAATGCTTGGAGACTTTCCTTTAACTGTTAACCAAAACCTAGATCACAAAGAGGGAGTCTGAGGAGAGTATAGCTGGGCTGCTTGCGTTTGTTGTCAGCCAGACTTACACCTCTCTGCCAAATTAGGAAGGACAACTAAAATGTAGGGTTTTTTAATGCCCCAATCTTATTGCTTCTCATATGATACTGCAATTAACTCTTTGCTTTCTCCATACGCCACCCCTCCCCACCCCCAACTCTTAGAGAGCAAGGGAACTTTGTTTTATTCATCTTTGTATTCTCAATGCCTAACACATAGGCACTCTGTAAATGTTATTGAACTAAATTATTAATGGGCCAAAGGGGAAAATGGTTATAGTAATGGAAAACAAAACATTTTCCTATGCTTTTTCTATGTACTAGATGCTGTTTCTTCACAAAAGCAGTTTTCTGACATGCTGAATGCAGTTCTCACTGTTTTGGACTGTGTTTAGTTGAGCTCAATAAAGTAATCAGAAATCTGAGTCTGGGGTTCATTTAGGTGTGCCTATAGTTTAATCAGAGATTTATGTAGCCCAAATTTAGTAGCATTTACATATTATTGAGCCTTTATATTTTGCTTATTTTTACTGTCATAATAGCAGAAGAAAATTTTTTGTTGAAAGCTTACTGTGTTTGAGAGAAAAGATTATTTTAAGATTATTCAGTTTCTCTTTTGAAAGCTACTGTGGGAGTACCCCCAACCTGAAGATCCTTTTCTGATATCTTTGTATCATCTCCTTTCTCACAGTTTAGAGCTTAAAGTGAGAATTTTTTTTTAAGTGTGTTTTCCTGGCATCTCATGTTTAACAGTGTCAGGGGTTTGTGTCCCTAGAACGAAAACTGTTTCTCCAGAGCCTTTTTTCTCTCAGCTTCTAGTGAAAAGAGGGGTGAGGCAAGCCAGTCGCTTACCACAAAGCAATGCCACCACAAAGGAAAGATTAAGGGTTTAGAGAGAGGTCAATGTGGGTTTTTCTCTAACTAAACACTTTCCTAAAGTTTCCTTGTGGAAAAATAATGAAGTCATCTCAGAGTTTTTAAAGAATTTTTATTTCTTTTTCACCGTCTGCATTCGCTTGTCTTCTCAGCATGGATGTTTAATCTTCCTAGGCTTTGTGAATTGGCCCAAATGAATAAGTGGTGAGCTGTCTCTCTAGGAGCTAGAGGCTTATTCTAAGGGCCTAATCACTGAGTAAACACATCTTTGCCCTCCCTCTCACAACTGCGATATAATAGTGGAGATTCTAGCACAGTAACCTGGATATTGCAGGGACCAATGCTTTGAAATGCAGAATGGTTGATCCTCCAAAACAGTGCCTGATCTTCGCCTACCTCTTTCTTCTTTTTTAAATTAAATATTGCCAAAGAGATGCTGTTTTATTGCTTGATATTGTGCATTAGTGCCCTGGATTTCCAAGTTTAGTTTCAGTCAACACTGTCAGCTGCACGTATAGGGAACTCTCCATGTTGGGTTTCCTAGTAGCCTCTTCAGCACATGTGTGTTTGGTTTGGAAGAGCATTTAAATTAAATCAGTAAGATAGCAATGTAAATCGCTAATCTCTTTCCCAAAGTCTAAATATTCCATTGCAGTGTTCTTGAGAGAAATAGGCATTTTAAAGATTTAGCCATTGCTATTGTTTGGTTAGAAATATGCTGATTCAAAAGTGGACAGCTCTCTTGTTCCCAGTGTCTCATTAAAGGTAGTTGCTGAGTTACGATCAAGCAGAATTAGAGGTTGACATCCCCCTGTCTGTTGGGCCAGAGAGCTTCTAAGAAGAGGAGCTCTGAATTTGTTAGTGCTGCCAGGTTCACATTCCTTTCCCTAAAGCAGCAGATTTCTAGATTTGTTTACTAAGAGTGATTTGGCATTGCAGCTACCATTTGGTGTCTTTTTTGCCAGAGGGCTATGGTTGATATTAGCATTCATGTTTCTTTCCTCAAACATGCTGAGTCCTGTGCTAACTTAGGGATACAAAGAAGACTGAAAGAGACCTGGTCCTCACCCTTGAGAAACTTTGTCTAGAGGGGAAACTGGTAAACAATTGGAATACTAAAATAGAAGAGATAGAGGCCCAGAAATGGAAGCTCTTAATGCTGCCTGAAGGAATCAGGGAAGGCTTCCCAGAGGCATTTGCTTTGAGCCTTAATGGATGAGTAGGAATTTTCTAGATAAGTATCTCTCCAACAATGTATCTGATTACAAACTTCCTAGATACCAGCTACTGGTATCTGCATATATCAACATAGATGAAAAAACCCTAAATCTTTCTTGTTCAGCATTTAATCACCACTGCTTCCTGCTGGGCCTGACACGAAGAATATTTTAACCAATACTTCTTGAATGAATGAATGGACACATGGAAGCATTTTGTCCTTATTCCCATTACATGCTATCTCTGAGGCCCCGGAAGCACTGATATATATGAGCATCTGGTGCCTTGATATTCTACCAGCTCTCCAAGTCTTGACTATAGTGCAGTTAGGTTCCCTGCTTCAGTATCCAAATAGAGAACACTAGGCTTGGAGTCAGTCAGTCTGGGTTCCAATCCCAGATGTACCACTTACTTACTAGCTTTAGAATTAGGGTAAGTCAGGTTTCTAAAGCTCAATTTCCGCATAGGCTAATGAAGTTAAGAATACTATTTTACAGGTTTATTCTGGGGATTAAAGTACCTCTGGCTACCCTCATCTAGTACAAAATTTCTCCTTGAAGAAAACATTTTTATTATTAGGATTATTATTTGGATTATTTATCAGGATAATTCCAAGCATCAGACTTTCATCTACATGAGCCCTTTTTCTGTAAATGTCCTTCTTTTGTTTAGAATCCCACACAGCAAATTTCTTCATCATCACATTCTTACAGCTTCCTTGAAATTTTCCTTCACCAGAATTTCACAGATTAAATGTGTATATTGTCCTTACCATAAAATTTTATCTTTCCATGTCCTGGTAACTGACTGTTCTTTAACTCAGCTCTTCTCCAAGGTAGCACCAAAAAGTTAAGGACAATTTAGGTTCTTTAATCATCATTGTTGTGGTTAAAGCTGACATTCGCAAATTATGTTGCTCAATTTCAGTTTTTAGTTTCAGTTATTTTATTGATTATCCAACTATTACAGAGGATACTTTTAAGAGAGCAGATGTCATTTCTTGAAAGTAAGTTTTATCAGGCAAAAGGGAAAGAATAATTTTCCATATGAAAAACTTCACTGGACATTTTCTGAAATATAAACTAGAAAGAATTCATGTGGAGTGAACATTTTTCTATCATCCTTTCAAATGGCAATTAGATGTCACATGCTCTTAAGTAAGGACTTTGACATGGGAACACATTAAGAGCTTTGAAATTACCTGTGGAACTAAAACAAGTTTATTTCAGACCTTTTTCTTTCAAGTGGAAGAGACTATTTAGTGCTCAGATTAAAAACAAAAAATATGTAAGAGAGATTTTGGCATCCAATCTTCATCAGTATTT
Source organism: Neophocaena asiaeorientalis asiaeorientalis (assembly GCF_003031525.2). Classification (NCBI taxonomy): domain Eukaryota; kingdom Metazoa; phylum Chordata; class Mammalia; order Artiodactyla; family Phocoenidae; genus Neophocaena; species Neophocaena asiaeorientalis. The sequence goes on along the minus strand of NW_020172632.1, from coordinate 3,178,145 downwards.
TTTTCTCTGTATAGTTTAATAGTTCAGAATTAATTTTCTCTTTACATATAAAGTATGTGTTAAATACAAAGAATGGTAATTCCATTTTATTTAAAGAAAATGCCATTCTGTTGCAATTTGTGCTTGAGATAGGCTTGCACATGTTAACAGGAATCTGCGACAGCAGTCTGTAAAACAATACAATCATCCTAGCCTTTTTAGAGTGTAAGGAAGCAAAATGTATTCACATTAGTAGATGTCCAGGTGTCAGTTACTCTTTTAGGGAATAGCATTTAATTTTTACTGTTGTTTATATTGACTGACTGTGCCTTTCCAGAATTCAAGAAATCTTACATTAGTGCATATTTTAATTCATCAGTCTTTTCCCCTCTTTTCAGAGAAAGCTTCTTGCTGTCTACCTCCACCACGATGAAAGTGTATTAACCAACGTGTTCTGCTCACAAATGCTTTGTGCTGAATCTATCGTCTCTTATCTGAGTCAAAATTTTATAACCTGGGCTTGGGACCTGACAAAGGACGCCAACAGAGCAAGGTAACACTGTTGTTCACAAGTTATAAGTTGGGCTTTTTTATTGTTAAAAGTCATCATTGTATTTGGTTTCTTATCATCATAAACATTTTCATCCTCAGCATTGAATTTTCTATTATTACATTTAATTAGATAAAAGCTATATGTTGTAGTTAACATGCAGTTTTTTTCAATTGTGAAAAAATACCTTAACTAATAAAAGATTTCTTAAATTCAAGAATAACCTGAAAACCAAAACCAAAATACATTGTTCTTGTCTTTTTGCAATAATAATAATATAGTACCTTCCTATGTGCTGTATGTTCTTATGTTCTAATATGTTGTTGAATATTAAAATCTGTTTCTAATAATATTCAGAAAAGACAAGGAAAATCTAATATATAATCCTACTAGTAAGTTTAGTTTTTAATAATTCCAGTGATGAAGGCAGGACGTTCGGGAGCAGTCCATTGGCGTTGGTAACAGCTTAACTCTAGCATATGCTAATTGATGTAATCGCTTTATTGCACACATTCTTTGGCACACAGCCAGCATTACATCCATATTCTCAATGGGGAAAAAAAAAATCCCCTTCCTAGCTGTCAGGATAAATTTACTTAGTTTGTTAATCATAATATCTGTAAGTGATGAATAATTATTCATATTTTGCCTATTTGAGTTTGCCATCTGAAATATATTTCATCGTGTTTAATTACACATGTGGCCGTAACATCCTGTGATGCTACTTTGGGTGTGTTAACACAATCATCATCACAGACTGCTGGTTTATGAACAGGGAGATTAAATTCATTCATTTCAAGGCAATCCTATTGTAGTTACCTAATTTAAATGACTGTAGAACAATTAGAAATCATCTGATTTGTCTTTTTATTATTTTATGGCTCACTGAATTTTTGCTCATCATTCAGACTTTGTTTTATGTAATCTGAATCTGAAAAGAAAGATGATTCTTCTCTTAAATGTGAAGCAAAAGAATGTTGAAGCAATTTCTTCATCTAATACTTCATTTCTTTAAGTAAATGGTTAGGAAATTTCATAGGATGACTTCGTTCTGCCTTGGAAATGTTCCCTGTTATACATAAATAAAGAACCTTTAGCACCTGTATTTGTTTAAATTAAATCAGGTTATTATTCACACTCAGTTAAAGGTGATGAAAAGCAGTGCCAAAAACAGATAAAAATGCAGCATCGAAGGGCTTTCATGAGGCAAAATACATAGACTGGAGACTTGGCTAAATCTTTTGCCATTCACTGGCAGTAAGGAATCTCCTCCTTTCCTTTTATCCACAACTTGATGGAGAAGGAAACACTATTTCTAAACCATCTGTAGTGGCTAAGTTCAGCGGGCTACCTGCTGTTATTTTGTTCTATCCTCCATTTAATTCCTTAGTTCCTTTTATTTTACAATGACAAAAAATTGCAGTGTAGTTTCTTTTGAAAAGTAGTGTTTGAGGGTTTTTTTCTTATAACTGGCAATCAACAGCCATGTAATTGCTTTGTTATGTTTTACTAAAGAAGTCTGTTAAGTAGCACAACTTTGATACACTAGTAATAAGAGTTTGCAGGTTACAGAGACACCTGTGGTGACCAAAGCGACAGAAGCTTCTTATTAGAAAGAACCAGTACAGCTGTGTCCTATTAACTCCTTATGACACTTTTTTAAAACACAAAATAAAGGCCTTGTTTAAGGCTTTAGAGCTATTTCCCAGTGAATTGCAAGACCAACTGTGAAGTATGATAGGATATTTTAATCTACATTTTTAAAAATGTGGCATCCCATTATTAGGTTACTGTTATGAAAACAAAAAGAAATGATATTGAAAACTAAATAGAAACATCTAGGAATTTAATAAACATAGCAACAAGAAACAGGGCAGTGGGGAGAAAGAGAACATAATTTCTGGGATTTAAGATACTTGACGTCCTTATTCAAAGTCAAGTTCTATTCATATTAGAAATTAAAAACTATTGATATTTAAAGTTAAGGTATTACATTTCTTTCTATAAAGTAATAAATAAAATTATGTAGCTACTGTTCATGTACACCTCCTCATTATTACAGTTAAGGCCTATGGTAAAATTCACATTTTACAAACACAAGATGAAAATTCACTGGAATGGCATATTCCTAAGAAAGAGTAAAAGTCGATTACCTTTTGATATACAAAATTGTAAGTTAGGCTGATTTCTTGCCCCCCAAAAAGAGTTTAGCTTTAGCCACGATTTTCTTACCATCTACCATAGATTAATCTAAATACAATTATTTGAGTTTCCATCTCTGTGATGTTTCTTGGGTCTTTATCACATTTGTTCAAAAGTGTTTGTCATGAAAATTGATTGCATCATCCATTTGATGCGATTAACAGTAACAAAACCTAAAACTTTCCCTCTCAATTCAATAGAAGTCTGCTGTACTAATGTTTATTGGTCACTGGTCTATATAACAAAAGTTTTTGTGCCATCATTTGCTATTACCAGGTAGTTAAAATGGGACAAATTAATATGTGGAAATACAGAAGAGATGTCTAGACATCACAAATAAGATTGTTGCTGTGGGTTTCCTTTCAACTGTGATTTCTTTATGACAAATGTTGAAGTTTAGAAATAAATTCCTGGTGTATTTCTTGTCTGGGCCCATATCTAGCTATCCTAGTTCAGGCTAATCATATAAGTTTCAAGAGTCCTAAGCCTATAAGCTATTTAGCCTGGATGCTTCCTTAGTGGTTTTCTGAGACTATCCTCTGGTATGATAGCTGGAGACATTGTTGCCCAAGACAGGAAGGGACTTGCCAAGCAAATTTATTTTTGCTTAAGAAATACTTGTATTAAGCCTCCAGAAACATTAGTCCTCCATAATCTACTGTGAATCTCTCCTGTTTCTAGAAACAAGTGAAGGATATTGAACTAAGTGAATGCTTTGGTAAAGTTACCAGAATATGAATGTGAATTGCTGTTATAAGTCAAATTTCCTGATTTTGCTAACAAACCAGAATACCTGATTTCGCTAACAAACTAGAATAAAAAAGAACTATAGAATGTCACTGGTATACACCCCTGTAGTGTTGATGATTTGGATTTCCCACTTTCAAAATGATTCTAGTAACTTTCTAAGTTGAATACTTAAGTTAACCAACCTATAGCTGTATAATGGATTAGAATAACTTCTAGATTGATCTTGGAACATTCCAAATGTGAACTGAGACATCAGACTTTAGCAGTAGTGATTACTTGCCTGTTTTCTCCCTCACTAAATCGTGATCTTCTGGAAGGACTTATTTTATTTGTCTCATTAAACAAGGAACTTTACAAAATTCTGGGAGAAAGAAACAATAAAAATTTGGCAAATGAATGTATTCTTCTAATTCCACTTAAGAATGTTGCTTATAATTTCAGTATTGTATAGCTAAATAAGATTTCTTTCTTGGAAAACTCTCTATAGTCTTACTGGCTGCCATGTGTAGTTGCATTTCAGAGCCGTTCTTTCTTAAAGCAGTGGGCAGAAAGCCCTTGTTAGTCTTGAGAGGTGCTAGAGGGTATAATTTCCCAAATATCCAGTTGAACAACGATCCTGATAGAAACAGTAGGATATGCCGGTAAAGAAAAAGCTAAAAACAGATAGATAATGGTAAACAAAGAGATCTTGCATATCACTTCTGGAAGTGGCTAAAATATCTTAAGAAAGGTATATATTCCTCCATGTTTATTCACTGAATAAACATTTACTGATGTTTAATATGAACCAGGATTGGTGCTATGCACTGAGGATGAAAAGTTGCAAAAGACACAGTGCTAATGCGTAAAACACTCATGGTCTAGTAAGCAAGACAGACATAAGAGCTAATATGTAACATGAAATATGCACAAGGTGCTTTGGGAGTATAGATGAACTTCATACTGAGTGACTCTACCTGAGTGAGCCAGGGAAGGACTTGAAAGAGATGACACAAGAAGGTGATAATAGAATTTCACTCTTTCTATTCAGAGATTTTTAATATTAGCAGCATTCCTTGTTCGTTGGGTTGCAGGTATTTGCTATTCTTATAAAAGGATATTGGTATTTTAAACCTCATAATTAGCTATCTGAATTGTGGAAGAGAGAAAAAAATAGAGAAAAAATGTAATCCTGTGTGGTCTGAACCAAACTGAGGATTAAGGCCAACCAACCGGGATGGACAGATTCCAAAAAGTTGTTTTATTAATGATTCATCCTGGTACTGGCATATGCTTATAGGCAGACAGTGGAGCAGAAAAGTATTTTTAGCACAATGTAGTGAATGAATGCTTGGTCTATGAAAGAATAATTTCTTAAAATTCAGAACACATATCATTTCTAGGAAGCCTTGCATCTTCCCATTCTTCCCTTGCCTCAGTCTGGGTAAAAATGCACATTCTGTATGCTCCCATGATATCACTGTACTAACTTGTATTGATGGCACTCATCATACTGAATGTTTATTGTCTATCTCCCTGCTAGGTTGTCAGCTCCCCAAGGGAGCTATGTCTATAATCTCAATGCATTAAAGTGCCTTTTAAAAAATAAGTGTTATATTGGTAAATAAACCAATAATCTCTCATAGGCTTATTGAAACATAATGGATAAGAGAGACCAGTTTGGGTAGTAGAAAGAGCATTGGAAATGCTACCATATCCCTCTAATTGTGCGATTTTCCCCCCACAGCCATTAATAGGAATAATAAAGCAAAAGCCTTCAAAAGCCTTCTCCTTGCAGAACTAAAAATGTCCAGACTGGGTACCTCGTCTTCTGCTGGCACTATAGCACCCCAGCCTATCGTGGCCTATGCTCATGTGCCCCAGGCACCCACCATCTGGAAAGAGGATTGAATTCCAACCAAGACAAGTTTATCCATTGGTTCCAAAGTTTCTTCCCCAGACTCACCAAGTCTCTATGATATCTCTAAAGTAACTGGCCTCTCAAATGGGGCCATTTGAGATGGTACTCTGAGCCTTCTGCACTGGTGGTGACATTGATTAAAGTAAATATGCCCATAGGATATATAGGAGTACTGGACTGGCTTCATGATGAGCTGTGCCAAGAAGGTAGGCAAAGGTCCATTTGGGCACCTTCAGAATTAAATATAGAGAGAACTATATAAAACACTAGCACAATAAGTATTGATTTGCTTACCTCTATTAGAGCTGTTTGGGACTGGGTAATGAGAACATTGGCACATGAGTGCCCTTGGTGCTGAACTGCAGGTTCTTGACTGAAGTTGCTTCAGGAAGGAAAGCCATATAACATCTGTGGCACAATAAACCACCAATATTAACCAGTAATAAGTGGGCTAATGGGTATCACTTGTTCTGAACAGGCCCACATGGCAAATGTCTTACTTAGTACATCCAATATAGGTATTGTTTTAGATTATCTAATTCTAGAAAACTTAAACATTGAATTTGACTAGGATAGTGCCAACTGGGTAATTAGCCGGCTATGAGTGCTGAAAAATAAGTTGCTTATATGTAAGTTCCTGAGTTGAAAGTGTGTGGCACATCAGTGTACATGCTACACAGTGTTAAATCAGGCATTGCACACTATTTCTAAGCAGTGTTCCCTAGGAATTGCTGACAGTGCCTGAGTTACACAGGTTGCATGTAACATACATAGCTTTGTATTAAATTTTGCATACACAGTTAGTACCAATGTTCAAAGACAGAATTCTGTTGCCTATCAATATTAGCTTTTGAATTTAATGCACTTGGGTGCAGTATATCAGGTCACTGTAGACTTCTGCTGCTATGCTGACAGGTACTTGTTAGCCTTAATATTCAAGTGATAGTTTTCCACATTACTTAATCTTTGGCAAGAGTTAATTGGCTTAAATCTCTTATCAGTAGGTTGTCTTTGCCTGCACTTGCCATCACAGTGGCTTACCCTTAATTCCAAAGTACTCACTGGTTCATGCCTGGCTGAAGCTAGCTGACCATGTTACTCTAGCCCTACACTTCCATTTGATACAGCAAATATAGCCCAGGTGTGGGGTCTGCATGGGAGACACAAGGAGTGTTAATATCCAGCTGCTACCCTAGGAGAGATATGGATTCTGCAAAAGTAGCTGATAAAACAGATGGACATGTTGTGGTCAGAGTACTACAGAGAGCCTTCATGCCAGGTTTCCATATAATTTTGCCCAAACTTCTTTATTTCCTTTGTGACACGTTTTCCTTCCCATACTTGTAAGGGAAATGTATTGCCATCCTAAACATCCCAGGTCAAGGCTTAATTAATGCTTTAAAATAAAGGTTCTAAAACACTAGGAGAGTTTGTCATTTTCTCCCTGGTTTGTTTTGTGAAGAGGGAGGAGAGAAGGTGAGGAGGAACCCCTCCTGTTCCATGATTACATCCTACCCACTCATTTTCTCCTTTTCTCCTCTGCTTTTGATTTTTAGTGGCGGTCTTAACAGAATGTCAAGATCAATTTGCAGCATGGTTTAACTCAAGGTTTGCGTTCTGCCAGCAGCAATTGTCCCTGCAAACAATGCCGTGTGTTCTTGTAACTTCAGAAGCTTTTAGAAGGATCATGGCAAGGGCAGCATCTAATGACTTTATTAGTGTAGGGTTTCAAAATGGGCTCAGTAATTGTTCATATCTCTTTGTCAGCAAGTCATAATTACTGCTCAGCATTGTCCAAGGGTGCACTTGTGAATAGTTTCCTAATAGTACTGAAAGGAAGGAAAAGAGGGAAAGGATAAAAGGTGATGGCCTCTTACAATTGAGAAGAAGCCAGTCTGTATATAGATGATGGCTAAACTGTTTATAATACATTCTTTACTCTTTTTAAAATAGACAATTATCCTTTTAAAAGTGTTCTCTGAGATAACTTTAAATTACCAGTTTACAAGCTTTTTAAACTCTGATTTGGATACTTCCCACACTATTACCTAATACTACAATCATAACTGCCTGGTGGTGCATGCATTGTATCTGAATCAAGCACTTGTGTAAAAAAAATTTATTTCCTTGACATTAATCGAATTAATGCTATTGGGGAAATATATATTTAACTCAGATAGAGTTGTCTGTTTTCACAGTCTACATGAAAACTGTTGTTAGGAAAGAACAATACAAGGTGATACTGTTGACAAGATAGTCCAAAAGAACATTTAAATTTTTATCAAATCCAATTTTCCTCATGCACTAGACTTTTCTTGTTACTCTCTTGGCGTTCTTCTTGGTCTTTCTCCTAAACACTCTGTGCTTTGAGTATTCTAGGGACCTTGATTTTGAGAGTGATAGAATTGAAAGAATCGTTGCCTCTTCAAGATATATAAAGTTTGAGCTTCGCACCAAGACTTCTCCCCTTTGTGCTGTGTTGCCAAACCCTTACCTGTTCTGTGACTCCCTGCAGTGTACTCGTGTGTAGTTATGTGCAAATATTCACTTCCAGTAGCTAGTTATTCTCGTATTTTAGGGTATACAGATTCAAATGAATATGACTGCCAGAGCTACTCGATCCAGTTTATATATATAGATTACAAAACATGAGTTATCTAATGAAACAAATTCTAAAAATAAGACATTTCCAAAATAAAATATTTTTTAAAGTAATATACCCCATCATGTCTTTTGCTTTTCTTCTTATCTGAAATTGATAAGATCTAAAGAGATTTATTTGTTTTCTTAATTGCTTTGTCAATGTTGATAATTTTTATATTCATGATTGTTTCTGAAGAATTTTTACTCATCATGTCACCTATGCCATTTAAACTGGTAGCACATTTCTCTCTTTCATAAATACTGGTAGTAAAACTGAGAAAGCTGTAAAAGAAACATGTTAGTTCAGTCATGTAAAACCACCTATGGAAACTGGTTCCTCTGACATTTTTCCAGTATTTGCCTGTCAGTCTACATAGATGCGCAAAAAGGTTTTAGTGCCCAATAATCTTAATGATCAAATCTGCCAAATATACCACCAAAAATTGAAAGAGGAAATAACTGTTAGTCTGGAATTGGAGAGTGAGGTGAAATCCTATTTCTTACATGTTTGGGTAATTTGTTAGGGAATAGGTTTGGTATCCTTTCCTTCAGCATATGTTTGTATCTTTGTATTTGATTGCATTCTAGTAATAAAGTGACAGTTTTATATTATTTACAAATAAAGAGTTAACTGTAGGGATTTTTAAACAGCCATCCGTTAATTTATCTGCTGTTGGCTGACTCAGTCTGTAGCCACAGCAACAATTTTTTAAATCCTCCTAAATTGTTGCCTTCTGCATATCTTTCCTTTCCTCAATATGTGATCAGCACCAAGAAGGTCCTCTTTAACATACTTCTCTACAGACCTCAACTAAGGAAGTGATGAGGCAAGTTTATATGAACAATAAAGATGCTATGACTATTATATCTCAATATGAGAAATTATATTTCCCAGTCCCACTTTCAAATAAGGTATTGGAGGTTCTGAGCTGCTCCCAAATAAGTTACTTAATTAACAGCCACAGCAACAAAAATTTATTATTTGGACATTACAAAAGCTATGTAAGTATTATTTATTAGTTCCTAAAGCAAAACCTATTCACATTTAAACATGTCAGTTGCTGTTCTTAAAAGACTGATTTTCAATACAACCGTTTCTTCACTGTTTATATGTGGACAGTCATATGTCAGTCATAAAATGTAGGGCAGTTAAGAGGTAAGAGTCAGTCCAGGATTATGAAAAACAAGGGGTTATTAGGCAAGTGGTATAACATATCTAGATTTTTTTTCTTCTATGAAAATGGGGGAGGGGTGACCCTATTTGAACTTTTTATCTCTAAAATTCTGTGACTTTCTGATGACTTGGACATATAGTTTTCAATATAAGCAAGATTAAAAATGAATGTTAGTAAAGTTTGTAAGTAGATTGTAGCATACTGCCCTTACCAGCTTGTGATCTAGTCAGAGTGACCTTAGTGGGCTATAGCTAAGGAAGCCACAGTCATTTTCCACCTCTTTCACCAATAAAGGCATCTTCCTTACCCTTAGAATTGTCCTTCAAGCTCTTGCTATTTGTGATGGGAGCTTCTAGAGTGTCAATAGCTAAGATCAAGATTAACACCACTGCTTTAAAAAAACACACACATAACTGCAATCATTAAGCCCCAGCTATGTGTCAGACACTATATATATATGAGCTTATTTAATCCTCACTCTATATACATTACCCCATTTAACCACAATTCTGCAAGGTAAATGACAAAGTCCAATTTCACATGTGAGGAAACTATTTTTGGCTCAGAGAAATTCTGTAACTTACCCAAGGTCATGCAAGTGATTGTACCAGATATAAATCCCAGATCTACCTGTGCTTTTCTGCTACATAATGCTTCTTGTCCCATGACCTTGTCAAGCTGGATTATTACCAGCAAAGTTGTACTAAATAACTGTGCGTAGCCCTGTGGGAGATATAAGAGAAGTATAAGACATGGATCTTTTGCTCAGGTAACAAATAAACATGGAATTCACCATATCTTAGAGTTGTGGGCTAGAAGCATTCTTAGTTAACATCCAGTTTGCAACTGTGCAGGCATTTTCCCCTGTATTATGTCTAACTGATATTACTACAGTCTCTACCTGAATACTGCTAGGGACAGAGAAATGAAAGCTTCAAAAGATAGTGTATTTTTGAGCTGCTCTAAAAGCCGGGAAAGGTTGTTGCTATAGTGCTTCTTCCCATAGAGAGTTTCTGCAACTTTCTCCCTTTTGGTTCTAGTTTTGGCCTTGGAATTACCTGGAATAAGCCTAACTTCTCTTCTTCATTATAGTCCTTTATCAGTTTAACCACAGCTATCTTGTCTGTCTTAATTTTCTTACCTTTCCAACCAAGATATATTTATTTCTTCCATTGTTCCTTGTATGGTAGGGTGTCTAGACCTAGTCCATTCTAAAGGGGCCCAGAATCGAGCATAATGCTTCAGAGGAAATTTGTCTGATGCTATGCTCAATTCTAGTCTGTAATTTTATTGAACTGAAGGAGTCAACTAAAATCCCCTAGCAGTATTTCAGGTATGGGGTGGTCCAGAATGGGCTGGGTCTGAGTTGTTATTAAACCAGATCTCTGCCATTCTCTACTAATGCAGTTGATTGACAAGATTTTTTGAAGTTTGGATCCTATTAACTCTCCCAAATTTTATCACTCATAAACAATAACTGAACTTCTTATCATCTCTACTCCTGTTATCATTCTTGATACTTCTCTCAGTTCCCAGACCTGTCCAACTCCAGAGAAACTTTTTTCTTCTCTTTATTCACCACACTTAGATGTGGTCATAAATAGAAACTGTATCACCTTATATATTTGGATTTCAAACATCTGGCTCTGACCAGCGCTTCCTTTTCTACTCACTTGCTCAGTGTCACCAGTGCTAAAACTTTTTTTGTCTTATCATGCCCTTCAATCTATTGGCCCATACCACTTCACTCCATCCACCCTTTCCTGTGTCCAGTCTTCATTTCCTTCCTTGTCCTAATTAAATTTTAAGGTCCATCATGATCACTTCCTTGTAATACTTTAAACTCCCTCATCTCTGTCTTCCTCCATTGCATTCAATTTGTTAAACCCAACTATCCACCTTCCTTTTGCCTGTGCCTGGCAGTTGAACATTGCTGGAGATGATCACTCCACCTGATTTTTAAAAAAAATAAACACAAGCTAAGTTTTTATATATAAACACTGAATTCAACTCTGTAATTCTGGCAGCTAAAGGAGAAAAAGGAAATGTGATAGGCATCTCCTCATTCATTCATCTATCCATACAATGTACATTTATTGAGTTTCTATTATGCACCAGGTACTATGCCTTAGAGTTTACAGATTACCATTTAAAATTCTCATTGTCTGATAAAAGGAAGCCTAATAGTTCATCTCAAAATTTCCTGGCACTGAATTCAAGGAAGAATTTTATTGCATGATTTTTTATTTGACAAGCATTAGGAAATATAATAAACAGTTATTTTTCTACTGTTGTTTTGTGTAAAATAGATCACTTTAACTAGATGTTTCTTATATCACTCCCCTGTAAAAACAGAGAGCTCCATGTTAAATCATTTTTCAGTAAAGGTAGTTCTTTAGGTGATATGGCCCTTAGATATTCCTTTTTTTCGTGATCTAACTCATAACAGGTATAGAGCTTAGAGAAAAAGCCTACCTAGTAAACTTGTTCATTCAGCTCTTTCTGTCAGACATCAGCTGTCTCAAATGAGCCTTTGTCAAGAGCTGGGTTGTAATCGATTCTTTCTTGAAAGCTTTGATAAGTGACTGAAGTGCTAATACTCTGTGCTGTTGGTCATTTATGTTTTAAAGACTTTTCTCCTATGTATAAGATTTCTACTAATGCTCTCCCACATTTCTTTTATCCATTAGAATAATAGTTCTTTTCAAATACATAAGGAAATTGTGTATAAATGTCAGGGTTTCAAGAGAAGCCAACCAACTCTGAAAAATTTTTATGTAATAATGCTGAACAATTTGTATATAATAATAAAATCACAGTCTCCAAATTTTTCAGGAGGAAAACAATCAGAGAACATAGCATGAAAATATATGTATATATCTTCAGTCTCTACCTTAGAGTAGGGAATAATCTTATGATGATTCTGTAGAAGTTATACAGCAATATAATACATTTGTTCAGTGATAAGAGTCTGAGATTTGCTGTTAAAACTTATTTTAGGAAACATTTTGCCATATCCATAATTTGGGGGGAAGGGGAGAGAAAGGAAAAGCCAATTTTGACTCTGAAGCATATAAAAGGAAGGAAGAAGAGGTATTGATTAATCCACAGACCAATTCCAAAAGTAGGTATCATTTACCTTCACTTTATATGTGAGAAAACTAAGGCTCAGAAAGATTAAGTTATCCAAAGAAACAACTAGTGGGCTTCCTCGGTGGCGCAGTGGTTGAGAGTCTGCCTGCCGATGCAGGGGACATGGGTTGTGCCCCGGTCCGGGAAGATCCCACATGCCGCGGAGCGGCTGGGCCCGTGAGCCACGGCCACTGAGCCTGCGCGTCTGGAGCCTGTGCTCCGCAACGGGGGAGGCCACAACAGTGAGAGGCCCGCGTACCGCAAAAAAAAGAAACAACTAGTAAGTGACAAAATCAGGTTTATTTGACTCCAAAGTCTTTGTTCTTCCCACAATATTATGCTGCTTGCAGTAATTCCTACTTTCTCTAATACGTTAATATTTGGATACTTTACACCTCTTCTAAGTCACATTTTCAGTCAGTGGGTGGTGACAAGATGAAATTATGTAAAAACTGCAGTATGCTAAAAGTCAGGAGGGGAGCTTAGAGTATGAACTTGTGGACAATACCTGCTATTTTGAAATGGGACCAAGTGACCTATCAAGGTAGAAGCATAGTGAAAGAGGCCTGGGAGACCATGATAATTCATACCAACTAACTGTCCTAGTTAAACTGATTTCAGCAAAGTAGTTGGAAGAGGAAAAGGAAGGTTGTATGGTCAACATTGTCATGGTGGAGATAAAGGTTACTAAAGCATGAACTGGCCCTTTCATGTAACAAATACATACTGTTTGGCAGTAGGTGCTAGGAATGCAGAGGTGAATAAGAGATAATTCTCCTAATAGCAGTCCAGGAGCACTATCTTGGAACAGAAAGTTCTCCCTGATTTCTAAACTCCTATTCCGTTCTCTGATTTTTTTCCAGCACTTAATCTGAACTAATAAATCTAGCCCCCAGTTATATATCAGATTATGTTTCCTGTTTGAGGCTATAACCCTAAATATTCTTAGTGTTTTAGGACAAACCATGTCTTACCTTGTTGTATATTTCATAGGCCCTCATAAATACCGATCAGTTGGTAAAAGGCAGAACACAGAAGAAATATTATCTGGCATTTAACATAAATTTGCCCTCTTATATAGCCCCTGGAAAATGAATCTTCTCTTTACATTGCTAGAGAAAGAATTTCTGCATTTGATAAGACATTGGGTTCAATGTTCTCTGTTATCTCTCCCAACTTAAAATAAAATGGGGTACTTACATGTTTATGTTCTTACTCTTCGTGAGAAGGCAGCCAATTATCTATTTATTTATGATTATTGTCCCTCCAAAAAAATTAGTATAAATCAGTCTCTATAGATTAGTTACAGCCCTGTCATTAAACTGTCAGTGCCTCAAAGCCTTTCCACTAGAGTGATTTATAGATGACAACAAGGAGATATTTGTGTTTTCTTTTTAACTCTGACTACTAGTCTATTAAGACAATTTAGCAGTTTACTGTTACTGGGTAGTCTTAAACCACAGACAGGTGAGAGATGCTTTTCAGATTAAATCTTCCCAAAGTGTCATCCTCTGTTTTCTTAAATTTGCCTTTAGTTTGGCTGTGTTCTCTAACATGGATACAATATTTGCATTTGCACAGAGAGGCATTATACTATCCTTTTAGAAAACAATTTGGCAATATGAACCACTAATCATTAAATGATTCTATACCTTTTTACCCTATAATTCCACTTCACAGACAGGCTTTTTTCCCTAAGGAAATACTTTAAGAATTTATCTAAGTATTTTTTATAATGTTAAAAAAAACCAGAAAGAAAAATGTAGCTGTAGGTGAATAGCTATGAATATAACAGCTTATACATCTACACAATGGAATATTATTCAACCATTTAACATGCTGGTTCATTACTATTGTATAGAAGGCTAAAAAACTGTATCCAACTAAACACTGATTACCACAAAAAGGAAAAGATATATTTGAGCAAAAAGACTGATAAGAAATAGACAGATGTGATTAACATTGTGTTAAAAGTTTGGGATTTCATGCAATTTTTCTTTATTTTTATAAGAGAGTTACTATCTTACTTTCAAATTGTTTATTTATTGATTGGGCAATACATTCACTTTAATCAAAACTCAAAAGTTGTAGAAAGGTATGTAATGAAAAGTCTCCTACTTATCCTTGTTTCTAAGTTTACCTTTTACAGAGGTAATGTTTCAAGTTTCTTATTTGTCCATCCAGAGATTATTTTATATGTAAGCAAACAAATATATAATTATTTTTCCCCAGTTTTACACAAATGGTAAACACTATTTGACACCCTGCTTTTCCCACTAACATTATATCTTAAAAGATAGTTCATATCAGTTCATAAAGAACCCTTTCTATTTTATGGCTACATAGTATTCCTTTGAATTCTATAAGGTACTATAATTTATTTAACTAGATCCTAGTGGTTGACATTTGGGTTATGCCCAATATTCTGCTATTACAAGCTTACAGTAAATAACTAGGCACATATGTTTCCATCTGAAACTACATCTGTAGATTAAATTCCCAGTTGTAGGAGTGCTAGATTAAGAGTTTGTGCATATTTAATTTTAATAGACACTGGCAAATTGCCCACAAAGGAGTTGGTACCAATTTCACTCCTACTAACAGTGTACAGTAGTGCCTATTTCCCTGTAACCTTGCCAATGCAAGGTGTTACCAAAATTTTTTTGTCTTTACTAATCTGACAGATGAAAAATGGTTTCTTAGTGTACCTTTAATTAGGACTTACTCATTATGAGCTATTTTGAGTATTTTTTCACATGTTTATGAGCCATTACTGTTTCCATTTCTTGAAGCTGTCTTTATATATTATTTGTGGATCTTTTCCTAATTGTTTGTTAAGAGTTCTTTATATATTAAGGAAATTAGACCTTTTTCTGTAGTTTGAAATTCAGAATTTATCTTTTGGCCGAGTTATGGTGTTTGTTACCATGTGAAAATAGTCGAAATTATCAATTGTGTCTTTTATGCTTTACTCTGCTTCAGCTATACTAACCTTCTTGTCACCTTTCAAATATGCTAGATACTCTCCAACTTTAAGGTCTTTGTTTCTGCTGTTCTCTCTGGCTGGAATTCTCTTCCTAGAGATATGTGTTCCGCTTCCTCCTTCACCTCTTTTGAATCCTTGATCAAATATCAACTTCTCAGTGAGACCTGACTTCTCTATTTAATATTGCAAACCACCCCCCACCCGGCCTTGTTTTTCCTCCATCACCTGGAGCTCACAGACTGTAATTTTGTGTCACATCGAATTGCAGCTCACCTATACAAATGAAGCAAGTGAGAATTATCATCTTCAATGTGGTCATCACCTCAGGAGACTAGACACTTGGTCCAGTGAATATGCCATTGCCCAAAACTTTTAGGGGACAACTTCTTTAAAAGCTACCTTCAGAGAGAGCTTAAAGCCTTTCAAGGAAAGCAGTCCTGCGTCCTAAAAGCGGTATTTCTCAAAGTGTGTTCCATTAACCACTTATATCAGAATCACCTTGGATGGGGTTGGGAGCTTATTAAAAAGGCAGTTTCCTGGGCCTTACCCCACATCTGTTGAATCAGAATCTCTCGGGGATGGGGCTGAGGAACTTGCCTTTTGAATAAACTTCATAGGTGATTCCTAGGCCATTAAAGCTTGCAAATCACTGCCTTTATAGTCAGTGTCTTCCAGCTTGTTTACCTAACTCATTTTGAACCAAAGACTTAGGACTATTTCAAAAAATCAAAGCCACCCTTAAAGGACAAAGGCACATATGCCAGTGGTGCTGAAGATCATCTCAGGGAATGAGCTGAACAACGGATAGGCCTGCAGACTTGTGGAAATGATGTTGTGGAAGGAGACAAAAGTCTTTGGCTGGTTTTGGTATGCTTGACAATGCTAGCACCTTGATAAGTCTTACTTCACACGTTAAAGGACCTTGGCTTTAACTTCCCTATTAAAAGGAAAAGAAGAAGAAAGGAGAATTGTGTGTTGGCTAGATAGGTATGATCTCTAAGGTCCTTTCTCTATTTTGTGTTCTGGTTATTCTACTGTTGTACATAAATGTTTTTTAACCAACCCTGAACACATGAATGAATATGTATAAGTAATGAGGCTTATTACTATAGCAAAAACTGCAAGCTTGGTTTGCTTTAAAGAGAAGAGCCTCCTTAGATCAAAGTGACTTCAAAAGAAGTAGTATAAAAAACAAACAACAACAACCAAAAAACACTTGGCGACCCATATTGGAAAAGTCCTATAGTACTGTTGAATGTGAATTTCTTCTGCTCAATGACCTTTCATTTTGGACAAATGGTTCACACATTATCAGAAAGACATTTAATGTGTTTAATGATTCAAGGGTAAGCAGCCAGGAATTGTGATACTGATTCTTGGTTTCAAATTAGTTAACATTACTAAACATAGATTGCAGCATTTATAATTGTACTTACTTATTTCTCAAATATCAATACCTACCCTTTCATTCTCTGAATGAAAATAAAACCAATGACTGTATTTGTCTAGTCAACAATTCTTTCATGCTATGTCTTACTATGCAAAAAATCTTTCAGTGTTGGCCCATAGGTATAAGTTACCATTTTAATCCTGAAAATAATTATGATAAAAATGTTAAATATCATGATGCATTTAATAATGATTAAATAGCTACCAATTTTAAGGGCCTACCATATTCTAAGCACAATTCTGAGTACTTTCTGTAACTTACAAGAATATAAGTATTTTAAAGATGTGTTATTTCCAGTTTATATATGAGGCTCCTTTAAACTTATGGAAGTCACATTGAAATGCATAATCAGGAAGCCTCACACAGAGACTTAGCAGTTTTGTAGCCTCCATTTTTTATCAAACGTGCCTCTTTACATTACCTGGTATACAGTAGGTAGGCAGTAAGTGTTTGTGGAATTTCATCACCCTCCCCCTAAATTGCTGTGTTTCTTTTTTTTTTTTTAAAGAAGATGTTGGGGGTAGGAGTTTATTATTTAATTTATTTAATTTATTTATTTTTGCTGTGTTGCGTCTTCGTTTCTGTGTGAGGGCTTTCTCTAGTTGTGGCAAGCGGGGGGCCACTCTTCATCGCGGTGCGCGGGCCTCTCACCATCATGGCCTCTCTTGTTGCGGAGCACAGGCTCCAGACGCGCAGGCTCAGTAGTTGTGGCTCACGGGCCTAGTTGCTCCGCGGCATGTGGGATCCTCCCAGGCCAGGGCTCAACCGCTGCGCCACCAGGGAAGCCCCTTGCTGTGTTTCTTTTAGTATGTATTTTATGTTGAAGTACAGTTTAGTAAAAGTCAATGACTTATGTAATTATGAGTTTGATTGAAAGAACTAAACTATATCCTGTTTTGAATTAAAATGAGATTACTTTTTCGTATATCTGATTTATTAGTAATCCTGGTTTCCATTAGCAAGATAGAAATGATCTCTGCTTCAGAGACTGAAAATTTTACTAATGATTAATATATGCTAGCCATCAGATGTTCTGTTTATTTTTCTCCCCAAACTTTAGATTAAAACCACTTTATCTTATCTTTCCAATTTTAGCCTTCTAATAGCAAGAATTGGTGAATATAAGCTACTAATTATGTTTTTTCTTTTCTTTCCTTTTGGGCATGCCGCACGGCATGCAGTCTTAGCTCCCCTACCAGGGATTGAACCCACACCCCCTTCGGTGGCAACACAACGTCCTAACCATTGTACCTCCAGGGAATTCCCTATATCTTGTTTCTTTACCAAGGCCAGAGTGTGAGGCTTCCCGCTCCCACTCCCCACCACCTCCACCACGACCTACCCACCCACCCCTCCAGGGACCAGTGAGTTGCAGGAATGCAATTGCTGTGGAAATCATTTCTCCCTTCATGACACCTGACTCTGATGAACACCATATGCAGTTCGATTGACAAGTTTGATGCTGCCACTAGATGCACTGGCACACTTTTATATCTTCACAAGGAAGAAATACCACAAATATGAGAACCACATTTGTTCTCTTAAAACAACTTGTTTTTCCCATGTTTGATTTTGCTCTAATGTTTTGAACTGGATTTTTGCTGCTGGTAGTGTGCTGCGAATGGTAACTTTGTGTTGTGAATGATCTTGAGAGGATGAAGCAGAACCTCCCAGCCATGAGAAAGATTTGATATTTGTGTTGTGAAGTTCTTGTAAATTATAATGGAAGGAACTGACAAGTAGGAATTTTTTAATTTGGGGCTGTCCATTGGCCCTACAGGCTGTCGATGATTGCAATTTGAAAATCTCAAAGTAAACATGATCATAGGAGATTAATCAAATTAATTAAACTTTTAACAAAGTCTCTCTTCGATTACAACAGATTGTTAGTTAAGGCCACTAGAAAACATCAGCCAGCTGTGTGATCCCTTTATATTTCTCAACTGCTTCTAAAATATTAGAATGATTTGCTAATACCTGGTAGAAAACTGATCACTGTGTTTTTTATAGTAATTGAATGGCTTATGGTTAATGTGATGTTGAAAGCTGTACCTCCCTTGAATATGTTTCGTGTAGTTTTGAAATTTATGTTATATATTAATTTAAACCAAATAAGATACCTACATTTTCATAATTATTTTCTCTTCTAGCTCATTTTCACAGAAAGAGGATTTGGGATGTACACAGTTGCCAGAAAAAATTGTCTTGAAATCAAATTCTTAAAACCACTAAGCCAACCTGCCTGCTTGCCTCCCTTCTTTTCTTCCTTCCTTCCTGCCTTCCTTTTTTGGGGGTCTCCTCTTTGGCTAGTATTTAATATCACTTGTGAGGCTAGTGCTGTGATGGCCATCTACTGTGTGATATCCACTTAATCCATTGATGTGAAAGCAACAAGGACTTATTTTCTCCCTTTTGTAGGCAATGGCATTCCAACTGTTTTTTGACATCTTTAATTTTAGAGGTTGCCAATGATCAGATCAGGGTCAAGACTGACTTCAAATATTTTAGTAAGAAGCAGAAAGAAAAATGAGATCCTAACTTTCTAGTCTCCTGATCTACACATCTCCATTGATGAATTAAAGCTATATGGGTGTGAAATTTGGTATGGAGACTTAGGCTGCTTGAGCACCTTTTATCCCATAATAGTTGTGGAATGTGAAGATCTGAATTTTCATGGGGGCGCTGATATTTCATGGCCAACAATTGGTTTTTTAAAGGCCTTGTCATTTCAGATTGCCATGGGGTCCGGTTATTGCTGCTGTAAATGTGTATATGAACCTGCCTCCCAATGAACTTATTGCAGTGGTGCTAACTTGTCTTGACACTCTTGCCAACAGTTCTAGTGGCCCTGTGTGTAGTCACCGCACAGGTTTTGTGGAGGATTCAGCCTAAACTTCTGGGATGAATTTCTATGGACAAGAAATATACTGGCTTTAAAAATTAAGAGGTTTGATTCTGTTTTGAATATGGATATCAAATGAATCTGAGCACATGACATTTTAATGCCGTTTGTCTTTTCAAATAGATTTACCTTCTAATGCATGTGATGACAAGACTTTGCTCATCAGCTAGAACATACATTTCAGAGGAGTTGTTACCTAAAATATTATCATAAGGCATAAGAAAACACACGATTTAAGTTGCCTTTCATGAACATAATTAAGAATTAATAAGCCAGTACCAGTGGCTAGTGCCCAGAATTTCCACTGTTTTGCCTTTTGTGACCTGTGTTATTAAAAGTCCATTATTTTTACAGACTTTATTAAATTGGATCTTATTAAAGCATTCTATATTTGCATTTGGTCTTTCATAATTCATTATTATTATGACATTTACTTTTTACCATCAGATCTGAAAACATATCATAAGCTACCCTTTTCTCTTGAAAGAAATGCTAATTTCAAACAGTCCTCTAATAGAAGAGAAAAGCTTTATCAGTTTTTTCATTTATTCCAGATCGTGTTAAGAATACTAATGCTAGACTTCAGTATGCTAATATCTCTGAGCTTTTTTTGGTCAAAAGCTTAGAATTATTATTTTTATCCCATACCAAGTATGAAACTAGAAGACCTCCTACTACTGGAGAAAACACAATTCTCAAGTACAATTCTTGATTCTAAGGACTTGTGAAAATGTTGCTAGATCCTGTTTAGACTAGGATGATGCCGGTTAATTTAACTTTTACCACCCGATACTTGTCCCCTTTAAGAAATTTTTCCTCTTAAAATTCATTTTGTTTGTTTTTCTCATAGTTTAGGGTAATATAGGGTGTGTGGCCTGCTTTTCTGTAGGATAATCATTTCTATACCATTTATGATGTAGTTGAAAACTTAAATACAGTAATATTTTACATATTGATATCAGACTGTCTAATTTTAATATAGCTAATAAAACACAATGACTTTTTTCTTAGCGTAGTGATAAATTTATTAAACTCTGAAATGAAACTAACTTTGGATTTTGTCTCATTTTAGATTTCTGACAATGTGCAATAGACACTTTGGCAGCGTTGTTGCACAAACCATTCGGACTCAAAAAACAGATCAGTTTCCACTTTTTCTGATTATTATGGGAAAGCGATCATCTAATGAAGTGTTAAATGTGATACAAGGTAAAGTACATATCACAAGGGAAGTAGAGTGTCTCCTTATGTATGTGATAACCTTGTAATATTTACCATCAAAGCTGAAAGTAATTCTCTGTATTGGTGAATATCTTTGCATTTTAAAATATAGAACACCCGGAAAAAGAATATCTTCAAAAAGTATAGGTGCGGGCTTCCCTGGTGGTGTAGTGGTTGGGAGTCCGCCCGCCGATGCAGGGGGCGTGCGTTCGTGCCCCGGTCTGGGAGGATCCCGCGTGCCGCGGAGCGGCTGGGCCCATGGGCCGTGGCCGCTGGGCCTGCGCGTCCGGAGCCTGTGCTCCGCAATGGGAGAGGCCGCGACAGTGAGAGGCCCGCGTACCGCAAAAAAAAAAAAAAAAAATAGTATAGGTGCTATGAAATATGCTTCATGAAAATCCAACATAAACATCTTAATAAAACTGCACAGCCCTTGGGACATAGGATAATCATGTTAAATATTCAGAATTGCTAAATTTTCTAAACTAGAAATTAAGCCATAATCAGTCATCAAATATGATATTTCATTCATACACACACACACACACACACACACACACACACACATATATTTCTTGCTGTAATGTTGATTGGTTGAAGGAAATCCTTATCTTTAGTTATCTGGAAAAACCAGTGACTGGATATTGTGAATTGAATAGTTCACAGTGGCAGTCGTTTCACCTCATTTGTGTGAATCCACGTCTAGAATGCAACCCTGAGGTGTGAAGCTATAGGATGCCTGTCAATTTAATCACAGTGCACACATTCTTTACCAAAAAAATGAGTGATGTTTTTTATGTTACTAATGTATCCTAAGTATTAGTATAAAAAATTCCTTTATACATGGCAAAGCTTGCATTGAAAACAGTATCTTTTCTATGCCGCAGGGAAAAGGATGTTTCAGATGCTCCAAGCTAAAGCTTGTGTCTGAGATACTTAATTTCTGCCCCTATTTAAGTCACAAGTTCTGTAGCAGGTAATGTAATGGAGGAAGGGGTATAAATTCAAGTGCCTTTAAAACTCAAAACAAAACCTCTGGTATTTTATGTTTTCTCTATAGCTAGAGCATTCACTTTCACAAACAGTGTTAAAGAAGACCTGCTGCGGGAACAAAATGCATAGAGTAAATAGATAATGAAGATAATATTTCATTCCTGTTTTCATATTAATTAATCATATTAATTAATTTCATATTAATTAATATTTCATTCCTGTTTACTGTAATATTTCCAGCAATATTACAGTCAATAGTGGTTCTCAAAGCATGGTCCATGGGCCTTAGAGGTCCCCTAGATCCTTTCAGGGAATCTACAAGGTCTATTTTTGATAGACTCTTTTTTTGCTTTCTTTTTTACTGTATTGACATTTGTACTAAGTGGCACAAAATCAGTGCTGTGTAAAACTGCTGGCATCTTAGCACAAATCAAGGCCATGACACAGAACTGTACTGGTAGTCATATTTTTCACCTCCATGTATGTGCATTTTTTTAAATTATTATTTTATTAATTTTTAACCGTCTTTATAGTTTGTGTGATGCAATGGGCAGACATTTCTCCAGGATGAACAAAGTGAGTCTGTTACTTCAAGAAAAAGAACTGACAACATTTGTTGCCAATGATAAAATTTGAGTTTTTAAGCAAAAAGTTATATCCTACATTTAAGATTGACAGCTTAAATACTTTTCTGGTGATGTCAATGGTGATGATAATAAATGTGATTTTTTTGATATCATAAAATAAGACGTGTCAACATTCAGAAGAAATGCATGACTCCGTGAACCAACATTTTCCAAATGACCAATGCATAATGTTATAAACTCATGCATGAGTAAAAGATCCATTCAAAGGGCAAAATAGACCAGTGGATTTTAATATAACAAAGTACAATAAGTTCATTGATAACGGTTTCAAATTCCTCCCATACCTAACCTTGAAAAAAATTCCACTTGTCAGTTTGGGTGTATTAAAGAAAAATATCTACAATTATCTATTAAAATACTCCTCCTTTTTCCAACTATATATCTGTGTGAGGCCATAATTGCTTCATAAATTTCAACCAAGACAACACATTATAGCTGGTTTAATGTAAATATAGATATGAGAATCCAGTTGCATTTTATTAAACCAGACATTAAAGAAATTTGCAAAAATGTTAAAAGAAATTACATTCTTCTCACTGAACTTTTTCTTTTGGAACATATAGTTATTTTTCATAAATGTGATATTTATATTAACAAATTATGGGGGTTTTTTTGATGTTGATGTGTTTTTTTTTGTTTGATGTGTTTTTTTTGATGTTGGGTTTTTTTTGATGTTTTTTTTTGATGTTAGTAATTTATTTATTTATTTTTGCTGTGTTGGGTCTTCGTTTCTGTGCGAGGGCTTTCTCTAGTTGTGGCAAGCGGGGGCCACTCTTCATCGCGGTGCGCAGGCCTCTCACTATCGTGGCCTCTCTTGTTGCAGAGCACAGGCTCCAGATGCGCAGGCTCAGTAGTTGTGGCTCACAGGCCTAGCCACTCCGTGGCATATGGGATCCTCCCAGACCAGGGCTCAAACCCGTGTCCCCTGCATTAGCAGGCAGATTCTCAACCACTGCACCACCAGGGAAGCCCCAAATTATGGGTTTATTATTGTTACTTTTAAATGAATTGATAAATATGTTTTAGAAATTTCAGTTTTAATTTCTAACACAGTAAATGTCGGTAATCATAACCCACATAAAAATTCTTCAGGGATCTCAATAGTTTTTAAGAGTATAAAGAGGTTCTGTTGCAATAGGCTATAAAAAATAAATTTTCCCTGAACTGCATTAACTGGAACCTTTCTCCATCTTGGATCATTAAGGGCTTAGGTATAAAATACCTTCAAGTACAGTTTGGCAATGAGCCTGTATAGTTAGGGCTGAAGCATAGTTGATAAGCAGTGACTTTAAGCCTGAAAATTAATGACCAGTGTGTAGTACCTGTAAAATTATACTATTTCCCCATTGATGATTCTAGTACCCTCCACAAAGTATTCATGGCCCATACTCATTGTTAGTCACTACAGTTTACAAATAAGAAATGGAAACCCAAAGATTTGCCTGGTAACAAAATCTACGTTGAAGGTTCTCTTATTAAACTTTTTGCCATTTGTTATACCTGTTAATAATAACTGTCAGTGATTGTGTGTGTGCTATGTACCAGGCACTTTACATTATCTCTGATCCTTCTAAGAACCCTACAAAGGTAGTGTTATCTTCATTTTGCAGATAAAGAAATTGATCGTTAGAGAGCTAGAGTCACTCCCTCTTCTCTTATTCATTTGTTTACTAAGTGAATATTTATTAAGCCCTTATCATGTGCTAGGCAATTTCTAGGTACCAGATCATGTAGTTATAAGTAGCAGAACTAGGGTTAGAACTCTGACTACAAAACCAGTTCTGCTTTCTTGGTAACATGATATCACACCAAGATAATACTTGTTCTCTAGCTCATTTATTGAGAGAGTAGTGCTGATGTGAGCAAATTAGATTATTTCTTTGGCTAAGGACCGCAGCTGCTCCCTAACTGCATGTTGCCAGTGGTCATAAGGGAAACTGGGAAAGGACCATTGAAAGATTATGTTAGTCAAACCCTACTCTGGAAGAATACAAGCAAGGGTGCTTACTATTTGTTGTCTCGTTGGTGGCCATTCCATTAATGGGACAAGAAGACACCTTCTCAGGCCCTGGAGAAGACAGGCTCTTTTGCCTGTAGGTTTGAAAGAAGAGAAAAATTGCTATATCTTTATGTATCTTCATGAGTTTCCTTCTCTCTTGTAGATGCATCCAAAGCAAATAACAGAACTTAATGCATGCAAGAAATGGCATATATTTGCTATATGTTTGTTACAAACTTGGACAGGGAATAAAATAACATTCAAGAAAATCAAATATTACAATACTTTCTCCATAAAGATTATAGCATAGTCATTTGAAAGCAGCTGAAAGGGAAAAATATCAGTTGGGAAAAAAAAATTTTTTTTTTTTCAGAAATTGAATTACTGCTTGTTTCACCAAAGAATTTTTAGTGATAGGAGATAATTCTAAGTAAACAGTATGCTAAGATGGCAAAGGAGACAGGCTTCTGAGTCAGACTCATATGGTTTCAAATCCTGGCCCTATAACTTAACCAACTTGACGTTGGTTAGTCAGGTTACTTGAGCTCTCTAAGCCTCATTTTCCTTCTTGTTACAATCAAAATCACAATAACACCTTCATAGAATTGTTGTACAGATTAAATGAGATTTTATATCTATAAACCTAATCACTTAATGTAATTTGTTTGGCATATAAACAAATGGTAGTTGTTGCTAGCGTTATTAAGTAGATATGTTTTCCTAACTTGAAAGATACTTTGATCCTCATGACTTGGATATTCTTCTTGCAGTGCTGAAAGTCCTTTTTATTAAGTAAGAGACTGTTCCCTCAAATCTAAGTATTCTGAAATTTCAATTGCCAGTATACTGCTTTGTTCTCTTTCTGAAAATATGAAACTTTTCAGTGAAAACATGAAAGTTTTTATTAGCATGCCAGTCTGTAATTTTTTTAGACTGTAGTTATTCCTTACTGATTAATTCTAGAATGACTTTCCATTTTATAATGACTTTAATGTGAAGTTTGGCTATCTCCATGTGTTGCAAGGTAACACAACAGTGGATGAGTTAATGATGAGACTCATGGCTGCAATGGAGATCTTCACGGCCCAGCAACAGGAAGATATAAAGGATGAGGTAAGGTGAAATGTTAAGTAGACCTTTAATAGGATTTGTTGAGATAATTTGTCAAATGGTGATGCTTGCCTATGTCATGATGGATAAATAAGGCATTGATGAAGATGTGTTTCCACATGAACGAAGGGTTTTTATGCCACTGAATTTACCTTTCAGTCCATTCTTTTCATGACCCAAGACCCAACAATTTGTTTAACTTTATGGACATTTATACTTTGCTAGATTTGATGACAGGAGGTCGATTTACAGGAAACGAATTCTGAAGCATGTTTACAGAAGAAACTACAGTTCAGGAAATCCAATCTATTATATGGGTTTTTCACTCACTTTTAAGGTCCTCTTACTCTTTTTAAGTATTGAGATTGATTAGCAATAAACACATTTTACACTTGAACATATTTTTGAAGCACTGTGAGAATTAGTAAAAAGATCACCAGAATTCTGAATTTAGCAGTCTCCCGAACATATTTAGATGGTATAGATGAGATGAGCATGGAACCTCAAATAGAATAATAATAACAGCAATATTCATAATGACAATAGTAGTCAACACTTACTGAATATCTGTAATGTACTAGGCACTATGCAAAGCACTTTACATTTATCATCTCATGTGATCCTCAAAACAATCCCTTGAGGCTGCATATGAGTCAGAGTTCTGGCTGGAAACAGATGACACTTTCAAACTGGGTTGTTTGAAAAGAGTTTAATAAGGGAACTATTTATGAAGATATGGGCAGAGTTTATGGGAGTCAACAATGGATAGTACACTCTAGGGCTAAAGGAAGCCATTACTACCCTTAGGCCTAAAGGCCTAGGAGAAGGTGGTATATGAAGAGGATCGCTTCTATTAGAGAGATATAGCCAACCCTTGGTGAACTGGTAAGGAAGAAACTAAGGAATAGCTTCCCTTTCCTTTTATACTCTGATCTCCTGCTAGTACCTCCTATTGACCTAACCCAACTAGAAACTGAAAGGCAGGCAAGTAAACCTCCCTGGGCAAAAAGCTAGGTAGAGCATGGATACTGAGGGGCAGATGGAACATAATCCAACACAGATTGGTATTGTCATCTCTACTTTTCAGATGAGAAAACTGAGGATCAAAAAGTTTAAGTTAATTTACCCAAGGGTCACACAGCTAGTAGGATCTATAATAATCTCAAGTAATTATTAGTGCTTTATCAGTCAAGAAATTTCTGGATTTGGAAAACAGTCTCAAGATAAAATATGAAATAAATCTTATCATTTATTAATTTGAGATGCTAAGTTCGTATATCCATCAAATTATTCTTTTTAATTTTCTCTTTGTTTTTAATTTTTAAAGAAAGATTTACATAGAACAAATAAAGGAGAGTTTGATTTCTGAGCAATGATGAAAAGTTTCCACGTATAATGAGTGTTTTCAATACAATACTCTAGCTATTACAAATGGGAAAAACATAAACAATTTCCATTTAACCTTGTACTGTTGTATTTAACTTTATTTACTTGTCTCTGTCTTCTACTAGACTGTGAGTTAAAGAGCAAGGGTTGTATCGTATTCATGTTTGTAACTCTGTCTTCTAACAGTGTACCTAGGACAACGTAGGCACTCAAAAAATGTTTGTAAGTGATTGAATAAATGAATAGTTGAAAGAATTTACATGAAATAATGTGACTTGAAAAAATAATACTTGATTACAATGATATAAAACATGATGTATCCACATTAACAAATATGAAAATTCTGAGCACTATACCTAGAGTTTTAATACTCAGTAGATTCCTTTTATTACTATAAAAATGTTGTTTGTAATTTTTCTTAGTAGTGTTTCATTTACTCTGAGGGAAAGGTAATCGGGTATATGGTAGAATGGTGTTTATCTGTTACTTTATAAATTGACACTGACATTTTGAAATAATGAAGTACTGTACTTAGTTAGGAATTTGTAATAATAGGTGTGTTGCCATTCAAGATTACATTTATCCTGGAATAGAGGCATTGATTGACAATAATTCACTAAACACATTCTTCAGCCATTTAAACCTTGATTCTCATTAGTACTCGATTTACAGATTATGCTGTATAATAATATGAATGCACAATATTTGCGTGCATATTCCCAGTTCATTTTCATTTTAATTTGTGTTCCTCATAATTCATTGGTAAGGAAATTGACTTTAATTCATTTAATACTGAGCACAAAACTTAATATGAGGGTTACAGGAAAAATCTAAGACTCCGTATAATTGAAATTTTTTATTGAAATTTAACTGCAAGAGATAAAAGATTTCTCTTTGTTTTTGTTTTTAGAGTGTCTTATGAAAGTTATCTTTCAGGTCATAAGTAGAGTTCCTAAGAAAAGCTTTTCTAAGTTTAAAAACTTCTTTTAGACTATGCACAGATCATGATTTGGTATCTGCTGAGTAAGTGATAAGAAACACTGTCCCTTGTAATTGTGAATTTGGCTTTACTTTATAAAAAATTTCAAATAAAACTTAAGCATACAGTTAAAATTAAATTGTGAACACGTTTGAAGGATGGCTTCCTCGGCCTGAATTTATTTAAACTCATCTTTGATTCAGTTACGTCCATCATTTCAATGATACCTTTGTATTAGTGCAACCAGAGATTCCTATATTACATAAAGCTTTTATTAAATAAAACCAAGCCCAAAGCATATTCATACTCTGAGTCATTCTTCAATGGCTCAGAATGGGCTAACCTTTATATCGCTAATTGTTCTGTCTCTAACCAGGAAGTATAAATTATGTATGAGCCTCTGTTTTGACAGAACTATCTCCATATAGATTTATTCATAGACATTTTTATTAATGGTATTAGTTTGGTTTTATAAGTGTTTACTGAGCATCTATGAAGAATATAGCACTGGGCTAGGTCCTGGGGACAGAGAGGTGCTTTGCTCTAGTGAGGGGCTATTTGCAAAGAAGGGATGAGGAGAAAAGCAAATATCACTATATGACAGTGGCCACATTTTAGCATCTGTTTTTGATTACAGCTTGGTTCCAAACAATAGATGCTTTCTAACATGTAAATGGAGTCAGTTTTTTCATATGTACTAGTTTTTTTAGCTGTGAATAATCTCAAAACCTCTGATTATCAAGTGTTTATTATACTTAGCTCTTGATGTATTTGTGGTTTCATTCATTTGTTCGTTCATCCATTCAACACTAATTTACTTAGAATCCTCTATCGTAGGTGCAAGAATTACCCCTTTCCAGCCTAACCACTCTGATTAATTTGTATCTAAGCAATATCTCTGTAATTGTCAAAACCCAAATGTTGGAGATCAGGGCAGATTTCAAGGTCAGGAACAGCATTCTCATTTCTTTGGTAATGGTAAGAATATACTAGTGGAACATGGGCAACATATGCCAGAGGGGCCTTTTTAGGCTTACCCTTTAAGGATTCTGATTTGAGACTTAAAAACAGTACTGCCACAGCACAGGGAGGGTAGGTTTATTGGCTCAAGGCAGCTTTTTGTGTTGCCAAAGGAAATTGTTGGCTTTGTGTTTGCCCCATGGAATGTGTAACTTTTTTGTCCTAAGTTTTGTCTTTATCTTACTGTTTGAAGCACTGAACTCCTTTTCCTTTCATCTGTTTAAAATCTCACCATTGTCATACCCATTCTCTTTCCAGAACTAACAATGATAAACAGGATACAGATTCTGGCTTCTGTTGATGTTTTCTTTAAAACAGGAGTAAGTCATCACAAGATAGAGAATAAAAACAGTATCTTTGTGCAAAAACTAAAGCAAAACATATACAACAGACCAACCTTTAAAAGGATCTTTCACTATTAGGCTTCTTTAAAAATATATCTGGACTACTTCCTGAAGCTAGCAAGAATAGTATCAATAGTTTTGTTAGGAGAGTTTTCCCTGATATAGCTATGTATAAATCTATATGTGAGATTAAAAACAAAAACAAAAGTCAGTATTTTTAAACATCAGAATTTCACTGAAAGTGTAAAAGTCAGAGAAGATCTAATACCCAGAAGTAACTTTAAGGAAGAAGAGCTAATTGAGTTAACTGTTAATGATTCGAGCACTAAATGGATAGTTGAGAATACCATAGACGGCTTTCTGTAGTTGGTTGCTTTCTGCTCACAAAAGGGTGGTTGTTTTTTTTTTTGTTTTTTTTTTTTGAGATATCATTGACATATAACATTGTATTAGTTCCAGGTGTACAACGTTAATGATCTGATATTTGTATATATTACAAAATGATCACCACAATAAGTCTGGTTAACATCCATCACCACACATAGTTATAATTTTTTCTTGTGAAGAGAATTTTTAAGATCTACTCTTAGCAACTTTCAGATATACAAAACAGTATTATTAACTGCAGTCACCATGCTGTCCATTACACCCCCATGACTTAATTATTTTATAACAGGAA
This sequence comes from Neophocaena asiaeorientalis asiaeorientalis, assembly GCF_003031525.2. Lineage (NCBI taxonomy): Eukaryota > Metazoa > Chordata > Mammalia > Artiodactyla > Phocoenidae > Neophocaena > Neophocaena asiaeorientalis. The sequence continues at coordinate 3,148,101 of NW_020172632.1, read as the reverse complement.
GTCTGTACCTTTCAACTAACTTCATCCATTTTACCCACCTCTCAATCAGCCACGCCAGCCCACTCACTCTGATCTCTGCCAACCATCAATCTTTTCTCTGTATCTATGAGCTTGATTTTCTTTTTTTTTTAGATTCTACATATAAGTAAGATTATGTGGTATTTTTCTCTGACTTATTTCACTTAGCATAATGTTCTCAACGGTCCATCATGTTGTCAGAAATGGCAAGACTTTCTTCTTTTCTATGAATAAATAAGATTCCATTACACACACACACACACACACACACACACACACACACACCACATTTTCTTTATCCGTTTATTCACTGATGGATATTTAGTTTGCTTATATGTCTGAGATGTTATAAATCATACTGCAGTGAACATGAAGGTGCATATATCTTTTCAAGTTAGTGTTTTTGTTTCCTTCAGATAAGTACCCAGAAGTGGAATCTCTGGATCATATGGTAGTTCCATTTTTAATTTTTCTGAGGAAGCTCTACACTGTTTTCCATAGTGGCTGCACCAATTTACATTTTTACCAACAGTGTAGAAAGGTTCCCTTTTCTCCACATCCTCGTCAACACTTGTTATTTTTTGTCTTCTTGATAATAGCCATTCTAACAGGTGTGAGGTGATATTTCATGGTTTTAATTTGCATTTTCCTGATAATTAGTAATGTTGAGTACCTTTCCATGTACCTGTTGGCCACCTGTATATGTTCTTCGGGAAAATGTCTATTCAGAATCCCTGCCCATTTTTTAATCAGATTGTTTGTTTGTTTTGCTGTTGAGTTGTATGAGTTATTTATATATTGAATATTAATCCCTTATCAGATACATGATTTGCAAATATTTTCTCCCATTCGGTAGCTTGACTTTTCATTTTGTTGATGGTTCCCTTTGCTGTGCAACAACCTTTTAATTTGATGTACTCTTCTGTGTGTATATTTTTGCTTTTACTGCCTTTGCTTTTGGTGTCAGATCCAAAAAATCATTGCCAAGACTGATGATAAGGAGCTTACTACCTATGTTTTCTACTAGGAGTTTTATGCTTTCAGATCTTAATTCAAGTCTTGAATTCAATTTTAGCTGATTTTTGTGTATGGTGTAAGATAGTGGCCAAGTTTCTTTCTTTTGCATGTAGCTGTACAGTTTTCCCAACACCATTTTTGGAAGAGACTGTTCTTTCCCACTTGTATATTCTTGGCTCCTTTGTCATAAAATAATTGACAATTTATACATGGGTTTATTTCTGGCCTTTCTATTCTGTTCCATTGATCTATGTGTCTGTTTTTATGCCAATACCATACTGTTTTGACTACTATAGCCTTGTAATATAGTTTGAAATCAAGGAAGGCTGATGCCTCCATCTTTGTTGTTGGCTTTTTTTTTCTTCTTCTTCTTAAGATTGCTTGGGTATTCAGAATCTTTTATGGTTTTATACAAATTTTAGGATTCTTTGTTCTATTTTTGTGAAAAATGTCCTCAGAGTTTTGATAGAGATTGCATTGGATCTGTAGATAACTTTGGGTAGTATGATGACTTTTCATTTTGTTGATGGTTCCCTTTGCTGTGCAACAACCTTTTAATTTGATGTACTCTTCTGTGTGTATATTTTTGCTTTTACTGCCTTTGCTTTTGGTGTCAGATCCAAAAAATCATTGCCAAGACTGATGATAAGGAGCTTACTACCTATGTTTTCTACTAGGAGTTTTATGCTTTCAGATCTTAATTCAAGTCTTGAATTCAATTTTAGCTGATTTTTGTGTATGGTGTAAGATAGTGGCCAAGTTTCTTTCTTTTGCATGTAGCTGTACAGTTTTCCCAACACCATTTTTGGAAGAGACTGTTCTTTCCCACTTGTATATTCTTGGCTCCTTTGTCATAAAATAATTGACAATTTATACATGGGTTTATTTCTGGCCTTTCTATTCTGTTCCATTGATCTATGTGTCTGTTTTTATGCCAATACCATACTGTTTTGACTACTATAGCCTTGTAATATAGTTTGAAATCAAGGAAGGCTGATGCCTCCATCTTTGTTGTTGGCTTTTTTTTTTCTTCTTCTTAAGATTGCTTGGGTATTCAGAATCTTTTATGGTTTTATACAAATTTTAGGATTCTTTGTTCTATTTCTGTGAAAAATGTCCTCAGAATTTTGATAGAGATTGCATTGGATCTGTAGATAACTTTGGGTAGTATGAACATTTTTATTCCTAGGTATTTTATTCTTTTTGATGCAGTCGTACATTGGATTGTTTTCTTAATTTCTCTTTCTGATAGTTTGTTGTTAGCATGTAGAAACAACAGATTTTTTTATGTTGATTTTGTATCCTGCAACTTTACTGAATTTATTTATTAGTTCTAACACGGTTTTTTGGTGGTACCTTTAGGGTTTTCTATATATAATATCATGACATCTGCAAATAGTGACAGTTTTACTTCTTCCTTTCTAATTTTGATGGCTTTTATTTGTTTTTTCTTGCCTGATTGCTCTAGCTAGGACTTCTGATACTACATTGAATAAAAATGAAAAGAAAAGAACATCCTTGTCTTGTTCCTTATCTTAGAAGAAAAGCTTTTAGCTTTTCACAGTTGAGTATGATGTTGGCTATGGGCTTGTCATAAATGGCCTTTAGTTTGTTGAGGTACATTCCCTCAATACCCACTTTGTTGAGAGTTTTTATCACAAATGGATGTTGAGTTTTGTCAAGTGCTTCTTCTGCATCTATTGAGATGATCATATGTTTTTTATCCTTTGTTTTGTTAATGTGGTATATATCACATTGAGTTATTTGCGTATATTAATCCACTCTTGCATCCCTGGAATAAATCCCACTTGATCATGATGTAATATCCTTTTAATGTGTCATTGAATTCAGTTTGGAAATATTTTGTTGAGGATTTTTGCATCTATGTTCATCAGGAATATTGGCCTGTAATTTTCCAATCCTGTGGTGCCCTTGTCCAGTTTTGGTATCAGAGTGATGCTGGCCTTATAAAATGCATTTGGCAGTGTTTCCTACTCTTCTATATTTTGGAGGAGTTTGAGAAGGATTGGAATTAATAATTCTTTAAATGTTGGTAGAATTCACCTGTGAAGCCATCTGGTCCTGGACTTTTGTTTGTTGAGAGGTTTTTTGATTACTGATTTAATCTCCTTAAATCGATCTTTTCAGATTTCCTGTTTCTTCATGATTCAGTCTATACATTATGTATGTGTCTATACATTTATCCATTTCTTCTAGGTTATCTAATATGTTGGTGTATACTTGTTCATAGTAGTCTCTTATGATCCTTTATATTTCAGTGGTATCAGTTGTAATGTATACTCTTTCTGATTTTGACTCCTGTCTTTTTTTCTTGGTGAGTCTAGCTGAAGGTTTGTCAATTTTGTTTATCTTTCCAAAAAACCAGTTCTTATTTCATTGATCTTTTCTGTGGTCTTTTTATTCTCTTTCATTTCTTTCCACTCTGATTTTTGTTATTTTTCTTCCCTCTACTAACTTTGTTAGTAGAACAACTTTGTTCTTCTTTTTTTAGTTTCCTGAGATATAGTTAGGTTGTATTCAAACAACCTTTCTTGTTTCTTGATGTAGGCATTTGTCGCTATGAAATTCCCTCTTAGAACTGCTTTTGCTGCATCCCATAAGTTTTGTTATGTTGTATTTCTTTTCATTTGTCTCAAGGTATTTTTTTGATTCCTTGATTTCTTCTTTGACCCGTTTGTTGTTCATTAGCATGTTGTTTAATCTTTATATATTTGTGGATTTTCCAGTTTTCTCCTTGTAATTGATTTCTAGTTTCATTACTTTGATTGGAAAAGATGCTTGATACGATTTAACTCTTCTTAAATTTGTTAAGACTTGTTTTGTGACCTAATATATAATCCATCCTGGAGAACATTTCATGTGCACTTAGGAAGAATGTGTATTCTGTTGCTTGTGGATGGAGTGTTCTATATATGTCTGTTAACTCCATCTTGTCTAAATGTTGTTTAACTCCAGTGTTTCCTTATTGGTTTCTTGTCTGGATGATCCATCCATTATGAAAGGGGTGTATTAAAGTCCTCACTATTATTGTGTTGCTATCTATTTCTTCCTTTAGGTCTGTTAATATTCATTTTATATGTTTAGATGCTCCTATGTTGGGTGCATACATTTTTTTTAATTTCAAAAAAATATTTATTCATTCATTCATTTTGGCTGCTCTGGGTCTTACTTGCAGCACGTGGGCTCTTCATTGTGGCACGTTTAGTTGTGGCATGCAGACTCTTAGTTGCGGCATGCATGTGGGATCTAGCTCCCCAACCAGGGATCAAACCTGGGCCCCCTGCATTGAGAGCGTGGAGTCTTACCCACTGGACCATCAGGGAAGTCCCTAAATGTTTTAAAAGGGTTCTTCATCCAATGATTTTTCTCCATAGTTAGGTCCAGATCACAGAAGATGATGTTTTCGCTCATCTTGCTTGTATATATTCATTTCATAAATATTTATTGGTCTTTTTCTAGGTACCAGATGTAGGGCACCAGTAACACAGTTGTAAGCAAGACAGACAGGGTCCCTGGACTTACAACCCAGCAGTTCCAAGTTGATGAAGCCCCAGGAGCACCCAGCTAGGGTGAGCTAGACATGCTATATAAGCAATTTGACATGGAACACAGAAGGGCTCTTGCATTCTGCCAGTGCAAGCTATGAGGCAGGTAGTACAGGTAAGAAATAAGATAATAATTGTAGTCATTCTTCAAGTTCCTCCTATATATCAGGTATAGTTCTAATCTCTAAGGCAATGTTTTTCAGTGTGTTTCCTAAACTATTGGTGTACTCAGCTATCTATCAAGGATTCCAAGCAGTTAGGTGTTAACAAGCAACATAATCAGTTTTGTTCACTTTTATTTCACATTTTGAAATGTGAAATAAATTATGGTATCCCTCCAAATCCTATTTCATTCACTGTATCTTTTACAATTTATTAGACTCCTCATGTACAACAAGAATTGCATTGGTTGCTTAGTCTTGACAAATACTCATTTAACTGGGGCAGTTGATTTGGCTTCTGAACTTTCATGTCATTCATGTGTTATTCTTAAGTTTACATTCATTTTTCCTTGGTAAATTAGTTATATTATATTCTTAGTTCACCAGAATTGATCGTGGCTTACGTGTGGTTCATTGAAGCATAAAAACAGTGATGAAAATACTATAATAAATACTGTAAATCAGTACAGATAGTTGGAACTACTTCAACATCAGTGTAAACATAATTCAGAGAACTATAGTGCTAGTATAGGAAATGCCAAGGCAGCTGACTCTGATTTTAATGATTTCACACTAGCTTCTATAAAAGAAAATTTTGACTGAGAAGTAAATATATGAAAATTGATTATATAGGAAAAGCAATCTATTTACCCTTAGTGCCACTGTTTCTGTTATAAAATTTTTCATAAAACCATGAGGTCTTCAAAGTTTTTGTTTCATTTGTAAGTAAAGCCCAATGACCTACCTCTCTGTTAAATCAATAGATTTTTTCAGAGCAAGAGAAAAAAGAATACTTACCACTAAAACAATTTTTTAAATTTTATTGCTTAAGTCAGAGAAGTAACCAAACCAGGAGAAATTGCTTACAAATTGGACTCTTTGAGGTAAAAATGGATTCAAATATTACTCCTGACAAGAAACTTGTAAATCCAGCTACTACAAAGTTAACAATAGAAAAAAAAAATGCTCAAACAAGACAGGAGAATAAGTTCCTAGGGAAGTACCTCATCAAATGGCACTGTTGGATGGCATGCAATGGCAATAGGATGGTCTGTGGAAGAGTAGTGACCACACTGTGCTCACTATCTTGCTTTTCGGTTAGATAAAACCACTACTGTGTGTGAAGTGAGAATCGGTTCTTGGCATATTGTTATACGTATATATATATGAGGTAGAATCATCTCTTCATTCTGTTCATCAATGAGAAATGTATATTACCAGAGAAGTTTTAACTTAATGATGATTTTGCAAATTCTGAGTTAGATTTTAAAAGATAAGGTAGAATCAGTACTGATGACAAAATTACTTCAAAGAACACCATCCAGAAAGTGCAAAAACAACCCACAGATTGGGAGAAAATCTTTGCAAATCATATATTTGATAAGGGACTTGTATCTAGAATATATAAAGACCACTTACAACTCAATAATAAAAAGGGATATTACTCCCATTAAAAATTGTGCAAAGGATCTGAATAGACATTTCTCCAAGGAAAATAAGCAAATGACCAATAAGCACATGAAAAGATGTTCCATATCATTGGTAATCAGGCAAATGCAAATCAAAACCACAGTGAGATACCACTTCACACCAACTACAGTGGCTAGAATCAAAAAGTTAGATAACAAGTGTTGGTGAGGATATGGAGAAAGTTGAACCCTTGTAGACTGCTGGTGGGAATATAAGATGGTGAAACTGCTTTGGAAAATAGTCTGGCACTTTCTCAATTGATTAAACATAGCTACCATATGATCCAGCAGTTTCATTTCTAGTTATATACCTAAGAGCAGTGAAAAGATATGTCCATACAAAAATTTGTACATGAATGTTTATAGCAACATTACTGTAGCCAAAAGATAGAAACAACCCAAATATTCATCAAGGTATGAATGAGTTAGCAAAATGTGGTATATACATACAATGGAATATTATTCAGCCATAAAAAGGAATGAAATTCTGATACATGCTACAATATCAGATAAATTTTGAAAATATTATGCTAAGTGAATGAGCTCATCACAGAAGACCACATATTATATGGTTCTGGACTCATATAATAAGTCCAGAATAGGAAACTCTATAGAAACAGAAAGTAGAATTGTGCTTGCTTACAGTTGGGTGTGGAGAGTAAGTGGTTTTGGAAGATAGGAGGGTGATAGCCAGAGGTTTGTGTGGTTCCTTTTAGAGGTGATGAATATGTTCTAAATTTGACTATGGTGATGGTTGCATATATCTATGACATGTACACTTTAAACCATTGATTGACTTGTACACCTTAACCATGTGAATTGTGTGTTATGAATGCATTATGTCTCAATCAAGCTGGTTTAAAAAAGAAAACAAACTATATGTTCAGCAAGAAAGATTATGACTATTCAGATGAAAAGGATTGCACCTGAAAGTCAATCTAAACACTGCTTTACTGAAATGAATAGCTAGTAATTAATAATATTCCCCTCAAATCTTGATATGGTACTGAAGAAAATAATGAAAATTGCTAATATCTTCGGCAGCTTCAAGTAGACATCTTTCTGGTAAACCGTTTAAATAATGCAAAAGGAGTCTAAGACGTCCCTTCTCAGACAAGTATACTGGTTATCTAAGTCAGATCTCAGAGTGTCACCTGGGAACTTGTTAGAAATGCAATTTTTCAGGCCCCAGCCCCAGACCTGCTGAATCAGAATTATGAGGGTGGGACCCAGTAATCTGTTTTAACAAGCCCCCCAGTTGATTCTGCTGCACAATAAAGTTTGCAGTCCTCTTCCCTAAGGGAAAGGTATGAGCATAAGTTTTTGTAATGAGGCATGTGATAAAAACTTTTTATGACTCTAATAATAAAGGTAAAAGTGCAAGGGCCTTGTTCAAATTTTATATCTCAGTAATATATTCTTGAGCATCCTAACCCTGTTTTTCAGGGCTAAAAATACCATAGTTTTTAATTTTGAGAATAAAATTTCAAGATTTCTTAGGAAAAAATGAACTGTGGTGCACATGGCTTTAATTATCAAGAGTTTGATTCTTTCCAAAAACTTGATAATCTTCTTCATTCCTCAGTAAAAGAAATTGATTATATATAATAGAGGATGTTTCCAATCCCTTAAGGCTTCAAGAAGAAATACTTTTTAGAGCAAGAGCACCCAAAAAATGAATTAGGAATCTACTTACCACTATCTCCCAAGGTTAAACGGTCAAGTCTTTGTCTCTTGAGTGTGATAAACTCATTGACTTAAGTCTGATATAGCTTAAAGTAGCCCTGTATGAGGACTTTCCTGGTGGTCCAGTGGTTAAGACTCCGCACTTCCACTGCAGGGGAGCGTGGGTTCGATCTCTGGTTGAGGAACTAAGACCCCACATGTCTCTCTGTGTGGCCAAAAAAAAAAAAGTAGCCCTGTATGAGAAGTGTCTTTATAATTTGAGTCCTTATTTGATCCAAATATTCAGATACAACTGAAAAAGCCAACAAGCTTTAGATTATATTCTTAATAATCTCTAATTGGAATTTTCTAAGTTATTAGAAATAAAGAAAAAAATGGGATATGAAAGCTACCCTACAGCTGAAACTAGGAGTCATCAAACTGGATATAAATAACTTTGGTGAAATATTGTAAACAATATTAATTACCTTTTAGTTAAAAGGTAAAGACAATAAACTATTACTAGTACTAATTAAATATTATGGCTGGGCTTCCCTGGTGGTGCAGTGGTTGGGAGTCTGCCTGCCGATGCGAGTGATGCGGGTTCGTGCCCCGGTCCGGGAGGATCCCGCATGCCACGGAGCAGCTGGGCCCTTGGGCCATGGGCACTGGGCCTGCGCATCCGGAGCCTGTGCTCCACAGCAGGAGGGGCCACAGCGGTGAGGGGTCCGCGTACCACAAAAAAATATATATATATTATGGCTTATTTTTGTTATCTAAAAATTAAGATCTTAGAAATTTTCCTAAAATTGATGTTTTACACATGGGCCAGTATCATTAAGTTCACTATTTTAAAGGAATTAAAGTCTGTTTCTTTGCCAATGAGTTATGAGGTACACAAATTAACATGAAGACAGAACTGGGAATATGCCCACAAATATTGTGTGTTCATACTATTATACAACATAATCTGTAAATCTGGTATTAATGAGACTCATTTGATGAGGAAAAAGTATTTGACAAAATCAAACACCATTTCATGATAAAAACAAACAAAACAATAGTTACAGAAGGGAACTTCCTCAACATAATAAAGGCCATATTTGAGAAACCACAGCTGACATTCATACCCAATTGTTAAACACTGGAAAGCTTTTCCCCTAAGATCAGGAACAAAACAACTATGTTTACTTTCACCGCTGCTATTCAGTAGTGGAAGTTCTATATAGAGCAGTTAGGCAAGAAAAATAAATAGGAGGCATTCAAATTGGAAAGAAGTAAAATTATCTCTGTTCACAGATGACATGATCTAATATATAGAAAACCCTAAAGATTACACACACACACTGTTAGAGCTAATAAACAAATCTGACAAAGTTGCAGGGTGTAAAATTAAAAATCAATTGTATTTATACGAACAATGAAGAATCTGAAAAGGAAATTTAGAAAAGAATTCCATTTACAATAACATTAAGAATAATGAAATACTTAGAAATAAACTTAACCAAGGAGGCCCATGCCCTGTATTCTGAAAACTAAAAATATTGCTGGAAGAAATTAAGAAGGCCTAGATAAATGGAAATACCTCCCCTGATCATGGAATTGGAAGACTTAATGTTGTTTAGATAACAACACTTTCCAAAGTGATCTACAGATACAGTGCAATCCTTATCAAAATCCCAAAGGTGATTTTTGCAGAAACAGAAAAACCCATTCTAAAATTCATACAGAATTTCAGGAAACCCAAAATCACTGAAACAATCTTGATTTCAAAACTCACTACAAACCTACAGTATCAGAACAGTGTGGCACTAGCATCAGGATAGATATGTGGACCTACAGAACAGAAAAGAGAACCCAGAAATATTCCCTCATATGTATGGTCAAATGTTTTTTACCAAGGGCACCAAGACCATTGAATAGGGAAGGAACAGTCTCTTCAACAAATGGTTCTGGGAAAGCTGGATACCTAAATGCAAAAGAATGAAGTTGAACCCTTACCTAACAGCATATACAAAAATTAGCTCAAAATGGATCAAAGACCTAAATTTAAGACCTAAAACTATAAAACTCTTAGAATAAAACATAGGGGGAAGTCACCATGACTTTGGATTTGGTAATGGTTTCTTGAATATGACATGAAAAAGCACAGAAAACAAAAGAAAAAATAGATAAGTTTGGAGTTCATAAAAATTTAAAACTTTCGTGCATCAAAGAACACTATCAAGAGAGTGAAAAGACAACCTACAGAATAGAAGAAAATACTTATAAATCATATATAATAGGATTTAATATCCAGAACATATAAAGAATTCGCACAACGTAACAACAAAAAAGCCAAACAGCACAATTCAAAATGGGCAAAGGACTTGAATAGACATTTCTCCAAAGACGATACACAAATGGCCAACAAGCACAGGAAAAGATGCTCAACATCATTAGTCATTAGAGAAATGCAAATCAAAACCACAATAAGATACCATCTCACATCCACTAGGATGGCTTTAATCTAAAAGAATGGAAAATAGCATGTGTTGACAAGGATGTGGAGAATTAGAACCCTTGTACATTGCTGGTTAGAATGTAAAATGGTATATGGAAAACAGTTTGGCAGTTCTTCAGAAAGTTAAACAGAATTATCACATTACCCAGAAATCCATTTCTAGGAATCAAAAACAGGGACTCAGAACTTGTACACGAATGTTCATTGCAGCATTATTCACAATAGCCTAAAGGTGTAAACAATCCAAATGTCTAATAACAGATGAATGGATAAACAAAAGGTGGTATATGCATGCAATGGATTATTATTCAGTCATAATAAAGATTTAATATATGCTGCAACATGGATGGACCTTGTAAACCTTGAAATGAAAACTGCCAGACACAAAAGACCAAATTTTATGATTCCACTAATATGTTTGAATAGGCAAATTCATAAGAACAGAACATAGATTAGAGCCCAGGAACTGGAGGTATGGGGTGGGTTGAGGAGTTATTGCTTAATGGGTATAGAGTTTCTGTTTAGGGTGATGAGAAAGTTATGGAAATAGATAGTGGTGATGGTTTGCACAACATTGTGAATGTAATTAATGCCACTAAGTTGTATAGTTAAAATAGTAAATTGTATTCTACACGTATCTTACTATAATAATTTTTTTTTAAAGGACAACACAATACACATGGATATTTGGTACTTTTGAGTGCAGGGAATGGAGAGATTGCTGCGGGCTGGCAATCTTGTTTATTCTTGAGCTCAGAACTTGCTGGACACTACTGGGGACTGACGTAGAGTGGAAAAGATTCCAGCTCTGCCTTCGTGAGCTTTAATCCTGAGCAGTTTATTACTCTGTATTAAATTCCAAACTTCTACCTCTTAGGGAAGCAAGGATGTCAGTTGAAGTACCTTAAAGAATGGAACAAGCATGTGTTTGAGTGTCTGCTAGTGCCAAGCATTATGCTAGTTACTTTCTCTAAATACTGTCTTTTAGCTTTCATGGTAATCTTATGGGATACTTATTATCCCCGTTTTATTGAGGAGGAAAGTGAGGCTTATAGAAGTTAAATAATTTGCCCAGAGTCACACAGCTGTGTCAAAACCAGAATACATACTTACGTGCTTTTCATACATCATCATCCCTTGTAAAGCTGAGTTACATTTACATTAAAGATTCATGGGATAAACTGAAGTAGTACTCTTATCAAGATTAGGTAGAGTCAGTGGACTGACCTGAAGAGTAGGTCAGACACTCACAGATTCCCAAATATCATATTCACTTGAGTAGAGTAAAAAAGTTTGTCATAACTGTCTACTCTTGAGCATGGAATAATGCTCACTGTTAAAAAATTATATCCACACCCTGTTTATTTACATTTGTTGCTCTTAAAGTGCCTGCTGATGGATCTGTTCATTCATGCTTGACACCTCAGAGTAGAAGTTAATAATTTGTCATTTGTGAAGCTAATGTAAAGAGATTTATGACTCAACATTGGCATTACAATTCAACACACCTGTTCAGAGCCAGCCCTCCCATTTTTCCTTCCTTTGCCTGAGGTGGAGACTTCTTCATGGATTACAGTAACACTTTTTGACAAGCTTAGACTGGGTGGAGCTGCCTTGTACTGACAGCCCACAGTTGATGATATCTCAGTAATGCATTCTTTTTTTATTTGGGCTGTCAACATTTATTACTGTAAAAGCACTCATTTTTAAACAGCTGGCCCAACCTGTCTACTTTTTGTTTTTAGTAGCAGTAGAGTCTAACAAAGTATGTTTATTTTTCTAGTTATACAATCTTAGCTAGCTTTGGGGGAAGTATATCTAGTTGTATTTTCTTTTATGTACCATTGTTTTAAAAGTAGCTATCTTAGTGTTCTCCAAATAAAAACTTAAAGCCTTCTACTACTTCTAAAATCTTCTTAAGTGGCTATTGAAACTTTCCCAATGTCATAAACCTGAAAGGCACCTAAAGAAAATGAAACTCTCTTAAGGCAAATCCTTTAAAAAGATTCAGAGCAAACTGTTCATGTCTTAAATGCTACCTAAATCCCTGTCTTTGGAGACAGTCATGTCCTTGATGAACTTTTATTTCCCACTGGGAAATATATGGCTATCTTAGTGAGAAGGAATTTAGGAACTGGAAGTACATGTGCATTCTACCTTTACCTTGAACTTTCATGCTACCAGTTTGAGGGCCTACCTCTGGTTGTTTTCGGAGAGGTATTAAAAAAAAAAGTGTGAGGGACAGTATTTTTTTTTAAGGAACTTAATCTATAGTTTGAAAGCTAAAGCACATCCTTACAAAAATAGATGTTTGTTATATAACTTAGAAGAATTCAGTAGTGCATTTTGAATAGTCAGAAGAGACTTTTCTGAAGAGGTAAGATTGGATCTGGTACTGGAAAGGACAGAAGAGTTTGCATGTGCAGAGGTAAGAGGAGAGAGCATTACAATGTGGAGAAAGTATGACCAAAGGAATAGTGTAAAAAAGTTGAAGTCATGTTGGTCCAGTTTAGATAAAACAGAGAGTTTGTATAGAAAGAATAGAAGGAAGCGAAATTAAATTGCCTATCATTAGTATTTTTAACAAGTCACCTTTGCCTTACGAAGTTACTTTTCTCTTATTTTTGTTCCTCTCATGGGGGATCGTGAGAATCCCTTGGCACCATTCTTACAGCTACAAATTTACCTTAATTCCAGTTACCCTATTCAGTTACTTATCATGCCAGCAAACAGTAATTGCAATATAGTATGAAAACACAGCAATGGCAATAAGTACAAAGTACAGAGGTGACACAAAGAATTCTTAGAGGTGGAAACATTTGAATATTAAAGCATGATATGTAGATGTTCACCAAGTAAACCACCATTAATTCATTTCTTTGGCCCCTAAATCAACACATTTTTATTAAGGACCTGGTATATGCCCTCATTTCTGCTAAGCACTAGTAGGTAGAAGGATGACACAGTCCTTTAGATGTTCAGTGACATGCAGACAAAAGAATCTCAATATAATAATGTAATTCCAAGATGGAGATAGATGTAGGGTGTTAAATCTGCCTATCAGGGAAATTTCTTTTAAGTTGAAACTTTTCTAAAAAGCAACATTGTAGCAGGTAGACTTGTAGGCAAGTGTCTTCCAGAAGAAAAAAAAGGTACTTTCTAATAGATGGCTAGTTTGGAAGACTACATCATCAGCCAGAAGAGACACACATTATAATTAAATGAGGACTACTTGGTTAAATGGGCAGAAATATTCTAATTTCAAACTAGATATTTCACTTCAATGATAGCCATATATACCTCCCGTATCCTATTATACTCATCTATCTCTCTGCAGACCATTTTTACCATAAAGCACACTAAAGGTAGTCAAGGCGAAGAGGAAATGATTCTCCACACTTCTAAATTTTTGTTGTTGTTAGAGGTTGTGTGTGTGTGTGTATGAGTTTTGAATTTTATTGTTTTATACAACAGGTTCCTATTAGTTATCCATTTTATACACATCAGTGTATACATGTCAATCCTAATCTCCCAATTCACCACAGCACCACCACCACCCCCCGGCCGCTTTCCCCCTTGGTGTCCATACGTTGGTTCTCTACATCTGTGTCTCAATTTCTGCCCTGCAAACCGGTTCATCTGTACCATTTTTCTAGGTTCCACGTATATTTGTTAATATACAATATTTGTTTTTCTCTTTCTGACTTACTTCACTCTGTATGACAGACTCTAGATTCCTCCACATCTCTACAAATGACCCAATTTCATTCCTTTTTATGGCTGAGTAATATTCCATCGTATATACGTACCACATCTTTTTATCCATTCATTTGTCGATGGGCATTTAGGTTGCTTCCATGACCTGGCTATTGTAAATAGTGCTGCAATGAACATTGGGGTGCATATGTCTTTTTGAACTATGGTTTTCTCTGGGTATATGCCCAGTAGTGGGGTTTCTGGGTCATATGGTAATTCTATTTTTTGATTTTTAAGGATGCTCCGTACTGTTCTCCATAGTGGCTGTATCAATTTACATTCCCACCAATAGTGCAAGAGGGTTCCCTTTCCTCCACACCCTCTCCAGCATTTGTTGTTTATAGATTTTTCTGATGATGCCCATTCTAACTGGTGTGAGGTGATACCTCATTGTAGTTTTGACTTGCATTTGTCTAATAATTAGTGATGTTGAGCAGCTTCTCATGTGCTTCTTGGCCATGTGTATATCTTCTTTGGAGAAATGTCTGCTTAGGTCTTCTGCCCATTTTGGGATTGGGTTTTTTGCTTTTTTGATATTGAGCTTCATGAGCTGTTTATATATTTTGGAGATTAATCCTTTGTCTGTTGATTTGTTTGCAAATATTTTCTCCCATCCTGAGGGTTGTCTTTTCGTCTTGTTTGTCATTTCCTTTGCTTTGCCAAAGATAGCTTCGTTAGGTCCCATTTGTTTATTTTTGTTTTTACTTCCGTTACTCTAGGAGGTGGATCAAAAAAGATCTTGCTGTGATTTATGTCAAAGAAGGTTCTTCCTATATTTTCCTCGAAGAGTTTTATAGTGTCCAGTCTTACATTTAGGTCTCTAATCCATTTTGAGTTTATTTTTGTGTATGATGGTGTTAGGGAGTATTCTAATTTCATTCTTTTACATGTAGCTGTCCAGTTTTCCCAGCACCACTTATTGAAGAGACTGTCTTTTCTCCATTGTATATCCTTGTCTCCTTTGTCATAGATTAGTTGACTATAGGTGTGTGGGTTTATCTCTGGGCTTTCTATCCTGTTCAGTTGATCTATATCTCTGTTTTTGTGCCAGTACCATATTGTCTTGATTACTGTAGCTTTGTAGTATAGTCTGGAATTAGGGAATCTCATTCCTCCAGCTCCATTTTTTTTCCCTCAAGACTGCTTTGGCTAGTCTGGGTCTTTTGTGTCTCCATACAAATTTCAAGATTTTTTGTTCTAGTTCTGTAAAAAATGCCATTGGTAATTTGATAGGGATTGCATTGAATCTGTAGATTGCTTGGGGTAGTATAGTCATTTTCACAATGTTTATTCTTCCAGTCCAAGAACATGGTATATCTCTCCATCTGTCTTATAGTTTTCTGCATACAGGTCTTTTGTCTCCCTAGGTAGGTATATTCCTAGGTATTTTATTCTTTTTGTTGCAGTGGTAAATGGGAGTGTTTCCTTACTTTCTCTTTCAGATTTTTCATCATTAGTGTATAGAAATGTAAGTGAGATTTTTCTTGTTTCCTGAGGTAGGCTTGTATTGCTATAAACTTCCCTCTTAGAACTGCTTTTACTGCATCCCATAGGTTTTGGATCGTTGTGTCTTCATTGTCATTTGTCTCTAGGTATTTTTTGATTTCCTCTTTGATTTCTTCAGTGATCTCTTGGTTATTTAGTAACATATTGTTTAGCCTTCGTGTGTTCTCCTTTTTTGTGATTTTTTTCCCTATAATTGATTTCTAATTTCATAGTGTTGTGGTCAGAAAAGATGCTTGATATGCTTTCAGTTTTCTTAAATTTACTGAGGCTTGATTTGTTAGAAGTCAGCTGTTAACCTTATGGGAGTTCCCTTATATGTTATTTGTTGTTTTTCCCTTGCTGCTTCAATAATTTTTCTTTGTCTTTAATTTTTGCCAATTTGATTACTATGTGTCTCTGTGTGTTTCTCCTTGGGTTTATCCTGTATGGGACTCTCTGCGCTTCCTCGACTTGGGTGGCTCTTTCCTTTCCCATGTTTGGGAAGTTTTTGACTATAATCTCTTCAAATATTTTCTCAGGTCTTTTCTCTCTCTCTTCTCCTTCTGGGACCCCTATAATGCAAATGTTGTTACATTTAATGTTGTCCCAGCGGTCTCTTAGGCTGTCTTCATTTCTTTTCATTCTTTTTTCTTTACTGTGTTCCGCAGCAGTAAATTCCACCATTCTGTCTTCCAGGTCAGTTATCTGTTCTTCTGCCTCAGTTATTCTGCTATTGATTCCTTCTAGTGTCATTTTCATTTCAGTTATTGTAATGTTCATCTCTGTTTTTCTTTAATTCTTCTAGGTCTTTGTTAAACATTTCTTGCATCTTCTCAACCTTTGCCTGCATTCCTTTTCCAGTGTACTGGATCATCTTTACTATCATTATTATGAATTATTTTTCTGGAAGGTTGCCTATCTCCACTTCATTTGGTTGTTTTTCTGGGGTTTTATCTTGTTCCTTCATCTGGTACATAGCCCTCTTCCTTTCCATCTTGTCTATCTTTCTGTGAATGTGGTTTTTGTTTCACAGGCTGCCGAATTGTAGTTCTTCTTGCTTCTGCTGTCTGCCCTCTGGTGGATGAGGCTAGCTGTGTGTGTGTTTTAATGTCTGGCCAGATACAGGAAAATATCCTTAAAAAAAATTTTCAGCAGATTCCAGAAACTATTTTTATTATTTTTTTACTATATTTATTTATTTATTTTTGGCCGCATTGGGTCTTTGTTGCTGTGCGGGGGCTACTCTTCATTGTGGTGCATGGGCCCCTCATTGTGGTGGCTTCTCTGTTGCAGAGCATTGGCTCTAGGCACGGGGCCTTCAGTAGTTGTGACACTCCGGCTCAGTAGTTGTGGTTCGCAGGTTTAGTTGCTCCGCAGCATGTGGGATCTTCCGGGACCAGGGCTCGAACCCATGTCCCCTGCGTTGGCAGGTGCAATTTTAACTACTGTGCCACCAAGGAAGTCATGCGAAAACTATTTTAATAGAGGATTTGGTTCTGGAATTCTCACCTGTGTGCATTGTTCTATTGAAGCAATTTACTGCTTGTGTGCTAAAATACTCATCACAGCTTTGCATAGCTTTGGGGACTTGGACGAGGGATGCTCATTACCCATGAGTTAGAAGGGAGAATGCTAAGGTGTCTGATGAAGAATAACTCTCATTCATTGCTCCTGGGAATACAAAATGGTTCAGCCATTCAGAAAAATAGTTTGACAGCTCCTCAGGAAGTTAAACATACACTTAACACAATTTTTTTCCTAGGTATTTATTAAATCTAGAAAAATGAAAATTTATGTTAACACCAGAAGTGTACATGAACGTTCCTAAAAGCTCTATCCATAATTGCCAAAGCTGGAACAAAAATATCCTTCATTGTTCTTCAATTCACCTTCAGTGGGTGAATAAATAAATATACTATATTGTATCCTCAGAAATCAAAAAGTAAGACATTATTGATATGTACAGCAACTTGGATAAATTACAAAGGCATTATGCTTGGTTTAAAAAAATGTCAGTTTCTAAAGGTTATGTACTATACAGTTCTATTTTATATTTTTGCAAAGATAAAACTAGGGACAGGGAAACAATCAGTTGTTGCTGAGAGTTAGGATTCAGGAGAGGATGACAACAAAGTGATAGCACCAGGGATATTTTGGAGATGATGAAACTGTTCTGTATCCTATTTTGGTGGTGGTTACATGAATCTATACATGTGTTAAAGATATAGAAATGTACATCAAAAATAATCCGTTTTACTTTATATTCACATTAAAAAATAAGATTAAAAGCTAGGAAAATCAACAGTCCATAGAATTGACTTTAAAATGGGCTTTATTAACACAACATTGTAACTCAACTATATTTCAATTTAAAAAAAATTTTTTTAATTAAAAAAATATAAAATGGGCTTTAATGAAATTTTATTGCTCTTTTAGTTGTATTAACTTTTTTTGGATGCCTGTGATAGTAGCTACCATGTATTGAATCCCTACTGTTAGGCATAGGACTGGGCCATTTACATTTCTAGTATAAATTCTTCAAGACAGGTGTAATTATACCCATTTTACGGGCGAGGGCAGAGCATTAAATGACTTTCCCAGAGCATTAAATGACTTTCCCAAGTCAGATACTAATTGGGGAAAAAAAAAATCTTATTTTATACATAGCAGTTGGGATTGCACTAACTTTACCAATATGGAATGCAACCTTTGGAGTATCAGTACTCAAAAATGTGATGCAGTGGCTATTTGCATCACAATCACCTGGGTAACTTGTTTAAAATGCATGTTCCAGGACTTCTGATGTATCGAGACAGTTTCCAGTTTCCTCTTGTATAAAATGGGGGTAATAATAGTACCTACTTGATATGCATGTTTTTGTTGGTGGTGGTTTTGTTTGTTTTTGCCATGCCACGTGGCCTGCAGGATCTTAGTTCCCTGTCCGGGCTTCAAACCCGTGTCCCCTGCAGTGGAAGCTTGGAGTCTTAACCACTGGACCGCCAGGGAATTCCCTTGATATGCATGTCTTGAAGGTTAAATAAGATAATACATATAAAGCATGCACTAATGCCCAGGATTCAGTAAGCAGTATATAGATAAATATCATCTATTGTTACTTTTACTCTAGGCTGAACTGGAAGGAATTTTAGAGATCATTTAATCTTAACTTCATTCTGCAGTTGAGGAAACTGAGAGCTATATACGTTATTTGCCCAAGATTACTTATTGAGTCAGACCTTCTGTTGTTGTTGTTGTTTCTCCTTTTAGTGTTATTTTCTCTTAATTGAAACTAAGTATTTCCCTTGTAATGGCACCTCCAGTAGGTGTGGGGGGGGTTGGGAGGAAGTATTTTCAAATTATTGTGAATTCTCACTTTTTGTTTTTAAATAACATTTTCCTTTTTGTTTTTTTCATTGAGGTGTAATTGACATACAACATTATATTCGTTTCAGGTATACAATATAATGATTCAGTATTTGTATATACTACAAAATGATCCCCACAATAAGTCTGGTTAACGTCCATCATTATATATAGTTGAAGAATTTTTTTTCTTCTGATGAGAACATTTAAGATTTACTCTCTTAGCAAGTTTCACAGATGTACTACAGTATTAGTTGCCATGCTGTACATTGTATCTCCATAACCTATTTATTTTACAACTGGAAGTTTATGTCTTTTGACTCTCCTCACTCAGTTTGCCAACTCCCCACCCGCTGCCTCTAGCAACCAACAGTCCGTTCTCTGTATCTATGAGCTTGGAGTTTGTTTGTTTGTTGTTTTAGATTCTGCATATAAGTGAGATCATACAGTATTTGTCTTTCTCTTTCTGACTTATTTCATTAGCATAATGCCCTCAAGTTCCATTCATATTGTTGCAAATGATGGGATTTTCTTATTTTTAATGGCTAAATAATATTCTGGTGTGTGTGTGTGTATAGGGAAAGAATACAACCTATGGAATCTGTTCACAGCATATATTGCAGGTGTGACTAAGACAAAGAACATATACTTTATAGTCCTGAACTAGTTTATTCACGCAAAGCAGTAGAAAGATTCAGCTTTGCAACCAACCCAAAGTATTTGTGAACATCTCTTCTCTGGGAAGGAAGTGATAGCTTCTATAAGGCTTTTAAATCCAAATAACAATTTAAATGCATAGCTATAGCTATCTAACTACTATTTACTAGGAGTCCGAACTCCAGAATTTCACTTTGAAAGTCAGGACCAGCCAGCCATGGATAACAATCCCTTATATGCTTAAGAGCCCTTTTATACTTGCTTCTCAAAATAACAGCCTTCTGTCAAGAAAGCAACTAAGAAATACCTGCCCACTCACTCCCTCATTCCACTTTGGAAGAATTACCCATTCCCCATTCACGTGCTTTCTCTTTAACCAGTGACCATAGTTTAGCTGGTAAAATGCTTGCTCTGCTTTTCAGTCCAACAATTATTCTTTCAGTGCCTGACATGTGCCAAGCTACACTGGGTGACAGTTTCTGCCCTCAGAGAGCTTGCCACTTACTCTCTAAAAATGAAACCTCAGTACATGAAGCAATTAGAGAATAATTAGGTTCAAACCAGGGAGAGATAGTTCACACAAGTGGAATGGAAGGAAGTTAGTTCAGAAGATTAAGAGATGAGAGTGGGCTAGAGGAACATGAAGAGAAATATAGTTTGAGTTAGGCCCTGGTTGTCTGGAAGAGAGTCCTTGCTTGAGAATAGCTCACTGTCTCATAAGAGGCAACTATAAGTTAGTGGTTAAGAGCTCAAGGTCCCATATAGCCTGAATTCAAACCCTACCTCTGCCACTTAGCAGCTCTATAACCTTGAGAAAACTATCTTAATATCTTTGTGCCTCAGTTTCCTCAATTAGTAGTTACTTGATAGGATTAAATCAGTTGATACATGTAAAGTGCTTAGATTGGTACTTGGCATCTATTAAGTACTTTAGAAATATTTTCTATAATAATAACATATAAACTGAATTTGGAAGAATGAGTAGGAAATAATCATTTGGATTAAGGAAGAAGTTCATTGAAAAAATGTGGAAGTGTGATAAGCTTGGAGATGTGAAATGGCTTGGGACATGTGGGAAATGAGAAGTAATTCAGCAAGGCAAGAAAGAGGTATTGGTAGAAGAAAGGGAGGAGAGAAAAGGCTAAAAATGTGCACTAGGGTCACACTACTTTTATGCTATGCTATAGAATTTGAACTTTAGACTGTGGGCAGTGAGTATTCGTCACATCTTTTAAGTAAGAAGTTGACATAATTAGATTTGTAATTTAGGAAACTAATTATGATGGTTATGCTAGTTGCTCATCACTTTGTTCATATCTTTATGATAGTACTTATTTTGGTGGTATAATCATCTGTTATTTTTTCTTTTTGAGGTACAGTGCTTTTCAAAGTGTGGTCCATTGAGCACATATTTGTTAAAAGTACAGACTTTTGAGCTTCCATTGCTAGACCTACTGAATCAGAATCTCTGCAGTTGGGCCAGAGGATCTGTGTCTTCACAAGTCTCCTATCTAACAAGTGACTCGTTTGTATTTTAAAATCTGAGAACCGCTAGTTTAGTGGAAAGAACACAGGCTTTAGAAACAGATAGACCTAAGTATAAAAGCTGATCCAGTCCCATACAAGCTACACACTATGGACAAATTATGTAGCCAGTCCCAGTCTCAGTTTCCCCTTAGTGACGTGGAAATAATAATTGCAGTTTGTGAGGATGAAAAGAAACAGCATCTTGGGCTTCCCTGGTGGCGCAGTGGTTGAGAGTCCGCCTGCCGACGCAGGGGACACGGGTTCATGCCCCGGTCCGGGAAGATCCCACATGCCGCAGAGCGGCTGGGCCCGTGAGCCATCCAGAGCCTGTGCTCCGCAATGGGAGAGGCCACAACGGTGAGAGGCCCGCGTACCGAAAAAAAAAACAAAAAAGAAGAAACAGCATCTTGTAAAATAACTAACCCATAATAGGCCCTCATACATATTGCCTTCCTTTCCAATTTTATACATCTATCTCCTACAACTAGTGAGAGAAGGAAACCACATCTTACTTATCTTTTTTTTTTAAACATCTTTATTGGAGTATAATTGTTTTACAATGTTGTGTTAGTTTCTGTTGTATAACAAAGTGAATCAGCTATATGTATACATATATCCCCATATCCCTTCCCTCTTGCACCTCCCTCCCACCCTCCCCTATCCCCCCGCCAGGGTGGTCGCAAAGCACTGAGCTGATCTCCCTGTGCTATGCAGCTGCTTCCCACTAGCTATCTATTTTACATTTGGTAGTGTATATGTGTCATTACTACTCTCTCACTTCGTCCCAGCTTACCCTTCCCCCTCCCCGTGTCCTCAAGTCCATTCTCTACATCTGCGTCTTTATTCCTGTCCTGCCCCTAGGTTCATCAGAACCTTTTTTTTAGATTCCACATATATGTGTTAGCATACAGTATTTGTTTTTCTCTTTCTGACCTACTTCACTCTGTATGACAGACTCTAGGTCCATCCACTTCACTACAAATAACTCAATTTCTTTTCTTTTTATGGCTGAGTAATATTGCATTGTATATATGTACCACATCTTCTTTATTCACCTGTTGATGGACACTTAGGTTGCTTCCGTGTCCTAGCTATTGTAAATAGTGCTGCAGTGAACATTGTAGTCCATTTTTTTTTTGAATTACGGTTTTCTCAGGGTATATGCCCAGTAGTGGGATTGCTGGGTCATATGATAGTTCTAATTTTAGTTTTTTAAGGAACCTCCATACTGTTCTCCATAGTGGCTATATTAATTTACATTCTCACCAACAGTGCAAGAGGGTTCCCTTTTCTCCACACCCTCTCCAGCATTTGTTGTGGAAAACATAGGCAGAATACTCTATGACAAATCACAGCAAGATCCTGTTTGACCCACCTCCTAGAGAAATGGAAATAAAAACAAAAATAAACAAATGAGACCAAATGAAACTTAAAAGCTTTTGCACAGCAAAGGAAACCATAAATAAGACAAAAAGACAACCCTCAGAATGGAAGAAAATATTTGCAGATGAAGCAACTGACAAAGGATTAATCTCCAAAATATACAAACAGCTCACGCAGCTCTATATCAAAAAAACAAACAAACCAATCCAAAAATGGGCAGAAGACCTAAATTGACATTTCTCCAAAGAAGATATACAGACTGCCAACAAACACATGAAAGGATGCTCAACATCACTAATCATTAGAGAGATGCAAATCAAAACCACAGTGAGGTGTCACCTCACACCAGTCAGAATGGCCATCATCCAAACCTCTTAATCATTGTTTCCATTCCCTAACATAAAGCTTAATGTATATAGTAGGTGAGCATAAATGTCTTATAAATGTGTAAGTGAATGAATGGATGAATGAATTTTATAGGAAGGGACTGGAAGTTAGGAGACCTACTAAGAGGCCAATGCCTTAGTCTAAGCGAGAGATGACCAGGGTCTGAACTGAGACATCATGCTTGAAAAACGTTCAGATTTCATCCTACGTTACCAGGCAGATAGGTAGATTCTCTCTGGATAGGTTTAGCTTAACATAAACTCTCTCTCACAAGTTGGCCCACTCCCTCTAAAGCAGACACTGAGATGACAGTTCATCATTTGAAACCCTGCCACTAAAGAAATTAGCAAACCAGTCTTAAATCCAGCTTTTCAACTCACTCCCGCATACCACTTCTATCCAGATGAAAAATAATCTTTTCTAAACATCTGCACCGGAAATTCCAGAGACTTAACATTCTAGCAAAGCAAGACAGTCTTAGTTAGGACTTGGAAGTTACTTGCTACATGTGAATTCATCTCTCTGTTTTCATAGTCCTGCAGTAGGACTGTGATAGATAACAAGATACAAATATCTTGAAATTTCTCTGTTTAAAACTTTTGATAACTAGATTTTTAAAAATAACCAGTTTATCTAACATTTAGGCTCTGTCCTTGATATAACAGGTATCAAACCTATTCTTTCAGGTATATAACCTGAAAGAATATCAAGTGTCAGGTTTGCCATAATCCTTATTTCACCATTTTTGAACACTAGCAGGTCATTAATGATTTTACAGGCAAATCAGTTTAACAAATATAAACTTATAATGCAGATGTCTGGTGGAGCCAAAATGCTCATTCATTGTTCTGTTTTTAAGGATCTAGGAAGTACCAGGCACTGCTTGGGATTGGAACTAGGGATACAGAGATAAACAAGGAAAAGTCTCTTCGATTTGCTTAGGGTCTAAAGAGAGAAATAGACATGTAAATAGATGATGACAACTCTACAGGATAATACAAAGCTGGAGGTACCTATCCATTCTATACCATCTTGCTCTTCTAGGTGGAGAGTCCGTTGGTAATGAAATAAACTAACCCTGTATCTGGTTTTTCTATTCAGCAAGTGAAAACAGTTTAGTCCCAAGAAAATCATTCCATAACTATTCCCTACACTGATTTAAGGACTATATTTGCCGTGTTTGGAAGGAAGAAAATTTAGAGAGGGAGAAACACAATAAGTGTATAGGTTGAAGAAAGGTGAAATGGCAGAAAGAGCTCTAAATGAGGTAACTGGTGGCCTACATTTTAACAAGCTGAGTGACCCTGGAAAAATCGCTTGAAGTTTCTCAGTCACAATTTCCTCATCTCTAAATGGGGATCAAAGTCTCTTCCTGGCCAACCTCATTATTGTGAATATCACATGTGAAAGTGCTTTGTAAACTTTGAAATATAAGACTTTAAAGGATTAAAAGTCTTAGATAAAGATATAGGCAGGAGGATATTCATTAATACTTACTACATTTTTCTTGCAAATACTTGGTTAATGGTAGCTTTTTAAAATTTTTATTTTTCTTTTCTTTCTTTATTTTTGGCTGCGTTGGGTCTTCGTTGCTAAACATGAGCTTTCTCTAGTTGCGGCGAGCAGGCTTCTCATTGCGGTGGCTTCTCTTGTTGTGGAGCACAGGCTGTAGGTGTGCAGGCTCAGTAGTTGTGGCTTGTGGGCTCTAGAGCGCAGGCTCAGTAGTTGTGGCACACAGGCTTAGTTGCTCCACGGCATGTGGGATCTTCCCAGACCAGGGCTCGAACCCATGTCCCCTGCATTGGCAGGCAGATTCTTAACCACTGCACCACCAGGGAAGCCCAGTGGTAGCTTTGATTAACAAGGAAGTGAGAACACTTTTAACACTATGGAAACCACAGTGATAAATTAAGCCTAGGGCCAAGGAATTCATTCTTACCACAGAGAAGATGAGGCCTTCTAAGTCATTCCTGATTCTATTAACAAAATGATCATTCCTTTCAGTCTGGAACCTTAGTCCATTTCAGAGCACTATCCCACCATGTGTTCTATTTAATTCTCACAGCCCAGGTCACTCGAAAATAGAGCAAACTTAAGGGTTTGTCCTGGGCCCTCATACTAAAAAGCCTCTCTCCTCTGCAACTTAGAATGTGATTACGTAAAGGCAGACCAAACATTTATAGAATAAGCAAAGTAGGTTCACCAAATAAATAGACAGGGAAAATATATGTAGACAGAGAGATACCTTTATGAAATTTAATATTTCAGAAAAATCAAAGTAGTCTTAAAAAAAATTAGAATTTTGTCAGACTTCTGAATACACTTTAATATTGCTTTTCTTCTAAACTACATATGGTGCATAATCTCTGCTTAGGACCTCTAATGTTCTTTTTGGGCCCTGGGACATCTGTCAGAACCCTGGTACATAGACTTGATAGGGTACAGCAGTCAGCTACGGAACAATGGGAAGATGCTTCAGAGACCTGAGACTCGTGTCCATATAATTATTCGTGAACCTTCCCCTGTTTACCCTTCTCTACCACTGCCAATTTACCTATCAAAAAATGATGCTGTTAATGAGGGATGGTTTGCCCCAGGGCCTCCCCAGGCAGTCCTTGGAAGAAATTCAGAGAAGTTAAACTGTTCGGCCTGAGGTTACACATCTAGTTATTACAAGGAAGAGGATTAACATTACTAGGATGATGATGATGGTGATGATTATTAGGGTAACGTTTATCAAATGCCCATTGTGCTAGGTGATATGTATTCATCATTTCATTTCATCCTTCCAGTAATCCAACGAGGGTAGTTTTCCTGTTTTGGAGATAAAATTGTTCAGTGTTGAAAGAGTTCAAAGAAGTTGCCCAAGGGCACAGAAATTAAGCGGCAGACCTAGAATTCAGACCAAGTTGAGTTGTTTGTGTTTGAAGCTGTACTTTTTCCCTGTACTGTTTTGCCATCAGGATGGAACAAGGACTAGAATCCAAGCTGTTTGGCTGGAAGATGAATGTCCTGGACACAGTACACCATGGAGGCGATGCTACCAGGCAGTACTTCTTTTGAAGGCCAATTTAACACATTTTTTCAAGCAGTTCCCTCATCATTTATACTTCAAGTATAAATATTCTTCTCCCTTTTTACAATGTAGAGTGCTTTGTTTTTATTTAGTTCTTAGCTCTGTAATTTGATACTTGGTTTATTTTTAGGCGAAATCCAGGTAACATAAAATGAACCATTTTACAATTACGTGGTGTTTTGTACATTCACAGAGCTGTGCAACTACTACCTCTATCTAGTTCCAAAATATTTTTATCAGCCCCAAACCCATTAAGCAGTCACTCCCCCAACCCCCTCTGCCCCCCACCAGCCTCTAGCAACCACTGTGCTTTCTGTCTCTGTGGATTTGCCTGTTCTCGATATTTCATACAAATGCAGTCATACAATATGTGACTTTTGTGTCTGGTTTTTTCACTTAGGTTCCTCCACATTGTAGCATATATCATTACTTCATTCTTTTTATGACTGAAATATATTCTATTGTATGGATATATCACATTTTGTTTATGCATTTGTCAATGGGCATTTGGACTGTTTCCACCTTTTGGCTGTTGTGAATAACGATAGAATGAACATTTGTGTACAGGTATCTATTTGAGTCCCTGTTTTCAGTTCTTTTGGGTATATAACTAGAAGTGGATCACTGGGTCATGTGGCAAATCTGTTTAACTTTCTGAGGAAGCACCGAACAGTTTTCACAGCGTCTGTACCATTTACATTCCAATCTGCAGGTTACAAGGATTCTCCACATCCTCGCCAACACTCATTTTTTCTCTTTTTAAAAATGATAGCCATCGTAGTGGATAAGGTGGTATTTCCTTGTGTTTTGATTTACATTTCCCTAATAATGCCTAATGTTGTTGAGCATCTTTTCATGTGCTTGTTGGCCATTTGTATATCTTCTTTGGAGAAATGTCTAATTCTGATACGTTAAAATATGAGATACTATTTAAATGTTTTGTAAACAAGATTATCAGAACATCCTGTGGCCTGAGAATTTTCAAAAATAAGATCTTAAATATCTGAACTCCAGTTCTGTCCCAATCATAAGGTGGAGATTTGAAAAAAAGGGGGGGTGCTTTTTACCTCCCAAATACTAAAGAAGAAATTGAGACAGTCTTACATCTTTTTGGTGCCTAATGAATTAGCCCCTTAAGAATCATTTAATAACTAAAATCTCTGCTTCCTCTGTTCTCACACTGACCAGGTATTTACTTAGAAAATAAAATGATCAATTTAGCTTTAGAGGCAGGCTTTGAAAACTTGGCTTTAAATGATCAAATATTTGAATTATTTTACTTTTTTCTTTTTGACATCACTGAATCTACAAAATTGCTAGGGATTGGTTTATCTGTTTTAGTGACTCAGGAAGAGTCAGTTAATTGTCCTCCCAGTTCAATTCAGTCCACATTTGTAAAATACCTACTATGTGCCAGGCACTGTGCCCAGTCATCACATGAAGAGTCCCCTGAAAAGAAATTTGTCACCCTTGCAGATTATGTTACAGAAAGAAGATACAAGAGGATAATTTTCCTCAGTAGAGCTATTTTCTTATTCCCATCCTGCCTATTATTATTTCTCTCAAGGCTTCTAGCTATGTTATAAATCTCAGAACCCAAATTAGGGTAATGGTAGCAAGAGGGAAGTAAAACAAGAGCATTTAGCTTGCAAAGGCTTTTGGCCTTTTTTGAGGTCCATGACAGTTCCTGGAGCAGATACCTTAGCTCCCTTTCCCTTTCTTTCTTCTTTTATGTATAGTCACCTCTTTTCTTTCCTCCTTCCCTCAATATATCTGAGGATTATATATGATAATAATGTAATTAGAAGAATGCCTGGCATATAGGAAACATTCACTGAATGTTAACTGCCATTATTATCTATCAAGTGCCAACTTGGTAGTGTTAACTTATGCTGGAAACTCAAAAATTAATAAAACAGTATTCCTGCCCTCAGTGCTCAGTCTACTCTGAGAGAGAAATATGTGAATATATGATTAAATAATACAGTGTGAATTGAACACAGAAGTGAAACCATTCAACCCAGGGTGAGGTACCTGTGAATGCCTAGACACTTAAGTTGAACCTGAAAGATGAGTGTGATTTTGCCGAAGGAGGAGTGGTGAAGAATTTTCCAGGCAAAGGATAAAGGATATGCAAAGGCATAAAAACATGCAAAGCCTGGTCTGTTCAGGGAGCTGTGAGAGGGCTTGTATGGCTAGAGCATAGCGTATATGGAAGGCGGAAGTGGGTAATGAAGCTGATAAAGTAATTGAGGGCACCTGTGCTAGGAAATTTAGACTTTATCCTGAAGGTGTGGGGAAATCATTGAAGGTTAGGAAAGAGGAGTGTTATGATGTGATTTTCATTTTAGAAAGGTAATAAGTCTGACACTATGCTTTTTTTTTGCGGTACACAGCCCTCTCACTGTTGTGGCCTCTTCAGTTGCGGAGCACAGGCTCCAGACGCACAGTCTCAGCGGCCGTGGCTCACAGGCCCAGCCGCTCCACGGCATGTGGAATCTTCCCAGACCCAGGCACAAACCCGTGTCCCCTGCATTGGCAGGCTGACTCTCAACCACTGCGCCACCAGGGAGCCCTGACACTATGCTTTTAACAATAGAAATTTGATAACAGCAGGATATAACTACAAAATCTCCATAAAAATAGCCCCACCCAAATCATTTGTCCCTTTCTTTTAGATGAAATTTAAAACACTTTAAAGTAGGACTAGTTTAACATATGTCTTTCCTACAATATCTGGCCCAGTGATTACTCAACAGTCATTGCCTAAAACTAAGCCAAGGTATCAAGTGGTGCAGAACAAAAAGGTCTATACCTAAGCCTCTAAGACAGATGATTAGTTCACATGTGTCTAGAGTTAGAAATCATTCCTCCACATTTCCTAGATACCTGGAAACCTGTCCAAGTATGTAATTCTCTTGCATTCTTACATTTAATCAAATTATTTTTATCTATGATATGAACTCCCTTTCAAGACCTCTTATTGTTAGCCCATGTAAAATTTGAAATATGCTGCCACGAGACCTTTGACTTTAAACCTTTCATACTGATGTTGGAGCTAGTTTATGGCTTCTGATTTTTTTGCATGTAATAAACAAATCAGTTACTCTTTACATCTGACCTTTTACTGAAGCTCTCCCTAGACTTATGAACTTTAAAATCTCATTAGGGTTTTATTCTCTACTTACTAAAAGTTAAAAATTAAAAAGGCTGAAACCAACATTTATAATGATTTTAAAGGGTCAGCAGACATTTTCTGTGAAGTGTCAGATAGTAAATACTTTCTACTTTGGAAGCCATATACTCTCTGTCACAACTATTCAACTATGTCATTGTAGCACAGAAGTAGCCATAGATAATTCATGAACAAATAGGCATGGCTATATTCCAGTAAAACTTTATTTACAAAAATAGGCTACAGGCCAGCTTTGTCCCAAAGACCACAGTTTGCTGACCTGTGATTGAAAGTAAGCTTCTTCCTCCTGTCTTATCTGTCTGTCTTCAGGAAGGAATCCTGACTGGAGAAGTGGCCACAGAATGTAGTATTTAGATTCTATCAAACACCATTACATCATCTCTGTTGCATGCGTGTACACACACACACACACACGCCCCAAAAAAATCTCCAGAGCATTTAGCTTGACTTTCCATGTAAAAAGGTAGGTCCTGGTCCTAGTATTTAACTATTTTTCTGCACCAGAGTGGATGAACTTTCCCCATTTATGGCTTTCCTGCAGGCAAAAATAACATCCCAACCACTTGTCACTTAAGCAGTATACATTACTTTTAAGCAAGCTTCTTAAGCAGTGCTTTGCTAAATTAACTGTGCATAGGAATCACCTGGAGAATTTATTAAAATTCATATTCTGATTCAGTCAGTCTCGGGTGGAGCCTAAGATTCTACATTTCTGACAAGCTTCCAGTTGACTTCAGTGCTGCTTGTTCTTGGACCACACTTTTGTTAGCAAGGTTCTAAGTACTATTTCTGTTATTACAACCCAGTCATCCAAGGTCTTACCACTGGATCCACAGAATCAAGAGCTGGTCTTCTTCAGGTGAGGTGGCATTCAAAGCTGTGTTTGACTATGATGACTTCAGTCAATTTGTTTGTTTATTCAGTTTGGTAGTTTCTATAGAACTAGAAGTTACCATTTGAGATGGTCCTTGGCCGCTTATTCTTACTTTCATCCATACTGGAAAATTCGAAAACATTATCTCTTTGAGTATTGCTCCATTCTTTATATTCCCTTCTAGGGTTCCTAGCAGATGCATGTTAGGCACTCATTATATCCTCCATGTCCACATAACTTCTCTATTATATCTTATTTCTCTGTGTCTCTCCATGTTGCAATTTAGGTAATTTCTTCAGATTACTTCCACTTTATTAATTCTCTCTTCATCTGTGTCCAAGCTGCTGTTTAATCCATACATTAATTTTTTCAGTATTATTAATCACTTATTTTCTAAAGCTATATTGAAGTATAATTATATAAACTGTACCTATATAAACTGTCCAATTTTTAAAAGTTTTGACATACATATACACTAATAAAATCTTTACCACAATCAAAATAGTGAACATATCCATCACTCTCAGAAGTTTCCTCATGAACCTTGTAATCCCTTTCTTCTGCCTCTACCTCCCAACCATTCAAGTCCCATGCACCCACTGATCTTTCTGTCACTATAGATTTATTTGCATTTTCTCAAGTTTTATGAAAAATTGAACCATACAGTATATACTCTTTAGTCTGACTTCTTTCACTCAGCATAATTATTTTGAGGTTAATCCGTGCTGTGGCATGTATCAGTAATTCATTCCTTTTAATTGCTGAGTAGTACTCTGTTGTGTGGACATACAGCAATTTTATAAATTTTTTTTGATTCTAGTAATATTTTTTAATAGAAGCAGAATTCATGTAGCATACAGTTAATTATTATAATGTGCATTATTCAGTGACATTCTGTGTATTCACAGTGTTGTGCAGCCAGCACCTAGCAATACTAACAATGCTACATTTAAGAATAATTTCACATTTGCATTACAATTTTTTGCATGAGTGCCTTTTTAAAAACAAGTTAAAGAAAATGCAGCAAATAGCTCAGATTACACAATATTGTTCTTTCAGATTAGCTCATCTCTCTCTCTCTCTCAAACTGTGGCCTGCCTCTATAACCCCACTACTAGTGTGATGCCTAAAGTAAAATTGGTGCTTAATGAATATTTGTGAGAAGGAAAGGAGGGAAGAGAAACAGAAGAGAGAGAAGTGGAGAGGGAAGGAAGTTAGCTGGTTCAAGAAGTCCTCTCACAACAGGTGCCACATTTTGTGGCAGGGATCCCTGTATTTAATGGCCTTTCGTATCTGCAACAGTCTGTTTTAAAACAGAGCTGTTTACTTAGAATGCTTTTATTACAAACTGTATTTGTGCTCAGAGAGGGCTTCCAGCTGTGGTAGCTTTTAGAAGGTCCCTTTGTGTGTGTACATAGTGTCATAACGGGTCGTGTCTGCCCAGCCAGTCAATTTCATTGACTCAGATAGGGCCACTTTATGAATGAGCTATATCATTTTCCTCCTTAATTTTTACTCTAGACAGTAAATGTTTTATGCCTGGAAAGACGGTTCATTTATTCAACAGATGCTTATTAAATACCTCCCAAAAGCTAGGCATTATGTGAAACACTTGGAATACAGAGGTATGTAATATAGACAAGATCCCTGCCTTTATGGTGCTTGGAAACACTTGGAATACAGAGGTATGTAATATAGACAAGATCCCTGCCTTTATGGTGCTTACAGGGACTCTCACATTAAATAAATAATCATACGATAATTGATACAATTGTGATAAACGTTTTAAAGGGGAAGGACAGAATGCTACAAGAGAAATCTAAACTAATTTGAAAAGGTGGAGTCATGAAAGTATGTTACAATTAAAATCCTAAACATCTTAAATATTTCCCTACTTGAAATGTAAAAAGATAAGATTACTCCCATAGGTTGTTGATAATATTAGGAATATCTAAATTTGGAAAGATAGAGTTGTTCAGAGAGGCACAGTTTCCTTAAAAATTCAATTCTTTAATTTAATAAATGACTGAAAAGGGAGACAGTGTTTACCCAAGAACACACAGCTTACTACTAGCAGGGCTAGGAGTTGAACACAGGTCTTCTAATCTCCTCATTACCTCTCCTTGGTGACATAAAAAAATGAAGACATTATACATCAACTATAGATCAGCCATGGCCAAATGAACTATTAAGTGTCCAGTCTGTACAAGCTTGTATATTGAGTGGGCAGAGGTGCTTACAGAGTAAATGCAAATGCAAATATAAAGAAAAACATACAGAATATGTCCTATCAGGCTGATTGTATCTGGTCATAGTAAAACTTCAGTATATAGACCAAAGTAGGAAATACCCAGTTGGAATCAGTGAAAATATCTTTAAAGGAAGATGCTTCTGTTGCTTTAAAATAAAAATACTAATAGCTAAGTACGTCTCCAAGTAGGAGTTTTTAAAACCTGTTTTTATTCATGTGTCATATTACATGACACGTAAATTATCTTGACTACTTTGCAGCCTAAGTGGTCTCTCAGGTTAAACATTGTTCCTGATATTTTGCCCCAACATATAATTTCTCTGGCATACTCTTTTATCACAGATGGTATAGCAATTAGCTTCAGGCCAACAACATCTAATTTTTCCTAATTTTTTATTTGAAAGATTAGGAATCAATGAAATGCTACTATTTATACCAGAGATTGTGGACTTAATGGAATCATTGAAACCAAAAGGAGTATGAGGCTTCAAGAAGACCAGTCTTGAATAGATATCAGAGGGAGTACCTAAGACAGTGCTGAGCATACACTCAGCCTGAGCAAGCATATATTGAACTGAGGAGACAAAAAGAAAGAATTACATTAAACTATATGAAATTTACATTTTTATAGGTCAAAACCAGTCAGATGTTGGTAACTTATGTATGATTCAGCCTATTGTGCAAAATGACCAGAAAGGGGGCTTCCCTGGTGGTGCAGTAGTTGAGAGTCCGCCTGCCGATGCAGGGGACACGGGTTCGTGCCCCGGTCCGGGAGGATCCCACATGCTATGGAGCGGCTGGGCCCGTGAGCCATGGCCGCTGAGCCTGCGCGTCCGGAGCCTGTGCTCCGCAACGGGAGAGGCCACAGCAGTGAGAGGCCCGCGTACCGCAAAAAAAAAAAAAAATGACCAGAAAGGGAACCTATACTCTAATGTCAGCAGGTGTGGGTATTTATTAAATTTAAGGACATGTATATTGGCTATACTCCAGAATTTAACAAATAAGAAATTCTGGTGGTTGAATTAACTTTTAATTTTATATGAAATCACAATTTAAATGTACGCAGATGGCATAATCACTTCAGACACTAAAAATATTCTAAAAGATCTTCAACTTAGATAACTTACATTATCCACACTTCATGAGTGTGAATGTTGTCGGGATATACTTATTTGATAACCAAGCTTTAGTGGTGTGATATGGACTAAAGTTAAGCAGGGTATTTTGCTTTCAACCTCTTTCTGTGCTGACCAGATTACTTCCTAGTCCTTTCCCAGTCCTTAGTCCCAGTGCTGATAATCTCCAAGTTTATCTTAGAAAAATCAGGAGTAAAGGAGAAGGGAACTAATCAGTGAAAATGAACTAAATGTGAGGTACTTTGCTAGACAGTTTATATATCATTGCATTGAATTCTCACAGCCCTATGAGACAAATGTTATTTCTTTTTTACAGTTGAGGAAACTGAGACCTAAAGAGATTAAATAAGTTGCCCAAGGTCACACAATTCGTAAGTGGTAGACTAGGCTTCAAACATTATTTTCACTATCTACTGTGCTACTCACCTTATTACTTGTTAGCTTATTTATATTGTACACTTTAAAAGTGTCTTGTTTAATTATAATAAATTTACACAGGAGTAAGACAAGGGGATTATTATTGTTTTTTTCTTTAAAAACAGTAATGTGGTAAAATGCATTTGAATATTTTCCTTTCTTTTAAGGACGAACGAGAAGCCAGAGAAAATGTGAAGAGAGAACAAGACGAGGCCTATCGCCTTTCACTTGAGGCTGACAGAGCAAAGGTAGGTTTGGTCAGGGGACTTCTGGGATAAAGAACTCAATCCTAAATAGTCTTTCATTATTTAAATGCCAGCCCTTTAATCATTTTGAAACCTAAGAGAGTTGGGTTTGCAGTGGAGAAAGCTAGTTTCAATTAACAGAAAGAATATAATTCTACCTCAGGTTCTTAAAGCATGGTTCATTTTGACAAGATAAGTTTTTTCAAGAATAATGAGAAGTGAAAACAAAAATGGGCCTAGTGTTTACTTCATTTGTTTTTAATCAGTCTGTGGTAAAATCTAGCAATGTTTAAAAAGCTCTTCAGGTGATTTTAATGTGCAGTCAGGGTTGAGAACCACTGACTTATTTAATGCTTCTCGAGCATTAAATGCTTCTGTACTGGGCATTGAAGGAGAGGAAAATGAATAAGCCACTCTTTCTGCCTTCAAAAGAAGGCTCACATTGTGCTGCAGAGTAGATTCAGTCAAGAGCACAGATAGCTGGAACACTTAGGCAAGGATCCTAAATGTTGTAAGGGAAGCCCTGAGTTCTGTGAGAGTTCAATGAACAGGATTTTCAGTGGAAAGTTTTTTCCAGCTTTTTTGGAGAGCCAAGAAATGGGAATGTACTAGGCAGGGTTTCATAGAAGAGACTGTATATTTGAACTGGATAGAGAAAGGGGGGCAGGAGAGGAAGTAATGTATGCTAGCAGCAAGGAGCCAGAAAGCATGGGTTCAAGATAGAGGCTGATGTGAATAGAGTTTTGATATTTGGGTACAGGGGAGGTGGCAGAAAAGGCCAGAAAGGAAGACCAGAGAAAGGTCTGAAGGATCTTGAATGCTACACTACCCAGAGCTACCTAAATGTTTGAATAGGAACCCACCATGATCATAGAGGTATGCTTCGTTGTTGCTTTTATTTCCATCCTTGTTCCAGAGAGAAACACTTTCATTACCACAGTGTACCTCTGGGCCATGCTGAAAATGAACTTTTTTTCTTTTCTTTTTCTTTCTCTTTTATTTCTTTTCTTTTTTAAAAAAAGTAGGCCAGTGTTTATTAAGTGTTGGATTCCTTTCTCTTTTATCAACAGAGGGAAGCTCATGAGAGAGAGATGGCAGAACAGTTTCGTTTGGAACAGATTCGCAAAGAACAAGAAGAGGAACGTGAGGTAGAGCATAATTTTTAGAAAAGTTATTCAAATGCTAGGTCTATTTCCATTGCATTTGATACTAAGGATGTTAATATTTCCTACAACTTCTTTCCACTTTTCCCAGATTCATTTTGATATGGAAGACTAATTTTCTTTAGAAGAATCATTCCCAATCTATCGTGTTGAACTCTGAGAAAACTTGAACTTGTACTAGATTCATGGTTTTCTATTCTTTCCAATTCCTCTCCCCTTTCTTGCCTGACAAATATTCCCATCCTTCCTAAATATTGTCTCACCCAAAAAACACAAAGACTGTATTTTCTCGCCTTTTCCCAGGCTTGACTTTACCCACCAAAAGACACTGGGAGTTACTTCTGCAACATCTTTCACTGGGCCCCCCTATATGTGAGAAATCCATTTAGCTTGGCTGATTTTTTTCCACCCTGAGTTCAGGTCATGTCTGTGACAATATAGAGAATTTTTTCATTCACTCATTTGGCAAATATTTTTTTGACTACTTAGTGTGTGTCCAAAATCTGTTAGGAAGTAGGGATACAGATGTGGGCCCTCTGCTCCAGGAGTTCATAGTCTTGTAAAAATAGAATTACATACTATATATAAAAGTTATTATAGAGATTTACCTAAAGTACAATGGGAAAAAAGAGAAAGGGTGTCAAATGACTTCCTAGGATGACTCACAAAAAACGGCTTTTAAAACTTTTTTCTAGACATGGGATTAATGGCAAAACTCACTTATAAATAGAGGAAGCCATCTAACAAGTGATAGAAAGACCTGGAGGGCCCTAACTTGGGCTGATGAAAACTCCGTTAGTCATCACTCTTGGTCAGAGGATGCCACCTCGTAACTTATTCAACAAATTTTTTTAATTAAAGTATAGTTGGTTTACAATGTTGTGCTAGTTTCAGGTGTACAGCAAAGTTATTCAGATATATATATATAATATATATAATATATTATATATATATATATATATATATATATGCTATACAGTAAATCCTTGTTGTTTATTTTATACATAGTAGGGTATGTCTGTTAATGCCATACTCCTAATTTATCCCTCCCCACCTCTAACCCCCTATGGTAACCATAATATTTGTCTTTCTTGGTCTGACTTACTTCACTTAGTATGATCATCTTTAGGTCTATCCATGTTGCTGCAAATGGCAATATTTCATTCTTTTTTATGGCTGAGTAATATTCCATTGTATATATGTAGCACATATTTTTTATCCATTCATCTGTTGATGGACACTTAAGTTGCTTCCATGACTTGGCTGTTGTAAATAGTGCTGCTATGAGCATTGGGGTGCATGTATCTTTTCAAATTAGAGTTTTCGTCTTTTCCAGATATATGCCCAGGAGTAGGATTGCTAGATCATATGGTAGTTCTAGTTTTAGTTTTTTAAGAAACCTCCATACTGTTCTCCATAATGGCTGCACCAATTTACATTCCCATTCTCCCAGTGTAGGAGAGTTCCCTTTTCTCTACACCCTCTCCAGTATCAGTAAATGATTTTTGAGCAAGAACTATGCTAGGTACTGAAAGAGAAACAAAGGACAGTAAGACATTTTCTGCCTGCAAAGAGAGATTACATCTTGTAGGAAAGATACAACATGTCTACAAGTAACAGCAAATCAAGGGAAAACGTGCTAAATAACGTAACAGAAATAAAAGCAAAATACTTAGAGTTCAGGGGCAAAGTAAAAATCTTTCACAGTTTTTGGAATTCAGTCAACACTACAGAAGGACTGATATTTGAGCCAGGTCTTGAGAGATGTGTAAGATTTCACTGTTTGGAAATCAGAGTTTATTCATGTTCAAACACTTATCAAGTGCCTATCACACAAGCACGAAATACTATGCCTGACAAACTCTAGTATCTGTCCATGCTGAGGACTCTCAGTAATGGAAGGTAGAAAATATTTTGTTGAACATCTTCTGTGTATCAACTACTCTGCTACCTGCTTTACCTATGCTTACTCATTGACCATTAAAACAAGCTACAAGGGAAGAGATTTCTCTTTTTTTTTTTTAATTATTTTTATTTATTTATTTTTGGCTGTGTTGGGTCTTCGTTGCTGTGCACGGGCTTTCTCTAGTTGCAGCAGGCAGGGGCTACTCTTCGTTGCAGTGCGCAGGTTTCTCATTGCTGTGGCTTCTCTTGTTGTGGAGCACAAGCTCTAGGTGCACGGGCTTCAGTAGTTGTGGCTCGGGCTTTAAAGCGCAGGCTCACTAGTTGTGGCGCAGGGGCTTAGTTGCTCCGCAGCATGGGGGATCTTCCCGGACCAGGGCTCAAACCCATGTCCCCTGCATTGGCAGGCGGATTCTTAACCACTGCGCCACCAGGGAAGACCCAGTTAACTTATTTTTATTTTCCTTTTGAATGATATAAGAATTTTAAGGCTATGAATTTCCTCTGAGCACTGCTTTAAATGAATCCCAGAGATTCCAATATGAATATGAAATTTCAACAATTGTTTTCTAGATATTCTGTAGTTTTCATTATATTTCCCCTTTTACCTGAGAGTTGTTTAATAGGGTTTTTGTTGTTGTTGTTTTTTCTCCAAAAGGAGTGACACCAACTTTGAAAATTGTGTTGAGATTTTAGAGAACATATATCCCAATTTCTCTCACTCATGTTAATTGGGGGAAATTTTTGTTTTCCCTATTGATGAAAATTGGGAACATGGAAATGTGAAAGTAACCAGGAACACAATGTAACTGTGAAGCTGAGCATGCTAATACCAGGCTTACATGTCTAAGGAACCTGCCACAGTTCTAGGAACAAAAAGGTTTTAGTGAATTTCTGCTACAGGCAGGGACATCAGAGATCTTTAAACTCCTTCCACTGGAATATCTTGAATGTGAAACAACGTAATGCTAGATTGAGAACTAGAGCCCAACTCTAGCCATGAGATCTCCCAACAGTTTACCCCACCTGTTTGAGTCTGTGCCACATCTAGGTCCAGAAATGTGGACTTGGCCAAATCTCACAGCAGTTTAGTGGCAAAGCTGGAACTAGGACCATAGTCTCCTGCCCCCAATAAGCCTGATATTTTAATTTCTTTCCATTCCATTTTTTTATTGTAGCAAAATATATATAACAAAAATTTGCCTTTTTAACCCTTCTTAAGTACAGTTGAGTGGCATGAATTACATTCACAGTCTTGCAACCACGACCATTATTTCCAAACATTTTCATCAACCCAAACAGAGTCTTTCCTCCATTTTGTCGTTAATATATTATCCAGAATTCTACAAAATCTTCAGTCATTTCTACTTGGGAAATGTATGTTCTCTCTCTCTTTTGTGCGCTCGCGCTCTCTCTCCCTCTCTCTTTCTCCACCCCCATCTGTGTGTGTGTGTATTCACGTGCACACACGTCTTTTGCAAATGCTTCTAATAGCCTTAATTTATGCCCTAGAAAGGAATCACAAATACCTGAGCCCTTCAGTAAAAAATAAATTACCTTTCTTCTCTGTGTAGTTACCTATCAATTTAATGTGTCATCAAGGTGGGATTTATTTTAATTAATTGCTTATTGGGCTAATATTAAGAAAATGAAAAACACATAATTCTGTTGTCCAAGCATTAGGCTTAGTTAATAAATGGGCAATAGCTTTTGATGAGTTTCTAGGAAGCAGCAGGTTTTTTCTCGTCTCTCCCTCCCCCACCCCCCACAATTCCATCCATCAACAGTTTAACACCTGATTTTTGCCCTCTTTAGGCCATCAGACTCTCCTTAGAGCAGGCCCTGCCTCCAGAGCCAAAGGAAGAAAATGCTGAACCTGTGAGCAAACTGCGGATCCGGACACCCAGTGGCGAGTTCCTCGAGCGGCGTTTCCTGGCCAGCAATAAGCTCCAGATCGTCTTTGATTTTGTAGCTTCCAAAGGATTTCCATGGGATGAATTCAAGTTACTGAGTACCTTTCCTAGGAGAGATGTAAGTTCCCATACCTATCTCGGGAAGTGTGTCCAGATGGGAGATAGCCCATCATTAGGGCTGGACAAAGTAGTCCAAGAAAAGTGCCATGGCACAACTTACCACAAGACCACACACTCAGGAGTCCTTCTTTGTTCTGCACACCTTTCTCTCCTCAGCCTTTGGAGAAGGTATGGCTTCCCAGGCCAGCAGACATGTGCCTAATAGCCTAGGTAAGAAATTAGGTACTAGGTCTTCCTTCCTGGTTGTTTCCCCTATTCCAGCACTCATACAGGCTTTCCCAAGATTTCATCTCTGTATACCTTAGGGTAGATCTGAGAATTATGTGCTTAACAGCTTAACAGTCAGATCAGGGTCAATGATCATAGGTTCGTGAACAAGTCATTGCTAAACCAAGAGTATTTTGTGATTTGACAGTTCTTACTAGCCTGGGAAGTCAGGGAGGGTGAACTATATTCACTGTGTATCTGTATTTCAGCAAGGCTTTTGATAGTCTCTCATAGTATTCTGGGGAAAAATAGAGAGATGTAAATCGACAGGTAGATTCATTGCTGATTAAATGGATGTGTCCAGAAACTGTTGACTAAGAGACTGCCCTCTCCCTGGAGGGAAACAAGAGGTTCTATATTTAATTCTTTATTACTCATCACACTTATTGGCAACTTAAATGAAGACGTTATCAGGTTTATGGATTATGAAAAATAAGATTCAAGAAAGCCTTAAAATAGTGAAATAATAGGCAAAAATGAACCTAGAAAAATTTTACAGAAATATATAGACATAGAAAGAGATGCCTGCATAGGCTTAGAAAACCAATTGCTCAAGTTTGGGATGAAAGAATCCTGCTTTAGTAGAGGTTATTGTCGTTGAATTAAGCTGAATATACATTAATAATCTGTTGTGACTCCCAACAAAAAGCCAGCTGCATTTTTAGAGGTATAATCCCAACAAGAGAATAACAAGTTGTAGTCAACTGTTTACAAAGATAAATGACCCCTGAGTAGTCCTTAGACTCCATGCTGAAACTCTGTGCTGTCGCCTGAAGAAACAGGAGATTGGGAGTTCCCTGGCAGTCCAGTGGTTAAGACTCCACGCTCCCAGTTCAGGATGCACAGGGTCGATCCCTGGCCAGGGAACTAAGATCCCACATGCTGCACGGCATGGCCAAAAAAAAAAAAAGCAACAGGAGCTTATCTAGAACAGGGCTGGTAGGAAGGGAAGGGAAGTGGAAATCATATCATTTGGGGAAATACTTTCCTCTAGAGAAGGCACGGCCATGGGAGATGTGATTTTTGTCTTCAGCTACTTGAAAGCCTGCAGTGAAAAAGAGGGATCTGATTTTGTGCAGCTTCAATGATAAAGTGGGACCAGTAAGTTGAAAGTTATTGGGAGACAAATTTGGACCAATGTAAGAAAGCCACTTTCTAAGAAAATATTTTGTGTTGTGAGGTAGTGATTTTTCTATTTTTGGAGATTACGAAGCACTACTGAATTATCACTTTTTTTATAGTAATGGATAAATAGGGAGAAGGAGTCACTCCTGGAGTTCCTACTTTATATGTTCCTACTTTATATGAAAAGGGGCTTAGACTAGCTTATCTCTAAGATACATTTTTTTTTGGGGGGGTGGTATATAGTTGCTTTACAATGTTCTGTTAGTCTCTGTTGTACAATGAAGTGAATTATTAGTGATGCTGAGCATCTTTTCATGTGCCTCTTGGCCATCTGTATGTCTTCTTTGGAGAAATGTCTATTTAGGTCTTCTGCCCATTTTTTTTATTCTGCTGTTTGTTTTTTTGATATTGAGCTTCATGAGCTGTTTGTATATTTTGGTGATTAATCCCTTGTCAATTGCTTCATTTGCAAATATTTTTGCCCATTCTGAGGCTTGTCTTTTCATCTTGTTTATGGTTTTCTTTACTGTGCAGAAGCTTTTAAGTTTCATTAGGTCCCATTTGTTTATTTTTGTTTTTATTTTCATTACTCTAAGAGGTGGGTCAAAAATTATCTTGCTGTGAATTATGTCAAAGAGTGTTCTTATGTTTTCCTCTAAGAGTTTTGTTTTGTTTTGTTTTTTTAACTTATTTTATTTTTGGCTGCATTGGGTCTTCATTGCTGCACGCGGACTTTTCTCTGGTTGCAGTGAGCAGGGGCTACTCTTCATTGTGGTGTGCAGGCTTCTCATTGTGGTGGCTTCTCTTGTTGGGAGCACTGGCTCTAGGCACGGGGGCTTCAGTAGTTGTGGCGCACAGGCTTAGTTGCTCCACAGCATGTGGGATCTTCCCGTATCAGGGCTCAACCCATGACTCCTGCATTGGCGGGTGGATTCTTAACCACTGTGCCACCAGGGAAGCCCCCCTCTAAGAGTTCTATAGTGTCCAGTCTTACATTTAGGTCTTTAATCCACTTTTAGTTTATTTTTGGGTATGGTGTTAGGGAGTGTTCTAATTTCATTCCTTTACATGTAGCTGTCCAGTTTTCCCAGCACTACTTATTGAAGAGACTGTCTTTTCTCCATTGTATATCCTTGCCTCCTTTGTCATAGATTAGTTGAGCATAGATGCACGGGTTTATCTCTGGTCTTTCTATCCTGTTCCATTGATCTATATTTCTGTTTTTGTGCCAGTACCATATTGTCTTGATGACTGTAGCTTTGTAATACAGTCTGAAGTCAGGGAGTCTGATTTCTCCAGCTCCGTTGTTTTCCCTCAAGTTTGCTTCAGCTATTCAGGGTCTTTTGTGTCTCCATACAAATTTTAAGATTTTTTGGTTCATAAAAAATCATTTCTGTAAAAAATACCATTGGTAATTTGATACAGATTGCACTGAATCTGTAGATTGCTTTGGGTAGTATAGTCATTTTCACAGTATTGACTCTTCCAATCCAAGAACATGGTATATCTCTCCATCTGTCTGTGTCATCTTTGATTTCTTTCATCACTGTCTTATACTTTTCTGAGTAGAGTTCTTTTACCTCCTTATGTAGGTTTATTCCTAGGTATTTAATTCTTTTTTGTTGCAGTGGTAAATGGGAGTGTTTCCTTAATTTCTCTTTCTGATTTTTCATTGTTAGTGTATAGGAATGCAAGAGATTTCTGTGCATTAATTTTGTATCATGCAACTTTACCAAATTTATTGATTAGCTCTAGTAGTCTTCTGGTGGCATCTTTAGGATTATCTATGTATAGTATCATGTCATCTGCAAACAGTTTTACTTCTTCTTTTCCAATTTGTATTCCTTTTATTTATTTTTCTTCTGATTGCTGTGGCTAGGACTTCCAAGACTATGTTGAATAATACTGGCAAGAGTGGACATCCTTGTCTTGCTCCTGATCTTCGAGGAAATGCTTTCAGTTTTTCACCATTGAGAATGATGTTTACTGTGGGTTTGTTGTATATGGCCTTTATTATGTTGAGGTAGGCCACTTTCTGTGCCCA
The DNA here is from genome assembly GCF_003031525.2 of Neophocaena asiaeorientalis asiaeorientalis. NCBI lineage: Eukaryota > Metazoa > Chordata > Mammalia > Artiodactyla > Phocoenidae > Neophocaena > Neophocaena asiaeorientalis. The sequence continues at coordinate 3,105,415 of NW_020172632.1, read as the reverse complement.
CTTTCTGGAGAGTTTTTATCATAAATAGTTTTGAATTTTGTCAGAAGCTTTTTATGCATCTATTCAGATGACCATATGGTTTTTATTCTTCAGTTTGTTAACATGGTGTATCACATTGATTGATTTGCATATATTAAAGAATCCTTGCATCCCTGGGATGAATCCCACTTGATCATGGTGTATGATCCTTTTAATGTGTTGTTGGATTCTGTTTGCTAGTATTTTGCTGAGGATTTTTGCATCTATATTCATGAGTGATATTGGCCTGTAATTTTCTTTTTTTTGTAGTATCTTTGTCTGGTTTTGGTATCAGGGTGATAGTGGCCTCATAGAATGACTTTGGGAGTGTTCCTTCCTCTGCAATTTTTTTGGAAGAGTTTGAAAAGGATGGGTGTTAGCTCTTCTCTGAATGTTTGATAGAATTCACCTGTGAAGCCATCTGGTCCTGGACTTTTGTTTGTGGGAAGATTTTTAATCACAGTTTCAATTTCATTACTTGTGATTGGTCAGTTTACATGTTCTGTTTCTTCCTGGTTCAGTCTTGGAAGGTTATACCTCTCTAAGAATTTGTCCATTTCTTCCAGGTTGTCCATTTTATTGGCATAGAGTTGCTTGTAGTAGTCTCTTATGATGCTTTGTATTTCTGTGGTGTCCGTTGTAACTTCTTCTTTTTCATTTCTAATTTTATTGATTTGAGTCCTCTCCCTCTTTTTCCTGATGAGTCTGGCTAAAGGTTTTTCAGTTTTGTTTATCTTCTCAAGGAACCAGCTTTTAGGAGATTGATCTTTTCTATTGTTTTCTTTGTTTCTATTTCATTTATTTCTTCTCTGATCTTTATGATTTCTTTCCTTCTCCCAACTTTGAGTTTTGTTTGTTCTTCTTTCTCTAGTTCCTTTAGGTGTAAGGTTAAATTGTTTATTTGAGGTTTTTCTTGTTTCCTGAGGTAGGATTGTATCTCTATAAACTTCCCTCTTAAAACTGCTTTTGCTGCATCCCATAGGTTTTGGATCGTCGTGTTTTCATTGTGATTTGTCTCTAGGTATTTTTTGATTTCCTGTTTGATTTCTTCAGCAATCTCTTGGCTATTTAGTAATGTTATGTTTAGCCTCCATGTGTTTGTGTTTTTTACATTTTTTTCCTTGTAATTTATTTCTAATCTCATAGTGTTGTGGTCAAAAAAGATGCTTGATATGACTTCAATTTTCTTAAATTTACCGAGGCTTGATTTTAGACCCAAGATGTGATCTATCCTGGAGAATGTTCCATGTGCACTTGAGAAGAAAGTGTAATCTGCTGTTTTCAGATGGAATGTCCTGTAAATATCAATTAAATCTATCTGGTCTGTTGTGTCATTTAAAGCTTGTGTTTCCTTGTTAATTTTCTGTCTGGATGATCTGTCCATTGGTGTAAGTGAGGTGTTTAAGTCCCCGACTATTGTTGTGTTACTGTCGATTTCCTCTTTTAGAGCCATTAGCATTTGCCTTATGTTTTGAGGTGCTTCTGTGTTGGGTGCACATATATTTATAATTGTTTAATCTTCTTCTTGGATTGATCCCTTGATCATTATGTAGTGTCCTTCCTTGTCTCTTGTAACATTCTTTATTTTAAAGTCTATTTTCTCTGATATGAGTACTGCTACTCCACGTTTCTTTTGATTTCCATTTACATGGAATATCTTTTTCCATCCCCTCACTTTCAGTCTGTATGTGCCCCTAGGTCTGAAGTGGGTCTCTTGTAGACAGTATATATGTGGGTCTTGTTTTTGTATCCATTCAGCGAGCCTGTGTCTTTTGGTTGGAGCATTTAATCCATTCACATTTAAGGTAATTATAGATATGTATGTTTCTATTACCATTTTCTTAATTGTTTTGGGTTTGTTTTTGTAGGTCCTTTTCTTCTCTTGTGCTTCCCACTTAGAGAAGTTCCTTTAGCATTTGTTGTAGAGCTGGTTTGGTGGTGCTGAATTCTCTTAACTTTTGCTTGTCTGTAAAGTTTTTGATTTCTTCATCGAATCTGAATGAGATCCTTGCCGGGTAGAGTAATCTTGGTTGTAGGTTCTTCCCTTTCATCACTTTAAACATATCGTGCCTCTCCCTTCTGGCTTGTAGAGTTTCTGCTGAGAAATCAGCTGTTAACCTTATGGGAGTTCCCTTGTATGTTATTTGTCATTTTTCCCTTGTTGCTTTTAATGATTTTTCTTTGTCTTTAATTTTTGTCAGTTTGATTACTATGTGTCTCAGCATGTTTCTCCTTGAGTTTATCCTGCCTGGCACCCTCTGTGCTTCCTGGTCTTGGGTGGCTATTTCCTTTACCATGTTAGGGAACTTTTCGACTATAATCTCTTCACATATTTTCTCAGGTCCTTTCTCTCTCTTTTCTCCTTCTGAGACCCCTATAATGTGAATGTTGGTGCATTTAATGTTGTCCCAGAAGTCTCGTAGGCTGTCTTCATTTCTTTTCATTCTTTTTTCTTATTCTGTTCCACAGCAGTGAATTCCACCATTCTGTCTTCCAGGTCACTTATCCGTTCTTCTGCCTCAGTTATTCTGCCATTGAGTCCTTCTAGTGTATTTTTCATTTCAGTTATTGTAATGTTCATCTCTGTTTGTTTGTTCTTTAATTGTTCTAGGTGTTTTTTCTTTAATTCTTCTAGGTCTTTGTTACCCATTTCTTGCATCTTCTCAATCTTTGCTCTATTCTTTTTCTGAGGTCCTGGTTCATCCTCAATATCATTATTCTGAATTCTTTTTCTGGAAGGTTGCCTATCTCCACTTCATTTAGTTGTTTTTCTCGGGTTTTGTCTTGTTTCTTCATTTGGTACATAGACCTCTGCCTTTTCATTTTGTCTTTCTTTCTGTGAATTTGGTTTTCATTCCACAAGCTGGAGGATTGTAGTTCTTGCTTCTGCTGTCTGCCCTCTGGTGGATGAGGCGATCTAAGAGGCTTGTGCAAACTTCCTGATGGGAGGGACTGGTGGTGGGTAGAGTTGGGTGGTGCTCTGTTGGGCAGAGCTCAGTAAAACTTTAATCTACTTGTCTGCTGATGGGTGGGTCTGAGTTCCCTCCCTGTTGGTTGTTTGGCCTGAGGCGTCCCAACACTGGAGCCTACCAGCTCTTTGGTGGGGCTAATGGTGGACTCCAGGAGGGCTCACGCCAAGGAGTACTTCCCAGAACTTCTGCTGCCAGTGTCCTTGTCCCTGCAGTGAACCACAGCCAACCCCCGCCTCTACAGGAGACCCTCCAACACTAACAGGTAGGTCTGGTTCAGTCTCCTGTGGGGTCACTACTCCTTCCTCTGGGTCCTGATGCACACACTACTTTGTGTGTGCCCTCCAAGAGTGGAGTCTCTGTTTCCCCCAGTCCTGTCAAAGTTCTGCAATGAAATCCCACTAGCCTTCCAAGTCTGATTCTCTGGGAATTCCTCCTCCTGTTGCCAGACCCCCAGGTTGGGAAGCCTGACCTGGCTCAGAACCTTCACTCCAGTGGGTGGACTTCTGTGGTATAATTGTTCTCCAGTCTGTGAGTCAGACACACAGCGGTTATGGGGTTTGACTTTATTGTGATTGCGCCCCTCCTACCATGTCATTGTGGCTTCTCCTTTGTCTTTGGATGTGGGGTATCTTTTTTGGTGAGTTCCAGGGTCTTCCTGTTGATGATTGTTCAGCAGTTAGTTGTGATTCCACTGCTCTCGCAGGAAGGAGTGAGCGCATGTCCTTCTACACCACCATCTTGAACCAATCTCCTGAGCTTGTCTTTTAATGCCCAGTCAAATGTCATCTCCTCTGGGAAGCCCTCCCCATCTCCCAAGCTCCTCACCTATGTACCCATTGCAGTTTATACATTCCTCTCTTATACAACTTGTCCTATTTTTCTGTAATCATTTACAGAGACTGTCCATATCATGTTCATGTCTATCTCCCCTGAAGTTCCCAGCATGGTGCCTCACACATAAGTATTCAAGTTACTGTTGTCAAGTGTTAATGACCTCAGGTCTGATCCTAAATCCCTGATTCCAGAGTGAACTAGAGAGGCTGTTCCAAATGAGAACCGGTGCCCTAAGCCCACCCAGATTCCAGACCCAGGCCTAAACCCAGAGAGCCCACCCAGGACTCATTAGACCTCCTAGACCTAGGGGTGGGATGAGAGTTAATGGCCCTTCATCCTTCTCTGAATGCTCTTCCAAGTCTAATGACTAGTGTTTTTGCAAGGCTATTCTGTGACAGCCATCTGTGTCTGCAGGGATTAGGATCTAATTTGTAAAAGTCATCTTAAATTACAGCCAAACTAAAGACTGTTAAAAAGCACATCTTAAGACCTTGCCTTTTTAATAACAAATAACATAAGACTTAGCTCTAGGAGTCTTACTGTGTCTTTAGCCTTTTTTCCACAAAGCAGAGACTAGCTTCTCACCAAAGGACCTGTTAAACATTCTTCTGTGTCCCCACCCCCAAATCAAAACAGTACTTCATGTTAAGATTTCCCAACTGTCCAACTATTTACTAAATGTCTGCTGGGTATACCACTGAACTGAGCACTGTGGGATAACCAAAATAGCAGCAGTCACAGGCCTTCCTGGGAGAAGCTGATTGTCAAGATACTGAGAGCACTGTGTTATTTGTTAGTTTTGTTATGTTGTTTTCCATTTTGCTAATAACAGTTACTAAGAGGGGAAGTAATATTCATTTCAGAGCTACTGTCATTAAGCCCTACCTGGTGTGTATGTTAGAGCCATGTGAACATCATTGGCCCATTTGCCTTACTCTGGCATTGCCCTGGCAGTGAGGTAATTGAGTCTAAAAGCTGACCCCCCCCTACTACCTACCCTTTCTTGGAGTCAGAGTAAGGGGCCCCTCCAGCCCCAAATTTCCCTCTGGACCTGCAACTGTCTGGCACCACTCAGTGTGAAGTTGTCAATATCTCCCAGCCTTCCTCTTCCCTTTTCTTTCCTCCTTTCTTTCCCACCGCTCCATCTTCTTTCCAATTCTATTTCACCCTTTTAACTCTCTCCCCTTCTTTCCACTCTTCCCTCCTTTTTTTCTTTGTTTTTTAATTCTACAACTCTTCTCCTTCCTGCCTCCTCTCTTTTCCTCCTTTTCTGTACTCATATCCACCTCATTCAGAGAAGCTCCACCTGCAACTGGAACATGAGGTCTTTCTATTTATCAAAGGAGTGCAGCCTACTGGGAAACATGGATGGTGATGGCAGTGAGCTTCAGGACTGGTGGCCTGTGTGCCTTGTCACTTACATAATCACACAGCCCCCATTCTTGCCCCAAGAACATCTCTTCCTCCAGATCTATAGCTGTGAACCCCCAAAACAGGCAAACATGCATGCAGAAATGCATTATCAGAAATTTTATATTCTAGAACAAAGAGGAACAGGAGAGTGAGTATAAACAAACTCCTAGCCGGGATTTTTACAAAGTACACCTTCAGTAAAGGTTTATTTGAATGAACTGGGAGGAAAGCCTTACAAAGTTAGGGTACACAGATTCCTTCCTCAGTCACCCATCCACTTTTGCTACACTAAGCACCAAGCTAAGCACGATGCTCAGCACTGGGAACACAGTGTTGAAAAACAATGACATAGTTATTACCCTTGTCAAACTTACAGTCTGTATCCAGAAGCTGCTGCTGGAAGACATTTGACTTCATTGATAATACAAGGATATCCTGTTTGCCACCATAAGGAATTAGAAATAGGTTAATCTGCATGTCATGCTGGTATTCATTCTTTCATAGAGTAAAACATTTGCTGAGCAACCACATGGCCCACCTCCATACCAGACACTGATGATATAGAAATAAAAGGAATTGTTACTGACCTTGAAGGGTTCACATTCTAGTAAACACACACATGTAAAGCAAATTGCATTACATATCATACTGACAGTTGGAAGGATAGGTAATTTCAGCCTGCAGTGATAAGACATTATAAAGGAAATGAATTTGACCTGAGCCTTTCACAGAGAGCTGTTGGGTGAATAGAAACAGAATAGCTTTGTTAAAAGTAAAAGTTTCAGTGGTACTTAGACCTGTATCTGAATCTCACCTCATCACATACTTGTTTTATGACATTGGGCAACTTACTTGGCCCTGCTGAACTTTTAGTCCTTCACCTTTAAAAGAGAATAATATCTAGCTCAGAGAGTTGTGATAAAAGTTAAATAAGTGAATGTAAACTACTATGTCCCTGCCATGTAATAAACAGTATCTGCTATAATTGTCCTAAGTGGAGAGAGAGACAGAAGAGGTGGGAAAGGCTTACAGCTAAAGAAAGCATGATAGCAGTGAATTCTTCCACTAGAGCAATGATGGATATTTCCATTTAAAATATCCAAATGGTCTAAACCAGACAAAAGAATGTATCTTTGGAATCATAATATCTCATGTTTGAAAAGAATCTCAGAGATATCAAAGCCAACTGTCACTTTACAGATGGTAGAATCAAAGCATGGTAAAATTATACACTTTCCTTAAGTCACATGGTCAATTACAATAGCAGAGCTGACCCTAAAACCCAAGTTTTCTTATGGCCATTACTGTTTAAGATCAGTGGCTCCTTTTAAAACTCTGTTAATAGATTATAGAGTTTCACCTTAAAATTAGAGCCAAAGAACAATAGAACTTAAAAAATCAACATTAGAGATCACCTAGTAAATGCAATAAATTGCAGCTCCAAGCACCAATATTTTAAAATATTCGGTACTTCAGTGACTTTCATATGTTAATGTCTCTAATGTTGCAGTGGAACTGATTTCCAATTTATGTTAGACTGAGTTTGATTTAAAAAAAAAAAAAGAAGAACCAGAAGGAAAAACTTGAATGCCATTGAACTACCTACACCTTAAAAGCTTTGATTTCAAGATAAAGCAAGATGAAGCATGTAATCAATGAAATACATGTTAAAGTTACTGCTGCTGAGCTTGTTCCATTCCCCACAGATATTGTATATCACCATATCTAATTATTTGAGATTTTCCAGTATTCCTAAATAATCGAGATTCAGAGAATAAGAACTATGATTGTGGGATGGAATGCAATTAGTATCTAGTTGGTCACAATATTAATTCTGACTCTAAACTTCTCTCAAATCTGTTTTTTTCTTTTCCTTGCCCCCACACCACTGCCCAAATCTTCATGGCCCAGATTAAACCTTGCAGCATCCTAATTCATCTCGCTGATTCCAATCTTGCCTACCCCACCTCCTATCAATCCTTCCTACTGTCTCTCAAGTTATTTTTCTGAAACATAGGTTTGGTGATATCTCATCTCTCTCCTGCTTAAAAGCCTCTAGTGGTTCTAATGCCCTACAGGAAAAAACTGTAAACTCCTTCCAAAGCATACAAAAGCCTTCATAATCTCATACCATCTCCTCCCCCCATCCCCAACCCCTCAGTTCTTCTCACTCCCTCCATTACTTTTCTACCACATGCATCCCACCATTTAGCCACAATAAACTTCTTGACTGAAAGAAACCAGGAGATCTTACTAAGATGCTGATACATTCACAGTTATCGCACTCCTCTTCTTATCAGCTTTGGGAAGTAGCAAGATAGGTGGTAGTCCATGCCATTCAACAGATATGCAGGCCTGAGGTGAAACGACTTGCTTGAGAGCTGCACATTCAGTTAATGACCACTCAGGACTGCAGCCCAGGCTTCTCAATTGCTTTATTTCCAAAAGCAACTTTGTAAGGAAAAATGGTCCTGGAGTATTTTGACCACGGGACGCTTGAGTTTATAGGTTGAAGTCATTTGGTAAACTGTTTACATAATATTTACAAAAGAAATGAAATAGCAAGGGATTTAAAAGAATAATATAGCTGCTTCTTAAATAAGTCTATACATGAAACTCTAATCTGGCATAACAGCAGTCTAATTAAAGGGAAAAAATATTGTTTCTAGCAAGGGTGGTTTATATTTCTTCAGGTTATTCATTTTTTTTTAAGAAATCTATTATTTTCTAAATTGTAAGTTTCAATTTTTTAAAGTAATGAGATGAAGCATCCTGTGCCTTAATAATGCCTTACATGCAGAATCAATCTGAAAATTCGTAGCTTTTTGGGGCCTCTACTTTATCGTTGGAGTGATTGAGGAGAGGGGAATAGAGAGAAAACAATGGTATAGAGGAAGGAACTTTGGACTGAGAATCACATGATTATTAGCTGTGCAACCTTCAACAAGGTACACCCTCTCTCTGTATCCCAGTTTTCTTTTCTATAAAACAGAAGCAATAAATTCTGCTTCTCCCAGGACCATAGCATGGCTCAAATAAGGCAGTGTATATGAGTGCTTTGTAAACTGTGAGATACTGTCCAAATATGAAAAGTAAAGATGATCATGATGATTCTCCAATAGCCAAGTGTGCAGGATAAAAGAAATTTTTAGTAGTATTTATTGAGGGCTTACTATGTCCTGTATGCATTATCTCATTTAATCCTAAAAACTATTCTAAAGGTCAGTATTCATACTGTATGCACTGAGAGGGGGAAACTCAGGCACAAAACTTGCCCAATGTCATAGTATATATCAGAACCAGATACAAACCTGTGTGTGTGTGATTCTGGAGTCTGTGCTCTTAATCCCTATGCCATTATGCTCCTGAGCCAGGTAAGGAATAAATTAGTGAGGTAGTTTATCATCTAGAAAAATACTTTAAATGTGTAAATGAAGCTCAGTTCTATACATTTGGAAAGATTGCATTATCTCTGATTTCTTTATATTGTCCTTGTAATATTTATTCCTAAGTCACAGCCAGATGTAGGTAAAGTTGTATTTCATACTCTGTTTATCCAGGCACTGTGCTAAGTACTAAGGAATGAGGCACAGTCCTTCCTTTGAGAATGCTCTGGCCTCTCATATAAATAATCCTTATAGTGCAGTTCACGCAGTGGGTCCTAAGAATAGTCAGACCAAAAGGGCAGAAGAAGTCAGAGCTGGCCTGGGTGACCAAGAAAAGCTTTGTAAAGGAGGTAGCAGATGAACAAAATTTTGAGATGGTAGGATTTCTGGTGGGCTGATAGGGGAGAACATTCTCCAGCCCTTGGGCCAGCTTAAAGAAAGAATCTAATGTTGGAAATTTCAAGGCATGGCTAGACAATGGAGCATAGACCAGATTGATTGAAATATGGAGTTTGTATCATAAAGTTCTGAGAAAAGGCTGAATGGGGATTGTATAAAACCTAGAATATCAGGAAAGGGAGCTTGGCTTTATTCCATGTAGTTTGTTGAGGAAGGGAATGGCATGGTCATCATGGTTATCTTCAACATAAGAACAGTTAGCCCTACACTACTCCATAATGTACAAATTCACATTGCCTGGCACATAGTAGGTGCTCAGTAAATGTTAATTCTCTGATCTCTTTCTACCCTTAATATCTAGGGGATCTCATTCATCTTGTGGCTTCAATTACCATATATACAGTTGCAGCTCTGAAGTGTATATCTCCAGCCCAAGCTTTCTCCTGAACTCCAGATATTTATACATACAACTGCCTACTCAACATCTCCATTTTATGTCTAATTGGCATCTCAAGTTAAACATAGTCAAAACAGAACTCCTGATTTCTACCCTCCCCCAAATCTGCTCCTCTTGTAGTCATCCTCACCTCATTAAATGACAGCTTCATTCTTGTTCAGGCCAGAAACCTTTGATTTATCCTTGACTCCTCTTTCTCTCTTTTTCTATCCAACTCATAAGTAAATTCTGTTGGTTTTACCTTCAAACTGTATATCCAGAATCTACTTCTCACTGCCTGCACAACTAAACCCTAGTCCAAGCCACTATGGTTTCTTGTCTAGATTATTGTAATGGTGTCCTCCCTCCACCTGCGTACCCTCCCCCTTTCAGTCTTTTTTTCTAAAAAAACAAAACAAAACAAAAAAAAAATAGTTCTGTGGTTTTTTAATATAAAGCAGATCGTGTCATTTCTCTTCTCAAAACCCTGTCACGGCTCCCCACCTAGTTCTGAGTTTTTGCTGTGACTCGCTGGCATTTCTCTGACCCCGCTCGATCTTTTTCAGTCACCCTGGCATCCTTGTTGTTTATTAAAAACCATGAAACGTTTTCCCACTTTGGCTCCTTGTACTTGTACTGTCTTCCTCTAGATATCCATATTGCTCATGCCCTTACTTCCTTTAGGTCTCTGCTCAAATATTGCCTTTCCACTGAGGCCTTTTCTGACCAACCTATATAAAAAAGCAGTCCTCCTTCCCTCTTCTCTGTTGCCACCTTCCCTACCCTGCCAGACTGGCAATCCCTATGCCTCTTACCCTGCTTTATTTTCCTCCACTGAACTGATCACCATCTGACATAGGGAATAATAGATATTTACTTGTTTATTATCTACACCCTACTAGAATAAAAGCTTTTTGAAGGTGAGAACTTTACTTATTCACTGCTATATAGCTGGCACCTAGAACTGAACCTGGAACTTAACCGATGATCAGTAAATATCTGTTGAATGAATGAATGAAGCAGACAACGTGTGAAGTAATAATAATGCTGCCTACCACTGTGTGAGTTCCCACTGTGTGTTGGGCAGCTATGCTATGCACTAGACAGGTATCGTTTAATTGAATCCTTACAACAATCCTATGAGATTGGTATTATCCTTATTCCATAATTGAAAAAATTAAAGGCACAAAAAAACAGATTTAAAACCCAGGTCAAGAATCTATTATACCAAGCAAATATTATCTCCATTTTACAGATACAGAAAGTGAAACTCTAAGGGTTTTGAGCAAGGTCACCTAGCCAGGAAGTAGCAGAGCTGGAAATTAAATATGAAGGTGCTGATTCTTTTTCTGTTCTATCTCACTGGTAGTTTGGAAAGATGAATTGACATGGAAAAAGACTGAAGCCAGAATAGTCGGGGGATGTTGCAGTACTTAAAATAAGACTGACAAAAATGCAGCCAAGCAGGGGAAGATTAGAGAGATGGTTGTATGTAAACTCTAACACCTGGACTAAGTATTGTGATAAATGGTTCCATAGCTTTTCCTGCCCTCCCTATACTTGGAGGCAGACGAATCTTCATTCTAATGCTGGCACTTCTATTCACTTTCTGAGTTACACTGAGTAAATGATTTCTATTTTCTATATTTCAGTTACTTCATCTTTCAAGTGAGGATAATATCAAGCATCCTCACAGATATATTGTGATGATAAGATCAAAAGTGATAATGAAAACACTTGGTAAATGGCAGAGGGCCATGCCATTTGATTTGGTAATGCTGAGTTTCTTTGATCCATCTCCAGGAAGTCACTGCTTTTGACCTGTCTCTTGCCTTTAAAAAATAAGTTTTTAGACACATTCCTCATTCTTAATGTGAGGTGACCTGTTCTTTGTCACTTGGATTATAAAACACCCTTCCTTGGAAGAAAGTCCACTATTTATTGTAGTTCCTTTAGTGCAGGAAAAATGTGTTCTGAGCATTGGCAGTCACGATGGGGGAGAGAGCATGATGCTATAGTATAAAGAACGAGTTATCCGGTGGACCTTGGATGTGTCACATAATCTCTATAAAATGGTTCCTTCACCTGTAAAAAGGCAGATAATAATAGCCACATATGGGGTGGTTGTAAGAATTAAGTGAGGTGATTTGAGAGTGAGGATATGACATGGAGTAGGTACCCAGGATATGTGAGGCTTTAAGACATGTAGACCTTGTGCTGGGAAGGAATAACACAGCTCACCATGCTCATGCCCCTGGGCAGGGCACTGTGTGTAGGATGAAACCACACCATCTCACTTTCAGTCAGACTTTCCTGTGAGGAAGTATATTCTCTCCTCCTCCTTCCACATCACTGTTTCCATAAAGCAGAATCCTCTTAGTTGGGATTGGATGGAAATGTGACTAAACACCAAAGAGGTTTTCAGTAAAATATGTTGGTACAATTTTTTGCTTAGTTTCAAGACGAGTTGGGTCTAAGCCTTCCAAAAGTGAGTGGATTGCTGATGTGAAAGTTTTCTTTGAAATTTTTATGCCTGATTTGGTGATCTCTTTGCTTCTCACAGCCTTTTCCAGCTTTTAGTCAGACAAGGATAATAATAATTATTAATGTGCCACACTGTGCCAGACACTTTAGAAAGTATTCTCTCAATCTTTATACAAACCCTAAAGCATAGATAGTAGCCCCATTTTATAAATAAGATAACTGAGGCTAAGAGACATTAAGTATCATTTCCAGGGTCACGTACATGGTAACTGACATAATTGTGATTTAAACCTCCAGAGCCTATGCTGTTTATCCTAAACGGGATACTTTTTCATATAATGTGTTGGGGGGTCCCCAAGACCCACCTCCAGGTTCCGTGATATTCTAGGAGGACTCAAGGACTGAGCAGTCATATTCACAGCTGTGATTTATTACAGCAAAAGAATACAAAGCAAAATCAGCAAAGAGAAAAGGCACACGGGGCCAAGTCTAGGGAAAACCAGGCAAAGCTTCCAAGGGTCCTCTCCTAGTGGAGTCACACAGGATGAGCTTAATTCCCCTAGCAGTGGTTTGGGACAACATATGCGAAATGTTGTCAAGCAAGGAAGCTTTTTAGGGACTTAATGCCCAGGGGCTTAGTTGGGGGCTGATTATATAAGTACCCTCTGCCTGGTACATACCAAATTCCAGAATCCGAGAAGGAAAGCAGGTGTTCAGCATAACTATATTGTTTGCACAAACGATTTAAGGTTAGTGAGCTACTCTTATCGGTTCTGAGAATAGTGGGAAGCCTCCTAAAAGCCAAGTTCCCAGACACCAGCCAAAGGCTGACCTTGTAAGCAAGCCTTTCAAAGAATAGCAGTCAGGCCTGCTATATGTTAACTCTTTTCTGCAGAGATCATGCCTTTTGCTCTTGACCGAGGCATCTTTACAGAAAAATTATGATCAGTAGGAAGCTACACACAGAGTAGTATTGATACTACTATAGTGCTACACACTATAGTATTGATCTCAGTTATTTATGCTTTTTAGGGATCCTGGACTCAGCCAGTTAAAACAAATTCCATTAACCATTAAAGTCTGTCTTAGAAAGCCAGATGGCTTCCTCTTTGCGTTTCTGTATTAACCCTTTTTCTCACCTTGCCCAAGGCATCGGATCAGGTACAGCACAATTCTAGCCAAGATGAAGCTGACCTGAACGTCTTCCAATACTGAGGCAGTGTCATGATATCAGGGTACACACCAGAAGTACAATCACAGAGGGCATTCGTGGTACCCCTGGAAACAAAGTTTACAAGTGTTAGAGCACCCCAAGCAGGACATACATTAGTCGGGGCCACTGTGACACCTCCCACCATTGGGTTCTCAGTCAGCAATTTAGTTCAGCCCTTGGTTTCAGAGGGACTGCCTAAGGCAGTCTCAGTTTTGCTTATCCGTGACACCAGTTCACTCACCTCATGAATATAGACGGCATCTGGAGGTGTTCTGTTTGGAAGTTAAGGAGCTGAGGCCACCTCCTGCTGTCTCATAGTCACCACTGTCATGTGTGATTGTAGACTCAGCAGTCGGTTTGAATTCAAAGCACTTGCAGCAGCTTGGAAAGGCAGCATGGGGAGTTTTCCTTCAGGAAGAGGGGAACGTTTCCAGGAACAGTTTCGAATAGCAAAGATTTTAACACTTTCTTCCTCCCTTGCACCCCCGCTCCCCCGCCAGGTGCCAGGGTTTTGATTTGTTTTGTTTTTTCTTCTTTACAAAATTGTTGTGTCTCCGCAGTCATAATTTTACCTTTTTTTTTTTTTTTAATGATTATCCCCTACTTTCATCCAGACCTTTCCTCAGGAAGGACTGTATATGCAACAGGGCCAAAGAGTTTTATAGAAAATCATTTTTATACGGCTTAACCAGAAAGGCACATCATGTTTAGGAATTGGTTAGTACAAAATCCTTAATTATGAAAAATTTTCAAAACAACTTTATATAACCTCCCATCCTTTTTGTCCTGTTCATTTATCCAGTGAGCAGCCTAGAAAAGATCAATCTCTTTTTGAGAACAATTGCATTTAATAATCAGACTGTCTTTCTAAGGTGTGTGCTCCCAGAGAAAGGTGAAAGGAGTAGAGTCAAGCTATTTATTAGTCCACTGTTGGAAACTGCAACTATTCTGGGAAGTTGAACACAAGTCATGAGCAGTGAGACATCTCCCAAAGGAAGTTGAAAGTCCATTCTGTCAAGACTGGGCAAGGAGGTCACACTCCTTGTGATATGCTCTCCCCCAACTTGCAGGAATGCGTTCAGGCTCTGCATCAAATATAAACCCGTCAGCATCTTGATTTTATTTATTTATTTTTTGCCTCTCACTATTGTGGCCTCTCTCGTTGCAAAGCACAGGCTCTGGACGCACAGGCTCAGCGGCCATGGCTTACGGGCCCAGCCGCTCTGCGGCATGTGGGATCCTCCCGGACCGGGGCACGAGCCCGTGTTCTCTGCATCGGCAGGTGGACTCTCAACCACTGCGCCACCAGGGAAGCCCCAGCAGGCAGATTCTTAACCACTGCCCCAACAGGGAAGCCCAGCAGCTTGATTTTAGATGGTCCCATCAAAAAACAAGCTCTTACCTGTTGGCATTTGTATGTGACCCAGAAGATACAGACAACATCCATGATGTGTTCACAATTTCAGGCCCCACCCAGAGGTATCCTAAATCTACAGTGGTCCCAGAATCAAAGTCCTGTTCATTGAGCCTATGCTTGCTTGCAGTTCAGCACAGTACATTCTGTTGCTGAAGCCACTCACAGCAGTCAATATCAGGTTTTAGTTTAGAGTCAGGTCTGGACAGTTAGCATTTGTGGAGTTAGGATTCCAATAGAAGTCAACAACTTTTCTTCAGCAGCAGGAAAGCCAAGATGCTATAGGGACAGACAGCTGTGTTACAAGTTCAAGTGACAAGCAGGCTTTCCTAAGCCCTTTTGCTCTTGTCCAAATTTACCTACTCAAAAATATGCACAGTATGCTGGAAGATCATTAGCCTCTAAAGATCAGACATCTGATTTTATAAGTACCATTATCAAACTAAAAACTGCTTTTTAAAACTCCCTACACGTATCTCTATCTGGAGATTGCCTCTCTTGTCTGTGTTGTCTCCCTTTTTCCAGAGCTTCCAATAAGCAAAAATCACTAGTTCTGGAGACTTGTTCTGTTATTCAAAGAGTTTAAATTCTAACCCATTCACCAGCAGCAAAAAGCAAGGCAATCGTGTTCTACTAACACTTTCTTTGCGGCTTTCCCTGATTGAGCTGATTCCTTTAGCATTTATGAAATTAATTAGTACTGTATAATGTTTTATATCAATTTTTACCATATACCCAAATGTAGCAGCCACAAAACAATTATTTTTTTAATCCCCGCTTTTTTTCCTCACTGCAAATTTACTTAACCCTCCAGCAGTAAATTTAACATTTAGAAGGATGATACTAAAGTTGCTGGGGGAAGATCCCTCCTGGAATGCAAGGGAAGTCAGGAACGGAGCCATACTAGGCTGCTGCAGCAAGGGTAACAACAGCCAACTGAAGAAATGGCTGAAGTATTTTTCTCCCTTAATTTTCCTGCTGGTTTATCTAAAATTGTGTTTCAGTCCAGGGAACTGATGTAACTTTTTTTTTCCCTCCCACTTAAAGGAGAGAACAGTACAAACTTTTAACATTTTTGACCCATCCAATCTCTTGCCACCTGGAAAAGAGAACAAAAACCAAAGGCATTACAAGGCTGTACCTTTTTCCCCTCACGTTAGCCAGTACAGCCAAAAAGCAGTCAGGGGAGCCAATAAACCAACTCTCCTGGAATTGGATCTATCATTTTAAAATTCCGTGAGGTAAATTTTACCTCTTAAAACAGACCATCAGCTAAGCTGCTGTTTCATACCATGGACAGATGACTCTATATCCACCCAGGCACCAAAGGTTCATCATTCCCTGCTTCTTCATCCTTTTTTTTCCCCAAAAAACAGTGCTTCCACCATATTTTGATGAGCCGGGTTAGGCTTTTGAATCCCACTTCTGACACCATGTGTTGGGCAGGGGTCCCAAGACCACTCCAGAGTTCCATGATTCCATAGCAAAACTCAGCATGTAGTCATACTCACAGCTGTGATTTATTACAGCAAAAGGATACAAAGCAAAATCAGCAAAGAGAAAAGGCACATGGGTTGTCTAGGAGAAACCAGGCAAAGCTTCGAAGGGTCCTCTCCCAGTTGAATTACACAGGATGAACTTAATTCCCCAGCAATGATTTGAGACAACATGTGAAATATTGCCAAGCAAGGAAGCTTATTAGGGACTTCAGTGCCCAGGGGTTTCACTGGGGGATGGTCATGTAGGTACCCTCTGCCTGGTGTATACCAAAATCTCAGAGTCTCAGAAAAAAAGCAGGTGTTCAGCATAAACTATGTTGTTTGCACAAGCAGTTTAGGCACAGTGAACCACTATTATCAGAATAGTGTGAATCCTCCTGAAAACCAAGTTCCCAGATGCCAACCTTGTAAGCAAGCCTTTCAAAAGAATAGTCATCAGGCCTCTTCTATGCACATATAGTTTTATTTTTTAAGATAGTCACATCTCAAATTCACTTCTGGGGTTTACTACTGGATATGGAGGTGGAACTCTGTAAACTGGGAAGCTTCTAAGCATTTGACTTTGCCTCTCATCTTCACTTGTAGCAGAACTTAGTACTGTAGTGAAGGGTAAAAGTAGCTTCAGAATACTAACAGGCATCAGTTAATCCTGTATTTTCAAAGGAAACTTTCAAGAGGACCCGAGGGAAACTCAGTCCCTGGAGACAGCCATCTCCTACTTTCTAGGGTACCAACATATTCAATGTAAACTTGCCCCCAAATCTGTAGTGGTCTGCTCAGGGCTCCTGCAGTTGTTCTTGAAGCTGCAGCTACTTTCCCTCACCACAGAGATATAATACTTTATCCAAACTGGCTACTTAAAATAAAGGGGGAGTTGTTGGTATTTATTTTTCCTTGCTTGTCTTATAAGCAAATATAAATCAACACTGTAAGGATGATTTATTTAACAGTACCTCTTCTTTTCAATCACATTTCAGAGGCATTGTAGCCTGCAACAAGAGTATACATGGGCCTGGAGTCAAATGGACCTGGCCTCGAATTCTAGATCAGCTTTTCACTGAGTGATCTTAGAGGGATTACTTAATCTCTTGGTAAGATGAGAGTTAACAGTATCTACTTTAAAGGGTTGTTGTGAGCATTAACTGAAAGAATAAATGTAAAATGTTTAATATATATAGCATTTAACACAGAGCAAGAATCTAATAATGGTAATTGGTATGATGGTAATGGTGATTATTTCTCTCTTCACTCCCACTCCATCTTTCCTATCCTTATTTTTTCTTTTGTGTTTTGGTTTCAAGAAGACAAGGAATCTTTATCCACTGTTAACTGTTTGGAAACTACCAGCTTTTGCAGGAAGGATATCAGTCTACCTTACATGCCCAATAACAAAAGGTTGAGGGGGTGTTCCGGTAGAAATATCTAGAGTTTAATATCTGCATTCTGTTTTACCAAGACAGCAGATTTCTTTCATAGTTGGAAACATTCCTGAATTCGTTTATGATATTTTTCCTAGGGTCAAAGACAGGCTTATTTCCTCATGGAGACTTACTTCATTTATGTCAGGGTCCTCTAGGACTTGCTCTTTGTAAACTCAGTTAGGGCAGTAGCTATACTGTCTTATTTGCCTTTGCACCCCCTGTTTCTGACACAGGGACCACACAGGCCTATCACAGAGTAGGGGCTCCCTGAATTGTGGGTGGATGGAGGATGGGTGGATGGCTCACACTGTGGAGGATGTGATGATAATTATAACATGGCCTTGGTCTACAAGGCCAAGTCTGGTAGGGGAAATAAGGCAGGAGATCACCCTAGCAGGCAAGTGGCACATATCACCAAACAAGGCACAACATGAAGCATACACAGATTTGGCTGAACAAAAAGGTCTGTGTCAGGGGTGCAGATGGTAGTGAGCAATGTACGTGAAGCTAAGAAATTATAATTTTATTCTGAAGGCTGTGGGAGCTATTGGTTTTAGAACTGAGTGTTACAGTCAGTTTTTATGATTTGCTGTAGTTATGTTGTATAAAGTGTCACAAACACTAAATTAGTAAATACTCAATCATTGCCTCAGGGGAAACATAGCGTTAAATCACTATGAGCCTCCATTTTCATCAATCAATGCATAACCTTATTTTATGTGTGTTTCTATTTAAAGATGCTTTATTTAATATATAATGTTGATTAATTAATATTGAACTCATGGCCAACAGTACTACAACTCATGCCTAAATGAAGCGTATCTAACACACACACAGTCTCCATAAGGCACATCACAGGCTTCTTACACTTAGGAACACTAGGTAGCACTTCAGCACTATGCGTAGGGGCCACTGACTGGGGATTGCACACAGTTTGCTATGACTGAATTTAGGATATGAAGTTGGGCATGGAGGAAAATGAGACAGGAGATGAAAAATACTGGAGAGTTTTCTTTGCATTAATCCAACAAATATTTGAGTACCACTTATGCATAAGACATTGGGGATACAGTAGTGAATAGGCTAAACAAAGTTTTTGCCCTCATGAAACCAATTCTAGTGGAAATTTGAACTAGTTAAGTTAAAGTAGATGTTGAGCCTTGTATTACAGATGAGGAATTTAGACTTAGAGCTGTCAAATGTCTAACAAATTGGGTAGCTAATAAGTTGCAGAGCAATAGCTCCAGCTAGGTCTTTTGATGCCACGTTTCTGTTTTTTTCTCAAACCTGTTGATTATTTTTATGAGAAAGGATTAGAGTAGTGAGAGCCTGGGAAAGGGAAACCAGATAGGACTTGAAGTAGACAAGACAACAGGCTTATGGGAGTCAGAACTGAGATGACAGCATTGGGAATGAAGAGGAGGCACAGAATCATGAAGAAGAATCAGTGAGATCTGGTGATTGTCTAGCTATGTCAGGGTGCTGGGTAGGGTAGGAAGAAGGAGTTTTCAAAGGTGCTTAGAGGTTCCCAGCCTGAATTACTAGGAACATGCTAGTTACCATGTGCAGAAATCAAAGAAGACAGATGAAGACGCAGGTTCACTTTTGGATTTCTTAAGTCTGAGGTGCCAGGAGAAAGACTAGGTGGTGCTTTCTAAAGAGTATAAAGAGATTTAAACTGTGAGACTAGTTTAATACCAAAAAAAAAAGGCCCCTGGAAGTAACTGGAGTAGATTTGAAGGAGATGAGGGACAGAGAGACAGTACAGGGCAGTAGTTAAAAGACAGAGTTGTGGAGTCCCAGGCTGAATCTCAACTCTGCATTTCCTAGCTTTTTAATCTTGGGCAAATTACTTAGCCTCTATGTAGCTCGATTTCCTCATCTATAAGAAAAGGATAATGATAGTACCTACTTCACAGGGCTGCTGGAAAAATTAAGTGATACTTGTAAAGCACTAGTATACAGTAAAAGCTTGGTATATCTAAGCCATCGTGATGAAGTTGATGGTAAGGAGAGGAAAGGATCTTGCTAACCCACAAAGGTATTGAGAGAACCAGTGATATTATATAAGAAAACTCATCATTGTATGCCCCTGACCAGATCAGAGGAATACACAAAGGAGTTTTTAAAATATGTTTGAGGTGATTGCAGGCATTTCATGGAAGCGGAGTGGAATTCAGAGCCTTAATAAAATCTATCTTTGCCCCTTTTTAACTCATTTACAAAGTACTTGGAACAGTGGGGGGTTATAACAATGACTAAAGCCATTTATTTTATGCCTGTTACATGCACAATCAAGTATATGAGTTTTCTGAAAGATGCATATCACCCCCATTTTACAGATGAGGACACAGAAACTTAGAAAGCTTAAATTTTCAAGGTTGCACAATAAATATCAATACCAGTATTTGATTCCTAAAACCCAGGTTCTTTCCCTACACCATGCTGAAAATAAAATGGAGTGACTATTAGGATTGTGTATAGGTATGTTGATGTATTTAAACCTTCCAAAGTCATTTACTTTGCCCCAGAATTTAATTTTATAAGGGGCTTATAAAGCACTGTATCATTTGAAATTGCTCTATCCGAAATCAAATAAACTTTTTAAGGCTCTACATACAATCCAATCTGGCTCCATCTGGCCATAAATAAAAAATCATTAGTTCTGTGCTCAGTATTCCAGGTGCTTCTGCAGACACGTGTTGCTCGCTTAAAGTCTGTATAATAACCCCATTCTAAATACAAACAACTGCAAATGTGTATATGCACAGATTAACCTTTTCTAGACACTCCTTGTAACTTTCAAAGCCAGTGCTGGAGTTCCAGTGCAGTAGCGTGTGCACCATGATGCCAGATCCCCCGGGCCTCACTGCAATGCCAGTTCCAGCTCCAGCTCCAGCCCCTGCCTGCTTCACCCAGACCACACCCTGCTCTTCACCCAGAACCAGGACCTCAAGGACTCAGGTTTAGTGTCTTTGGCTGAATCCCAAACCTGAAGATTCTTTTGATATTTCCAAACTTATTTTACTTTCCGTCCTCTGGTTATAACAGCCTTGCGTGAACAGGCCTTCCCCATGCACGCATTTTAGACTGTGAGAACTAGAAAAGACCCTTATTTTATAGATGAGAAAACCAAGATGCAGAGAAAGAAAGTAACTTGATCAAGGCATAGAAAAAGCAAAGACACCAAAAGCAGAAATGGTTGACCCAAGTTTACATAGTCACAGAATGAGGGTAAGATAAACATTTTTTTAAACAAAAAAAAGAATTGTACACATGAAGTCTGAAGTTATTTGGGATTATGTCTAATTCATCTGAATGTTCCCTAGTACAGTGCCTGGCACATAACTAAGCGACTAATACTGGTTTATTGTATATGAAAGTATGTCAGTAAAATGGTTAATTAGATTGTAGGAAACAGTTGTGCATATTAGAATGCGACAAGGAGGAAAGAGCAACATGTAGTTGACTGACACACTAGGGCAAGTTAGGTGTTTACCTTCCTTGTGCTCCCCTGCTGCCCTCTTTCCATATTGTAGCCCTTTACTGTTCTGAATTGCAGTGGGCCAATTTCTTGTGCGTCCTGCTCTAGACTCTACACTCCTTGAGGGCAGAGATAGTGACATGTTCACTATTATATCCCAGTGCCCAGCACAGTTTCTGACATTGTAGTAAACACTCAGGAAATATTTGTCTAGTAAATAAATGAGAAGAAATAAAATATTCCTACCCATTCATGCATCTACTGTTTTTGTATTTCTCATCTCACCAGGCAGAAACTCATATAATTTATGGTATCCTGATTGTTGAGGAAGGCAACCATATATCTATATGTATATATATTCTTTTTCAGATTCTTTTCCACTATAGATTATTACAAGATATTGAATGTAATTCCCTGTGCTATACAGTAGGTCCTTCTTGTTTATCTACTTTATATATAGTAGTGTATATCTGTTAGTCCCAAACTCCTGATTTATCCTTCCTGCCCCCCTTTCCCCTTTGGTAACAATAAGATTGTTTTCTACATCTGTGAGTCTATTTCTGTTTTGTAAATAAGTTCATTTGTATCATTTTTTTAGATTCCACAAATAAGTGATATCATATGAGATGTGACTGTCTCTCTATCTTACTTCACCTAGTGTGATAATCTCTAGGTCCATCTATGTTGCTGGAAATGGCAATATTTCATTCTTTTTTATGGCTGAGTAATAGTCTGTTGTATATGTATACCACAGCTTCTTTATCCATTCATCTGTCAGTGGACACTTAAGTTGCTTCCATGTCTTGCTATTGTAAATAGTGCTGCTATATGAACATTGGGGTGCATGTATCTTTTCGAATTAGAGTTTTTGTCTTTTCCAGGTATATGCTCAGGAGTGGGATTGCTGGGTCATATGGTAACTTTATTTTTAGCTTTTTAAGGAACCTCCAACAAGAGCCTACAATATGCTGCCTACAAGAGACCCACTTTAGGACAAAGGACGCACATAGATTGAAAGTGAGGGGATGGAAAAAGATATTTCAGGTGTTTCTTAACAGCCAATTGTCAGCCTCTTATTTTGACATCTCCAGCAGGACATTCTCTGAAGAATGTAGTGGAGAGGGGACTAAGCTGGGAGCCAGGCAGCCTAGGACAGAATTTTTACTCTTCCAGCCATTTGTTGTGTGATCTCAAGGAAGGTACATACTTCTCTGGGTCCTGTTTTCATCTGAAATATGAAGAGATTAACATAAGTGCTTTCTTAATCTTCTGTCAGCTCTGATACTATGTGATTCTATGATTAAATGACCTGGATATAGATAATACCTGCTCCATTGACAACTCTCTTCTGAAAACTAAAACAAAACCATTGGCTTTCCCGTCCTACTGGCTTTACTTAAGATCATCTTCTCTCACTCCTTTTATATGAGAATGTCTCTGTCCCAGGCAGTTTATGGGGACTTAAGCTTTTATTTACTGTAGCTGGCAGCTCCTATAAGCTGGGGCTTTGACAATATTTCACATTTATTTATCTGAGCCAGAGCTTAGGATCAGGTGGCAGTTAAGTCACTTAAGGTTATTCAAATGCATTGAAAATGTTGCTTAATAATTCAGAACCAGTTTTCTCTGTTTAGAGTATTAAAGATTTTTTAAATCCTTCTAATTATCCAGTTCCGACAGCAGTTTAAATAGACAGTGAAAAATCTGTCCCTTCTGAAAGGGCAACTGATGCAAACTTATTTTCAGTCCCTATGTCTGTGCAGCAGGGCTGACCAAGGTAAGAGCCAGAGAGAGTCCAGAGCTAGAAGACTTGCCTGGGTGACGTGTTGATGGTATCACTGGCAGGCTCTGCCTGCCATAGGAGTGAGGCTACGGGAAGAGGTCTGGGGATATGGCTTCTTTTGACTTTGGGTCGGTGGAGGCTTTAGGGAGGAGTGGGGAGCCTCCACTCAGTCATTCAGTAGGTCAGTCTTTCAGCAAACATTTGTTGAATTCATACTGTTTCCAGCAGTATAGTAGGCCCTGGGGATAGATAGCAATTAAGACCTCATTTATGCCCTCGGAATTCAGTGTAACTGGAGAGACAGACTCAGACAATTGCAAGATAACATGAGAGACAGAACAGACAAATAACTCAGTATGAGACTGTAGCTGATCCTTTGGGGTAGGTCCCCAGAAATGGGTTGCCTTGCCTGGTCAAAGTATAGGAGTATTATTTTAACAAAGGACAAAGTTGGCATTGCCTGTGCCTGTTTTCCAGTTTAAACACTGACCTTGAGTCTGCCAGCAGACCTTTAAGCCACCTTGTCTGAGAAGCGTAAGGGGAAGCAAAGGTATTAGTTAAGCAAATATGAATTGGCCACATGCAGGGCAGTGGAATAGGAATATGATGGAGAGAGACCACAGTGAACATGTACGGCCCCTTTGTCACAGGAGCCATGGCCCAGTGAATCAGAGAAGATGCTCTGTCACTTAGGCCTGGTTTGACGGGAGAAGTAGCAGTTGAGCTGAGCTTTGAAGGATGTGTAGGTTTTCAACAGGTAGAACTGGGCAGAAAGGACAGTCCAGTGGTGGAAACAACATAAGCAAAGGTTCAGAGAAGAGAAGCACAAGACATAAATGGGGAATAGCAAACTGTTTTGGTCAACTGGAGCATAAGGTCTTTGAGGGGATAGTATTTAGAGATCACAATAGTAAAGAATGTTGGGGCCAAGCCACCACCACCCTTTCAAGTTTAGGCCCAGATTTTACTTATTTGATTTTTTTTCAAAAGAAAATAGAATAAATGTCTATTTTGTGACTTACTCCTAAAATGTTAATAAAGGCTTGCTCTGTATTTTTTGATGTTCTATGATGTACATTCTCTGATCATTTTTTCAACAAGCACTTATGAGAGCATATAATGCACCAGATTCTTTGCTGGATGTTGGGGATACAGGAAACAGTCCTGCCTTTAAGCTATTCAGTCTTATCCAGGAGATGTTTGCATGATGACAGGCTGTGATGATGCTCATTGCAGGCCCATAAGGTGGTGCATCAAATGTCAACATCCTTGTTTAACAGACAAGGAAATTCAGAGGAGGAAAGGTGACTTTTTCATGATCACACAGTTGGTCAGAAATAGTATGCTAGGGTTAGGAGCTAGGTGTGTGGTCACTCAGAGGGTGCTTATTCCCTTCTCTCCTCCTCTACTCTGAGGCTTGACCTTCTGTGGACATCAGGACTGAACTGATAGGAAACAAACATGAAGAAATTTCTGGCCAGGTAAAATGCATATCTCCAGCCACCCTCAAGTACCACTTTCTTAACATCTTCTCTCCTAAATACTTTTGTTTCTTATCACGGTACTTTTCCTTAAATCCACGAGTTTGGGAGCTGGTATACGTTTGGCATAGTATAGACGTCCACTGGACCAACCTTCAAAGAAAACACCTGCTCTGTTCATGATTCCTGCCTTCCAGTTTCATAAGCTTTGGGTGGGTGAAATGTAATATCAGAATAGCTCAGAGAGAGCCTTGGTAACATTTAAGATATTGAACGTGCTGCATCTGGTAACTAGAAAATTTAATGATCTCCTGCTGTTTTGGTAATTGGATAAGTAAATACATCAGAATAAATCACACCAGCAAGTCTTTTGTATGTCGTTAGGGACTCAGCTCTTTTAACTCCTGTTCAAAGCTCCAGCTCTTGAGCGGTGTTTGCATTCAGAGTTACGCACGCACCAGCTCGCATGGCCCTGCTTGAGTATTAAAATGCATTCAAAATGCTTACTTTCTCCCCAGCTACTCTGCCTGAAGAGTACCTCTAGTATGGCATTCCAGATCTCTCTGAAGCCAGGGAGAAAGGTTGTTTCCAGAAGTTTAAACTAAACGTAATAAGGCATTTTAGCCCTTCACAATCTCTCTCCAGACTGTCTTTCTGGCCATGTCTTCCACTACGGATGTGTTATGAGCCTAGCCAGAAACACCACCCATTTACAAATTGGGGGAAATGAGGTCAAAGCAAAAAGGAATTATCCTGTTGTAGTAAGGAATCATGTAAGAGTTTTAAGTAGGAAAGAGGCAGGCTCAGATACTTTGTTCAACTCTCTCTCGAGTAGCAGGAGAGACCCAGAGAGAAATGATGTATTAGAGCTTATTCGGTGTTGAATGATGTTGTCATTACAGATGAGAAATTTGGGTCTTCTGGAGGGTGAATCACTTGCTCAGGAGTATTCATGCAGAGCCAAGATTCCAAATCCACCAGAACTTTGTCTTACTGCCTCCCTAATTAGCATTTAATCCATGTCTACTGGTGATCTGGGGCAAACAATAATCAGGGTTTCTCAGAGGCTTTTTAAGCTGAAGTAGCAGTTCTAAGCTGACCGGTTAACAGGTTTCTCTCCTTTCATTTGTCTCTTAGTGTCCTGTTCCAAACACAATGGTTAGTGTTGTGGACCAATCTTTTAACAGAGGTGTCCTCAGAGCCTTTTATACAAGAGCCCAGCTACCTTCCATGATACCAGCCTCTGAAAGTGAGGCATGTCCCCTCGATCATTGCTTCCCAGCCTGTGTCAGATCATCACACACACCGAAAATGTTTGTGTGCGTCATTGGAGTAATCATCCCAGGTTGCTCAGGGTCAGAGGCAGCTCAGCCCTGAGGATTCTGGCTGCTTTGAGGGATGAGACCAGTATCGTGGTACATCTGTAAGTGGCACACCACTAGGGCTGATCTGCACTAGATTTCTGTTGCCGCACTCCAGAATCCTCACTCATGATTTGCCTATACCCTGTTTATTAAGCTTTCAGAAACAGTGAGCTTGCAAACCACTCTGTAAAGCAGGACTTCCTCTTAGTTACTTGAAATTGTGTCTTCCAGAGCCCAAGAGGGACAGGACTTCGATCTTCTTGTGTTTCTAGACTAAAGAGGCTTTCCGCCCGACCCTACCCTTCTTGGTAGAAGTCCCTCTGTTCCCTCTGGGCCTTCCCCACTAACACTGTTTAATAGTATAGTGACCAGGCTGCTCTCGCCTTATGAGATGGACTGTATTCTACCGTTGGAATATGTGTCTCTCTCAGTAAACCTGCTTTCACTTTAAAAAAAAACTCATATAGTAACCAAAACCACCATCAGGGATACCAGTGCAAGGAAAGCGTCACATTTTTTGTTTGGTGCCTAGGATCTCCCTGACAATGTGCCAAGTTTGAGGCCATTGTGACATTAGCAACACTTTAGAATTGGTATCCTCATTTAACAGCCCATCTAAAGGCACAGGCTGGGAATGAAGACTCCAGATTTGGTCCCAGATCTGCCATGAGTGCTGAGAAACATTGGGTAAGTTCTTTCCACTCACTGGGCTTTTCTTTCCCCATCTGTTACAGAGATGACCTCTAAAGACCCCTCCAGCTCTAACAATCTGTAGGTCTGTGATAATTGAGGAGCTAGATGAGTGAAATTTCCCCAAATGCCTGAGGTAGTAATATACTTTGTTGTGGGGAGGTATATGCTTCAGTTACATGAAGGGATCGTCTTTCCAAGCAAGAGACTTAGAATAAATAGTCTAGTGTATGACTACAGTACTAAAAGTATCTAGTGTGGTGGTTAAGAAAACAGACTTTGGAGCCAGACCTAGTTTTAAATCCTTGCTCTGTCACTTCCTGCCTGTGCAATCTTAGGCAGGTTATACAATCTCTCTGAGCTTCTATTCCTCATTTTTAAAGTGGAGGTAATAGTACCTCCCTCATAGGGTTGTGTAGTACTTATAAAATACTTGGAACAGTTAGCACCTTGTAAGCTCCTAATAAATGTTTTGGTTTTTTAAAAAAAATTATTTATTTTTGGCTGTGTTGGGTCTTTGTTGCTGCGTGTGGTCTTTCTCTAGTTGTGGGAGCGGGGGCTACTCTTCTTTGTGGTGCTCAGGCTTCTCATTGCTGTGGCTTCTCTTGTTGTGGAGCACAGGCTCTAGGTATGCGCATTTCAGTAGTTGTGGCGTGTGGGCTCAGTAGTTGTGGCTCGCGGGCTCTAGAGCACAGGCTCAGTAGTTTTGGCACACAGGCTTAGTTGCTCCGTGGCATGTGGGATCTTCCCGGACCAGGGCTTGAACCTGTGTCCCCTGCATTGGCAGGCAGATTCTTAACCACTGCACCACCAGGGAAGTCAGTTTGTTTTTTTTTAAAGTAACAGTTTTTTTTCTTTACTTTTTTGGCTGCATAGGGTCTTAGTTGCGGCACACGGGATCTTCATTGAGGCATGCGAGCTCAGTAGTTGTGGCGCACGGGCTTAGTTGCCCCGCGACGTGTGGGATCTTACTTCCCTGACCAGGGATCAAACCCACATTCCCTGCATTGGAAGGCGGATTCTTTACCACTGGACCACCAAGGAAGTCCCCCCAGTAAATGTTAACTGTTGTTATCATTATTATAATATGATAAAACAAAGAACAGATAGGGCAGCCTATGCCTTAGTTTTCTCTCCCTTTGTTCTTCCTTTAACTTTTCTTTCATTCTCCCTTCTCCCCAACTAAAAAAGTCAAGGAAAGGGATTTTCCTGGTGGCGCAGTGGTTAAGAATCCTCCTGCCAATGCAGGGGACACGGGTTCGATTCCTGGTCCGGGAAGATCCCATATGCTGCAGAGCAACTAAGCCCATGCACCACAGCTACTGAGCCTGCGCTCTAGAGCCTACGAGCCACAACTACTGAAGCCCGCACACCTAGAGCCTGTGCTCCGCAACAAGAAGCCACCTCCATGAGAAGCACCCCGCGCACCGCAAAGAAGAGTAGCCCCCGCTCACCAAAACTAGAGAGAGCCTATGTGCAGCAATGAAGACCAAACACAGTCAATAAATTAATAAATTAATTAAATTAATAAACTTAATTTTAAAATTAAAAAGTCAAGGAAAGAAAATGTCATAGAGGCATCCTGTGCTTTGCAGCCACGGAAGACCCACCCAACCTCACTTTCTAGCACCCTAGCTGTTCTACCACACTTTAATAATGGAAAGAATAGCATGTGACACTGTTTCCTGGAAACCCTCACCCCAGTGCCACTGCTTGTCTGTGATCCAATGAGGAAGATTGGTCCAGAAACTACACCAGAAGCTGGGATGTAAATAAGCCAGAGTGTAGTCCCATAATGGGACCCTTCCAGATTGGAAGTTCTTTTTGGGGTTGCATTACCACCTGAAGCAAATGTAGAGGAGAAGTTGGTAGGAGCTGCAACTGGTGTTGTGGATAATGATGATGATCAATCCCTTATGTTCGCAAAAGACTTTACAGTTACCAAAGCCTTTTCACACCCTGATCAGCACATGACCAGCAGGTTGGCTCTTAAGTTCTCCCTCTGATACTTTGTGGGTGTAACTGCCCTCTTTAAGGATTCCCAGCTCATCAAAAGGTGTTTAAAGAAAATGGACAATTAGCTATTAGAACCAAGTTGACAGTAACAAAAATTAGCCTATGTTCCTGTGGGGAACAGCAAATCCTGTGCCACAACAGGGACATGAGCCAGGATAGCCACAGAATGCCTGCTTTCTTTATGGCCAAGGGAAAGCCTTTTAGTCACATTAACTGTCCCCCGTTTAGAAGTAGGATCAGAGGTTAAGAGGCAGTGAAGGGCAGTGCATCAGATACAGGCTAAACGCTCACAAACCTGGGTGCAAATTCCAGAATTATCTTTCCTACCTACCTACTCGGGCAAGTCCCTTAACCATTTTTGACCTCAGAAAATTCATCTATAAAATGAGAATAATAGGAGTACTTATCTCATAGGATTGTTGTGACCATTTAATTAGGTAATATATAGAACAACTAGTGTAGTTCCTGGTACTTATAAAATGCCAAACAAATGGTAACTTGTTTGGTAATGATGACATTAACAATTATTTTTTAAACTTGTAATATTTAATATGCATGTTTTATAACAAAATATGTTACTCATAGCTTACCAAAAAGATTAGTTGTTCTCCCAAGTTTAAAGTAAATGCTAATTTTGAACAAAACCAAGGGCAGATATATTCAGCTTTACTATAATACGGGAATTTACATATGCAGCCTTTGTGCTGCCTCATAGAGTAGAAGGAGCTCAGGATTTGAGTGAGAAGACCTGAGCTCCACCAATTTCTAGCTGTATGACCACGTGTAATTAATGTCCCTATTTGAGTTTTGGTGTTCTCATCTGCAGAAATGAGGATCAATTAGTCCAATCTCTTAGGATAGCTCTAAGGTTTAGATAATATATGTGAGAGTACTTTGAAAGCTTGTTAGCACTGAATAATATTTCATTGTCTGGATGTTCCAGTTTACTTATCCATTCACTTACTGCAGGACATCTTGGTCGCTTCCAAGTTTTGGCAGTTGTGAATAAAGGTGCTTATTAAACATCTGTGTGCAGGTTTTGTTGTGGACCTTAGATTTTCAGCTTCTTTGGGTGAATACCAAGGAGTGCGATTACCGAATTATGTAGTAAAAATATGGTTAATTTGGTAAGAAACCACCAAACTGTCTTCCAAAGTGGCTATGCCATTTTGCATTGCCACTAACAATATATGAGTGTCAGCATTTGGTGTTGTCAGTGTTCTGGATTTTGGCCATTCTAGTAGGTGTGTGGTGGTATCTCATTGTTGTTTCAATTTGCATTTCCCTGATGGCATATGATGTGGAGGAGCATCTTTTCATATGTTCATTTGCCATCTCTAGATCCTCTTTAATGAGGTGGCTTTAAGGTCTTCAGCCCATTTTTTAATTGGGTTGTTCATTTTCTTATTGTTGAGTTTTAGAGTTCTTTGTGTATATATATATTTTTTTCCTTCTTTAAATATTTATTTATTTTTGGCTGTGTTGGGTCTTCGTTGCTGCGTGCAGGCTTTCTCCAGTTGTGGCGAGCAGGGGCTACTCTTCATTGTGGTGCGCAGGCTTCTCATTCTGGTAGCTTCTCTTGTGGCGGAGCATGGGCTCTAGGTGTGCAGGCTTCAGTAGTTGTGGCACAAGGCCTTCAGTAGTTGTGGCTCACAGGCTCTAGAGCGCAGGCTCAGTAGTTGTGTCGGACGGGCTTAGTTGCTCCTCAGCATGTGGGATCTTCCCAGACCAGGGATCAAACCCGTGTCCCCTGCATTGGCAGGTGAATTCTTAACCACTGAGCCACCAGGGAAGTCCCTTTGTATATTTTGGATAATAGCTCTTTATCAGGTGTGTCTTTTGCAAATATTTTCCCCCGGTCTGTGTCTTGTCTTCTCATTCTCCTGACAGTTTCTTTGGCAAAGTTTTTAATTTTAACGAAGTTTAGCTTATCAATTATTTCTTTCATGAATTGTGCCTTTGGTGTTGTATCCAAAAAGCCATCACCTTACCCAAGGTCATCTATATTTTCTCCTATGTTATCTTCTAGGAATTTTATAGATTTGTGTTTTACATTTAAGTCTACAATCCATTTCGAGTTAATTTTTGTGAAGGCTGTAAGGTCTGCACATCTAGATTCATTTTTTTGCATGCAGATGTTCAATTCCAAAATCAATTGTTGAACCTAGCATTTTTTCTAAATGTGAAAATATTAGATCTAGACTTTCCTTTATTCAATTTCAAAATAAAAGCTTACCTTAGCAAAATTAAATAAAATAAAAAGGATTGATAATAATACTGACCCTACAAGATTTTGATTTAATGTTTGTGTAAATATCTTACAAACTATAAAGTACTATTCGTATATTGCTGCTACTGTAACTTTTAGTATTACTCAGCTCCTGCCCTCAAGTAGCTCCCAGCCTAGTAGTAGTGTTATATTTACGCTCAGGTATTTTTTTGTTAAGTGAGAAGCAGAATAGTGTGACTAGAAGGAACCCCAAAACAGAAGTCAGAAACGGGTAGAATATACTGAACTTATCAACTGTGTGATCAGGGCCAAGTCACCTGACCTCTCTGAGCCTCAGGTTGCCCACTTATGAAATGAAGGGGTTGGACTAAATGGGATTCAAGGAGCTTTCCCACCCTAACATTCTGGGACTCACTCAGAGTGAGTGGCCTAAGAATGAGAATCTGTCACATTGATTAACATTTTTCTCAGCAGCAGTGTTATACTTTTTCAGGGAAGAAAACAAAACTGAAGCCCAGGGAAATAATAGAAGTACGACGTACATGAAAAGTTCGAACTGCTGAGAAAAGGGACCTAGAAAAGAATAACTCTCTTTGGCAAAGAACATGTCCCACTTTTGTTAACACAGACAAGTTTCACAAAGCCAATTTACTAAAACACATAGGTTTCCTAAGTATCATATAACGAATAAAATGTCAAGAAGGTTGACTTTCCTTTTCTAACATAGACAAAGTTAGGCCATACCTCTTATCTGAGAATGCCCCTCCTCCCCACCAGGGAGTCCCAAAGGGTGGGTTTCTCTGTTGATTTAGAAAGTCAATAATTCAGTAAAATCCCAAGTAAATGGCAGAACATAAGCTCAGATTGCGTTTCTGTATTCGTATTTTATAAACATTTCAGGATTTTTTCCTTGACCCTTGACCTTTTGCCATTCTTAAAGTGAAGATCTTATGTCGTAGAAGCTTGGTTAGAAAACAACCTCAGGGTCATCTCATCCAACTTCTTTCTCTGTGTGGACTCTACTCTTAGCAGCACCTCTGGCAAAATAGTCCAGTAGTTAAACATATGGGTTCCAAAGCTAGATTGCTGTGATTCACATTCTGGCTCTACACTTAACAACTTTGAGACCTTGAGCAAGTTTTTAATCTGTTCCATGGTTCAGTTTCCTCATCTATAAAATGGGAATAATAATTAGACCTACATCAGAGGGTTATTATGAAAATTAAATTCTTTTATAAATGTTAAGTGCTTGGAATATGCCTGGTACAAATTAAATTCTCAATAAATGTTAGCTTTATCATCATGATCTTCCACAAATAAGCCCCTATTTGAATGCTTCTAAGGACAGCAGAGAGTGCCCTCACCTCTCCCCTCCCTACCCCTTTATTTGCCCAAGGTAGCCTGTCAACATGTAGGCCAGAAACATTCTGGTTATCATGAGCTTTGGAATCAGATGGACTTGAGTTTTAAACCTTATTCTATCTGCAACCTTGAGCAAGATAACCCATGGTATCTTCAACTTTAAAATGGCAATAATACATACTTCGTTCGGCTGTTTTGAGAACTAGTTAAGGTATTTTATATAAAGTACTTAGCATGGTTCCAGCTACACGGAGGCACTAAATACAACTGGCCCTTGAACAACATGGATTTGATCTATGCAGGTCCGCTTACATGTGGATTTTTTTCAGTAATAAATACTACAGTACTACACCATTCGTAGTTGGTTGAATCTTGGATGTGGAAGCCCGCGTACAGAGGAACCACCAATATGGAGGAACTGCATATATGGAGGGCTGACTATAAGTTATATGTGATTTTCAATTGCTTGGAGGGGTGGTGCTCCTAACCCCCAGGTTGTTCATGGGTCAACTGTAATTGATGGTTGCTACCATGATGATGATGATGAAGAAGAACAAAAAGAAAATACAAGACAGGAGGGGAAGGAAGAAAGGTAAAAGAAAGAGAAGTAGTAGCCACACCAAGCAGCTGCTGCTTTGTGAAAACGTTTTTTCTGACCAGCTGAGTTCTGCTCCCCTACAATTTTACCTCACCAGTCTCAGCTCTACCCACTGGAACTGCAGTAGGTGGAGGACTGCAGGACTCGGGTCTACCTGTCCTACTTGCCAGCCCTTCAAACATTCAGAGAGGACTGACACAGCCCTCTCCCTGCCCCTATAGCAGCAGTGCCCTCTCTCAGGAAGACATATCCCATTTTTCAGATGTGTCTTAGAAAACATGGTTTTTAACCATGTTTTTAACCTTCTAACAGGAAGTCCCTCCTGGCACACTCCCCATCCTTCCTGAATGGGGCCCAGAACACTGCAGGATCGTTTCACAATATGGCCACTCACAATATAGTGTCCTGCATCTCCCTAGGTTCCCTACAGTCTCTCTGTTCACTCCAGGCAGATGAGAATGGAAACAAAAATTGTCCTTGTTCACTTTAAATTTCTGTCTGAAATGACCTTCAAAGAAAAAAATTGCTTGTGATACAGGGCACCAGAGGGAGCAGCCCCAACAAAGCCACCTTTAATGTGAAGCAGTCCATTGATGGCACAGCCCCACTGAAGCTGTAGAAGGGGGTCTCCAGATATTGAGACATTACCCTGTCAGGGAAAAGGGAGCCCTTCTGCTGAGCAGCAAGATGGAAATAAGAGAGACAGCCTAGTGCAGGCCTGGGCTCCCGGAGACTTTGGGGAAAGAGCTCCAGCTGAAGTTAGACAGACTAGGGCCCTACCCAAGGCAACACTCCAGCCAGTAATGGCTGCTACCAGCTGAGCACTTACTGGTTCAGTCTCTGTACCAGAGCCTTCATCAACATTATTCCATTTAACTAGCACAACCTATAAAAGAGAAACTGATTATTCCCATCTTACAGGTGGGAAAACTGAGGCTCTCAGGTTGTATTATGTCATCAAGGTCATATAGGTAGTAAGTAACAGAGCTAGAGTTTAAATCTTAGTTGCTTCACTCTTTTTTACTATCAATATTATACCGTATAGACAGACCCTCACTAACTATGTGGCCTTAAACAAGTGGCAACCATGCTGAGCCTCAATTTTGTCAACCTTGCATGGTTGCTTAGGGATTAAATGAAATAACATATTTAAAGTACCTGGCATGTAATAGGTGTCCAAGAAATTCTAGTTTTCTCCTTCTCAAGTCCCAGCTCTCCCACTTAAAGTGACTGGGGAAAATCACTTAACTTTTCTCAGACACAGTGAAAACTGGATGTGTTTTCTGAACATCTAACCTTGCATATTGACAACATGGCAACAAGGCTCCAACCTGCCAACCTCTTTTGCTTCCTAGCATATCTTTTTGCCAGTATGCACAGCTCTGGCAGTATGATTTTGGTTTCTCCCAGCAAACATCATATTTACGAACCACAAATAACAAAGTAGAAGATGCCGGAAGAGCTCTGGCATGTTAATTAAGAACAATAGCAGAAGCAGCTGGGCAGAAAATGCCAATGAGTCAGAAGCAGAGGCAGCGTAGCTCTGTTTGTTGACAGAAGCCAGCAGAGTGTTGTATGTTAATTGGGGAAGTGGGTAAACATTTGCCAACAGCTTGCCCCCGGGTGCATTGGAAGACAGACAGCAGGCTAGGCCCTCCCCACCACCTTGCCTGTCCATCTGCCCAGAGCCCAAGAGATACCAGTAGAGCAGCCTTGCTATGGGTTCCTTATAAGCACAGAGGTTTCTGGAGGCAGATGTATCTCCTTAATGACCCTCCTGGGCATACCAGGTTTCCATCTGGATACAGTCAAAGATAGTGTTCCTCCTTCAGCTCGCCAGCCTGCCTGTGACACTCAGGCCCCTAGGGCATCCCCTCCCCATCCGCCTGGAGAAGACTGTGGAGCCATCTCATTAGGTGTGGCTTGAGTTGAGCAGAGGACAAGATTGTCCATCTCAGGTGCTATAGGCTCTTCCCAGGGGCCCTGAGCTCCTGTACATGTCTGACAGAGCAGACTGCCCGGCCTCCCATCATGCACACTTGGAGCTGTCCATTTATCTGTGTGTCTGTTGTCCATCCTTACAGTTGCTCACATACACGGCAGCCCTCATTGAACACCTACTCTGTGCCAGACCCTGTGCTAATGATTTATTTTTTCTCACTTAATCCTCACATCAGTCCTACAAGGTTGATACCAACTCCAAAGCCACAAAGCTAATAGCCAACACAGCTGTGATTTAAACCAGAATCTTTCTGGTTCCAAAGCCCGTTGTCCTAGTATTTCTCAGCTTTTTAAAATTTGTGTTCCCTTTAGGAAATTTTTGGGTTTTTTTCTCTCACTCTCAGATTTAGAAAACCTCCACATCACATCCTTGCCCCTGACCTAGGAGGCCATAAACCTAATGTAGGGTTCCTATATGATTAACATATCCCAAATGAGCCACGAAGATTTTGTGTAGCTTTATTCTCTCTATAGTTCATATTATAAAATAATCATTTTTTTATTTCTAAAATATAAAGTCATATTATGAACTTGACTCTATTTTTGGAACTAAATATCTTCACCACCACCAACAAGGAGACTGTGATATGCCTCCCTAGGGAGCCTCTCCTCAGCAGGGGAGATACTCATCTTTGGGCACGGCGGGATGGGCACTCTCTAGTTTACTACAGGTATGTTTAGCGGAAGATCAGCCCCCAAAGCTTAGCTCTTTCCTACCAAGCAGAAAAGGCCCTCCCCGCTGTCAGGAGTTAACCAAACACGGGTCTTCAGCAATGCCAGTGAGTTGTTTGGTAACCAGTACCCTTTCCTAAGACCCTCCTGTTCTGCTGGCCAAGCTGAGCTGTACAGGAAGCAGTGGGCCTCCACCTGCCCTGAGGTCAAATGCTAGTTCTTCCACTAAACTATGAGACTTGACCTCTCTGAGCCCTGGTTTCCTCGGTTATAAAATGAGAGTAACAGGACTTGGTGGTGCAGTGGTTAAGAATCCGCCTGCCAATGCAAGGGACACGGGTTCGAGCCCTGGTCTGGGAAGACCCCACGTGCCGCGGAGCAACTAAGCCCGTGTACCACAACTACTGAGCCTGCGCTCTAGAGCCGGTGAGCCACAACTACTGAAGCCCGCACACCTAGAGCCCGTGCTCCACAACAAGAGAAGCCACCACAATGAGAAGCCCGCGCCCCACAACAAAGAGTAGCCCCCGCTCGCCACAACTAGAGAAAGCCGGCGTGCAGCAATGAAGACCCAACGCGGCCATAAATAAATAAATAAATAAAAATTTTAAAAGCTTATTAAAAAACAGTAAAAAATATAAATTAAGATTTTTCTAAAAAAATGGGAGTAACAACACCTACCTCACAGGTTATTTTGAGGATCAAATGAGATAAGAGATGTGAAAATGCTCGTGCCTGTGCAAAGTAGGCTCAAAATCAATGTGCAGGATAGGATCTGAATGCCATGAGAGAAAATAGTGCTTCTTCCAGTCTTTTTGAATATGTGTTTTCTTTCTTTTTAGGTAACCCAGCTGGACCCAAATAAATCATTATTGGAGGTAAAGTTGTTCCCTCAAGAAACCCTTTTCCTTGAAGCAAAAGAGTAAACATGGCCCAGCAGTGGAACCAGCCGTTCCTTGACAAGCCAGAGGCCTGCATCAGGAGAAGGGCACCTCGCCAAGCCACCTACACGCTCGTCTCACTCAATTCAGTGTCACACTTCTGCCTCTTGCAAGATTGCTGGAAAAAAGTAATAATAAACATAGCTACTTAACATTTCCCATCCACGAGTATATGTTCCCAACCCTCATTGTACAGAACTATAGCTCTGCCTCTCTTACCCCCTTCACCTCGCCCTCGTTCAGTGACTAATGCGCTGTTGAAGTGTGAGTGATCATGAAGTAGGATTTTTACCTCTCCAGTGCTCATCTTCCCCACAGTGTCTGGGACAGTTCTGTCTGACCTGTGACACCAAGCTGCTCTGTATTTGATGTGTCTCATTGAGCCAGGGCTCATATACCTCTGCCTTTTTCTTTTCATGACTGAATTTCTACTTTGTCACCTAATTTTAAGAGGCAGGGGGAAAAGGTCAAATGGGACTTCTTGGCATGGAGATTAAACATTGTTGTAGGAAAAAAAAGATATCATTTTTGTTGGTACTTCCTGACTTCTTTACTAAGACGTAAGGTTGTGTTTGAGGACTGCATTTGACATATATGCAAGATATTCATTTACTGCTCCTGCCTTGGGTCCCCAGGTTCCATCCAAGAGGTATATGCTGTTCTATTACAGTGTAAGAAACTATTTAAGCTTGCGATGTGAATGTTGAGATAGTGTGAAGAGGACCAGTACCAGGACTTCAGTATCTGGCCCAGCTGCAGGAAGCTGCTGTTAGGTTTGCATTTGGGCAGTTAGAACCTCATGGATACCAGCTCCCAGGTTGCTGGTCCATCGGTGTACACTGAACACAGCTCTCTCCTGCTTTCTGCTCCCATCACGCATTTGGACCTTATCACTTGGTGCTTTAAGCACCTTGACTGTCACCAAAATCTGATCAGCCACCCCATGGACTCAGCCCAGCTGTCATAAGGGACTGGTTCTACTATTTCATCCTTTTAATGTTTCAGTATTAGATGGTAGACTCCCATCTCAAATGAAAGGGATCTCATTCTATGGCTGAAAATTCTGACTTCATATATTTAAGAGAGCAAACTTAGGGGCTTAGCTCAGAAGGCACGTGTTGCCTGAACTTGCATATAATAATTTGGGATGATTTAGTAAATGTGGATTCTTGTTAATGTATGGATTTGGGCTTCGGAGTTTAGTTCATGGAAGCACTGTTTATACCTTCACCGCCAATGAGTTCTTTTCAGTCTTGAAATGTTTCTCCGTATCTGTTTTTGTGTCCCCTGTGGTCTCTATCCTAGGGTTTGGGATCCTGATTTAACATTTTGTACTTGTCCAAAAGAGTCTGAGTGCTGGGCTTTTTCCCCCTGGCCCAAGCCAAGGGGTTCTCAGAAGACTCTAACCATGGCCTGAGATATGCCTGGTCATTTTCCATCTGCCCAGAAGTGGGCATTGGCCAGGAAAATTCCACCTTGTGTCTTTTCTCTGACACTACAACCAGGGACCTCCCCTGAACACTCTCTTCAAAGAATGTGTTTCTAACAGACTAGTGCTACATCTGCCTGGGTGCAGACCTTCTCTGGCCCCAGGGGTCTCTCCAGGGAGGCTGAAAGGAAAAGAGACCCAAAGTGGGGGAGTTCAACCTGAGCACTTCCAGTCCAGCTCCACTCCCACCTTCCTAAACTAATGGCCCCACGAGACAGTCATTTCCAATGCTACAGATGCACTAGGGCGCCAGCTTTTCTTTTTCCAGGGAGACCGTGTTCTGTAGCTGCTGTGGAGAAGCCACAACCCCGAACTCAGGCCATACTCAGAAACAGCAGCAATGTGTGGGTGGGGATTGGAGAGACACGACTCTGAATTCACTTTCATGTTTAACCTGTTCCATCTAATTTGGGTTTGACGTCATCATATTGTTTCCCCCATCATCTTCACTTCTGCATTCCAATAATACAGACTTTACTCTGAAACCAATTTCATAAAAGTTATTAAATGCTACTTGAATGTGCATGAAGTTTACACACCCTTTTTCAACCCTGCCTTGGAAGGTTCTTTCTCAGTCCCATGAAATCCTATCCTATGGGCCCCTTTGCTAGGAAAGGCCTCAGCTAATTATCACTGTTCACTCATACCATTCTGTTCTACTGAGCTCCAGAACAGAAGGCCAGAGCAATTTTATGCCCTTTCTTACAAATACAACATTAAAATGACTTATATAAAGTTAGGATCCAAGAAAAGCATTAAGTGCCTTTCTGTTACCACAAAAAATAGCAAAGTCCTTTGTAATTCTTCCTCCTACCCTTACACTTCCTTGGGCTTTATATCCCAGCCTCCAGACACAGAAATGTGTCAATCAGAATATGCGCTCTGTGTTCTTCTTATGCCCAGCTGTCTGGAATGAAGTTCCAGGGCTGCTGTCATCCCTGCCCCATTCCAGTTCACTCCTCTGTGTTTCTTGGATTATCACTTGTATGTTTGGAGCATCAGTTTGAAGGTTTGAGGAAGTATTGCCAATTTCCCACTGCCTCTCAGAAGGTGCCGTTTGGGGGAGTTTTCTGGTCTGCTGTGTTGTCATGCTCTGGCACCACTAGTTTTATGGGACATACAGGTGTTTGTCTTTGAATTGCAAGCATCTGAATGAAGTCTGAGTTCTTTTATGGAATCTTTCCTTTTCAATGTAGGAGAATAGGAATCAGGCTTTTATGGATTTTATTGGTGACATTAAAAACATAAAATAAGTTTGTGGTTGCATTAAAATTGCTACTCCCAAAGCTAGACATGCTGAGTTGAGTGTGCTGGTCAATGACATGGGTTTTAAAGAGGTTGCAGAGCTCTGGCAGATTTCCCCAAAAGCATGAAAGTTGTTCATTTGGTTGTGAGAAGGGGTCTTAATTGTCATAAGCAAGCATCTCTGATTGGCACACTTCCACCATTCCTCTCAGCCCCTCATCCAACCAGCCCTGGATCCCACAGGCAGATGGAACATGGAATCCTGATTTCAGTCCAGGAGTAACTCACATGGGCACTGCACTTTATAGTCCAAGTGACCCTTCCACATGCTTAGCCCATTTGATCCTTTTTAAAATTCTTGGAGGCAGATCTACACACACACACACACTCCAGAGACCTCAATGTCTTTCAGTTTGAAACTTGGTTCTGCCACTTAATGGCTGTGTGACGTTAAGGTGAGTAACTTCTCTGAACCTCAGTGCCCTGATAACATTCACACACCACTTTGCAGTTTACCACGCCTTCCACACCCATCATCACAGTCCACTGCAGTGAGAGAAGCAGGGCAGGCATGATCATTCCATATTTGTACATGAGGCTCAGAGGGTAGGTACTTGCCTGAAGTCACACAATGTCAGTAGAAGAATCAGAACTCAAGCCCCAGTGTGACTTTTAGGGCCACAACTATTCTATAAAGAACCTCTAAGTTTCATGTCCAAGAATGGATCTTAGAATCCCCTACAATTGTATACAAAAAGTTAGATGTGTACTTTTCTAGGAGGGGAGCCTGTATTTCTCAGATTCTCAGTGGGTTCAATTGACCCGCCAAAACTTAACAGCCACCACTTACATTATGCAAACAACATCAGACCATTTGGGAAGTTGAATTTGTCCATTCTTCTTCTCATCAAGTCAGGAGCTACAAGAAGTCCAGGAGCACTGCTGTAGGGCCCTTCAGGGAAGGTCAAAGAGCCCTGCACAAAGTGTCACTGCATTACTGGTGTCCATAAGGATCATCCCGGGGCATCATGGGAAGGAGGAAGGGGCCAGAGGACTAACTTGCTGAGCACTCAGGATAAGCCCTGTACCATGCTCGGAGCATTACATATGTTACTTCCTGTAACCCCGCAACAACCTGCTGGGTGGGTGATCTTGACCCCATTTTGAAGAGGCAACAGGCCCAAAGAGGTGAAGTGACTTGCCCAAGTTCCACAGCTAGTAACGAGCAGAGCAGAGTCTGGGACCCAGACCTTTGACTCCAAAGCTCCTGCTGTGTTTATGACGATGCAGTGCTACCTTCAAGGAAATTATGACATAACTAAGGCATTTCAAATAGTAATTACAATAACAACATCTTTTAAATGTTGGAGGATGCTAAAAGGGATAAAAAGTCAGTTTTATAGAAAACTCAGCTTTCCAAAAGTGACTCATTCCCCAGTGTGTCAAGAGCCAGAATTTAAGCAATGCCTTTTATTTTTAAGTACATGCAGTGATTTAAGAAGGTTCCCATAGCTTCTGCCTCTGACATCTCCAAACCCCACTCCCTACTCCTTCATCCTTTGTCCCACTGACATTTCTTCCCTCCAGACCTTTATCATTTCTCACCTGGGTTATAAAACCACATCCTAACTGATCTCCCTTTTTCCAGTCCCTTCTCTTCTAGACGATTCTCCACTTAGCTGTCAGAAACAGCTTTCTAAAACACCTGCCTCACCATGCTACACCCCTGCTTCGATCCCCGCAAAGGCTTCCCATTGCCCTCCAAATAAAATCCAAACTCAGCTTGGATTTAAAACTCCTGTCATCTGTTCCCTACCTCCCTCCCCATCTGTATTTCCAGCCATGCCCTCAACACACATACTGAACCACCTTACAGTTTCCTGAAGGCATCAGCTTTCTATCACCTCTGTCCTTGCACGTTATTCCCTCTGCCCTGAGTGCTCTTCCATCACCATTAGACTCCTACCACCATCCATCCTGCCTTCACTTTCAGTTCAGACTTCACTTCCTCCAAGATGGCTTCCCCGACCATTGCCACACCCTCTGCACACTCTCCAGGTTAGGTGCCTGTGCTGTGAGTCTTCAGCCCTGTATTGACTTTCTTGAAGCACTGGATCGCTCTGATCTATAACTCTTAGCTCTCATGTCCTCCCTCCCCGACCCCCAGGCTGTGAGCTCCCCAAAGAGTCTGAGTCACTTCATATCCTTAAGGCCTAGTGAAATGACTAGTACATAGTAAACACAGAGTAAATTTGTGCTTATTAATTGAATTCAAACAAAGAAACAATGGTGGTCAGGTACCAATAAGGTGGTCATTTCCATCTCTAACATCCGGCTTATCCGGGAACATCGTGAGGGCAGACCCAGGTCGTAGTCGTCTGTTTATTCCCCTAGCCAGCCCAGGGCCTGGCACGTAGCAGTCGTGCACCCAGTAGTTACTGAAGCGGTTAATTGCTTGGAGCTGGAGCTGGTGAGGAGAGACAAAGAGTAAGGGAATTGGTGTTGAGCACCCAGGTAAGCCCTGCACTGTGCTGGGGGTTTATGCCCTGTCCTCCCACAGCTGCCTCAGAATCACTGTGAGGTCACTACTGTTAATGTCCTCATTTTACAGTTAGCAAAACTGAGGCTCAGAGCAATTATG
This sequence comes from Neophocaena asiaeorientalis asiaeorientalis, assembly GCF_003031525.2. NCBI lineage: Eukaryota > Metazoa > Chordata > Mammalia > Artiodactyla > Phocoenidae > Neophocaena > Neophocaena asiaeorientalis. The sequence goes on along the minus strand of NW_020172632.1, from coordinate 3,063,929 downwards.
TCACCGTCCCAGAGACATGCAGTGGTAGGGAGAGAAGCTGACCTTCCAGTCTGGATCTGAGCCCAACCCTCATGCCGGCTCTGTCTCCCCTCATCAGTGAGGCTCCCTCCCTGAGCTGCTTCAGTAGCTGTAACTTCTAGCCCACAGATGATAGAGTATAATAAACATTCCCACACGCTCCCCTCTGCCTTCCAGGATGCCACACTTCTCTAGTTTTCCTCCCACCTCTCTGAAAGTTCCCCCTCTGTCCCCTCTGTAGTTTTCCTGTTCTGCTTGCCTGTGGGATGTCAGCAGTCTCTGAGTTCCTTCCTCTGCTCTCTGCTCTAACAAACTTTCCTTAGATAAGAGGCAGTTTGTACTTTGATACTCAATTCAGAGTTTACCTAAAGTATAAACTCCATGAGGGTAGAGTCCATGTCAACCTGATTTGTTGTTTTATCCCTCAGCATGGGCCTGGCACTGTGTAGGTGCTTGATAAATGGCTGTTGGTACGAGAGTGAACATTTGTATCATGTCTGCGGAACTCATTTATCCCTCACAACAATCCCATGAAGTAGGAACTAGTACTCTCCCCACTTTATTGGTGAGCAAACTGAGGCACAAAAGATTAGGTAGGTAATTTGCCCAAGGTCATACAGCTAGTAAACCAAGAAGTCAGATTCAAACACAGGCAGTTTGGCTCCAGAACTCAGGCAGTTATCACTCCACTCCACTACTTCTCCTCCAGGAAGCCTCATGGAATCCCCAAGACAAGTTAGGGCCCCTTCTAATCCCCGTGTTTACCCCTAGTAGAACACTTATGACATTACTGTGATTATCTGCACAGAAGTGTCCCCTGGAGACCATGACAGGTCTGTCCCCACTGGGCCTGGCACGGGGCACAGACAGTAAATGTTATACGAGTGAATGAACTACAGAACTGCCCTCTGAGGTGGAACATACGATCCCTGTCTCTTACATTAATAAACTGAGGCTTAGAGGGGTTAAATCACTTGCCCCAAATCTCATAGCTACTATATAACATAACCCTGTCTAACTCCAAGGTAAATGTTTTTTCCCACCATGCATTTTCATCAGACCAGCATTTAATTTAAGTACTTTTAAGTTCCCTTTTCCATATGGAGATTGGGTCAGTTTTGACTCATCCATCCATTCATCATTTAGGCTTTTCATTAAAAATTGATTCTCAGCCTCTACCCTTGGCCCAGAACTCCCAGGCTGGGGTGGGACCACCAACTTCAAGGCAGTGTGGTCAATGCTAGAGGAGTTCCAGGAGCTGTGGGAAACCAGAGGAGACCCCTAGTCCAGGCAGTCAGAGGGCTTCTGGGGAGGTGTGAAGCCCATCTAGGAGCTCTGGCCAGAGTCCGCTCTGTAATGAATGGGGCCACCCAAGCCCAACAGTCAGATCCCAGAGTTAGAGAAGGTAAGCAGCGTACAAGATCAGACTGGAGCCTGCCCCTCTGGGCTCGGGTCTCCGGGCCCCTGGAAATGTTATTGCCTTACTTGAGCACACACTGGTAACATTTGCATAGGACTTTCCTGAAGAGTTGGCAACAAAGAGAGTCTTACTGAAATTTTTCTGTGTTTTGGGAGTTGGGTGGAAGCACATGCAGGGGAAACCAGGTGTGGAGGCCAGGAACTTTGCTCTATTTCCAGAGGTGGATGCCAGGGCCTCAGCTGGATGGAGCATCCCACATGGGAACCGTCTTCTTCCTAGCTGGGTCTGCATAGTCCTTTTCTCATTTCAGAGCATTTCCAAGTCCAGCAGGTCTACCTTTTCTTATTCTACAGATGAAGAAATGAAGGACCAGAGCAGTGAAGTGACTTGGCCAAGGCCTCCCTTCTGGCATGCCTTCAACTACACCAAGCATCAGTGGGGAGCTGGCTTGCACAGCTGTTGCCTACATGCCTGAGTTTCTTCATATAAAAAAGGGGTGCATTTTACGAGTTTTTTATATGCTATAGGAGGCCATGAACACAGAGAGAAGAACAGGTTCTCTGGAATAAAAGTGGTACTGTGCCACGGGGGCACAGAGCCCAGCCCCTGCCTTTGGGGAGCCCCACTAAGAACCAGCAGTTGCCAGGGTGTGCTTCAAATAGTGGAAGAGAAGAGATGGGTGGGGGATGCTTCCAGAGGCTGGGGGTGGGCCCTGGGCTGGGCTGCTCCTTTCTTACTGACACAGTACCACTTTGTGCTTTGTGACAAACATGTTCTGGTTAATGGAGCCCCTGGAGAAGGTGCTCGGTGAAGTGGGGAGGGAGGGAGATACCCCGGGCCCGCCAGAAGATCTCTGAGCCAGGCAAAGCCATCAGAATTCTGATTCTGGAGGGAGTTTTCAGATCATGGTTCAAGTGCAGAGGCACTTCCTGTCACCAGCTCCCAGCACCCCAGTCTTCCTTCTAATGGAGGCAAAAAGGTACTGAGAAAGGAACGGTTTTCCTCAATGCAGGCAAAGAGAGGAAATCATTAATCCAACAACTGCTAACAAATAATAATACCCAATATACCTGAGTGTTTGCTACATGTCAGACACTGAGGACTTTACATCAGTTGTGTTACTGAAGCCTCACAATGATCCCATGAAAGCATTGTTTTTACTCCCATCTTAGGTAGGAGGAAATGTGACAAATGCAGGACTCCAGCCCAGGTCTGTTTCCACACTGGCAGCCCTGCTCAGCCAGGCCCTGTGACCAGAGGTACTGGGGATGCATGAAGGGTGGTGCCAGACTCTTGCCCGGCAGTGAGGGCACAGTGTGGTCAGTCCTGAGGGGCGAAGGGGGGTTCTAGGTGCACAGAAGGGAGTGAAGAAACCCCCAAGAAAAGAGGCTCCAAACACCTTCCTCCACCCCTCCTCTACCCATCCCCAGGGGATCAGTTCAGAGAAATGGGGGTGAAGGAAGTGGCCTCAACTCCACCTCCAAGTCTCCAACCAGTCTCTTCTGTAGATGCAAAGAACAGTTCTCGTCCTTGCCCCCGCCCCAGCTGTGTGACCCTGGGAAAGTGACTTCCTCTCTCAGTTTCCTCCAGTATGAATTGGAGATGAAGATGGGTGGCTGCGTGGCTTGAGAGAGGGGGCAATGCAGAGGCACTCGGAGAGCTTGCAGGGTCAGCCTGTGCGAACGGTACCTCTGACAAGTACAGGGGGCATCCAAGGGGCTGCGTGCTAAAGAGCCAGTAGAAGTTTCCCAGGTAACTGACTGGCCTGGGCCTGGGAACCTGGAGGGGGCGTCTGTACATCGTTGCCACACCAAGCCTGGAGTCTGAACCACCCACTGGGACAAAAGGGTCTACTTGTGAGCCAGCTTTCCGACCCCAACACTGCGACTGCCCTGGCCAGGGAAGAGAGTGAACATGTGGGTCTCCAGGCCAACCAGTATCCGGTCCTGAGCCAGTCATGCAGCTTGGAACTCACCCACCATACACAGTATGGAAGAAGACTGGGCAGTCCCAGGGCAAAAGAAGGGGTGGAGGGAATAGGAGGTGGGGCAGTGGTGGTGGAAGTCAGAGTAGGAGAGCTCTTTTATCTGAGGGAGATAGGCCGGGGGGGCGTGGGTAGTCTGGGGCTGCCCGCGAGGATGGATTAGGTCTCTCCCTCCAAGCCACACCCCTCTCTCATGTCTTCATTTTGGTCAGTGACCTGGGGATTACAGGCTGCTGACAGATGGTCCCTCCACTTCTGAAGCGGGGTCAGGACTCAAACCCGGCTGATTCGGCCCGAGAGCCGAGCCCTAATGCCCTTCCTCTTCGCATTTTCTTCCCCCCAAATGCGGTAGCCTGGCCACTGCCATCCTCCAGGCAGTCTGATTCCAGTGTGGCCGGGAGGCAAGCCCAGAGCGAGTCACAGCAGCGGTGGCTCCCGAGTCGCGAGTCAGGATGGCGGGGAGTCTGGTTGGCGGGTCGGACCCAGGGCTAATCCCCGGAATCGCTGTTTCCAAAGGCCCTCTTGGGAGATGGAGGCCAGGAGAAGGAAGGTCCAAAGAAGACCACAATGCGTGTACACACCGTCCCCAAAGTCCCAGGAGGACCTGCAAATCACTTGGGCCTTTGCACCGTTTTGTCTGGGCAGAATCGCCTCTCTCTCCCTCCCTTCCTCGGCCTGGTCAATTCCATGTCCTTCCAAACTCAGCTCCAGGAAACTGTGAGAACTAATTTAAAAGGGGGAGTGGTCAGAAAGGAGGCCGGTTTCAAGATAAGTATACTGTAATCCATAACTTTCTTCTGCTCCTGTCATAACCAGTTAGACAGACTTTGTAATGAGTGAAAAGATTCCATTCACAATAGCCACATAAAATGCCAAGGAATGCTTAAGGAACAGATGCTATAGGAACAAAACGACAAAATTTACAAAGAGATATAAAAGTTGTGAATAAGTGAAAGTCATTCTGGGTCCTAGATGGAAAAATACCATATTGTGAAGATGTATAATCTCCCTCAAATTAATTTCTAAAGGCAGTTAAACCAACTTTCCAAAGGGCTTTTTAAACTTCACTTTCTTTCTGGAACTAGCCTTAAAGATTCTAAAATATTTATTCAGAAGACTGTTTTTCCAAAACAGCCATGAGAATTTTGGAGAAAAAAATAAAAAAAGAATCAGGAATCAGGAGGTGACTTACCCTTCCAAGTATTACAGAACTACAATAATTAAAAGAGTGATACTAGTACAAAAGGAAGTAGCTCCCTAAATGAGACAGCACTGAGAGGACCTAATTTCACCTGAGAATGCAGTGTAGGTATCTGGTCAGTGGGGACAGAGTGGGTTATTAAGTAGTGCTGTAATAACTGGCAAATCATTGCTGGGGGGGGCGGAATTAAATCACAAACTTACTTCACATCTTCCACCAAAATTAATTTCAAATAAAGATATAAATGTAAATAATTTTAAAAGCTGTAATATAAAATATAAGAATGCTTTTAGAAAGTTGGATTTGAAAAACCCTTGTTAAGTATGACCTGTAAATAGATTCTATAAAGAAAAAATGACAGATTTGACTACATGAAAAAATTTAATTTTGGTATAACAAAACAGGATCAACAAAAACAAAAATGGAGAAATGCAGCATATGTCCAGATAAGAGGATACTGCTGCCTTTACTATATAAACAGCTATTACAAATTAAGAAAAAGAGAAACTATACGTTAGAAAAATAAGCAAAGATATACATAGATTTTTTAAAAACATGAGTGACCAACACATATAGGAAAAACTAAGGAATCACTAAGGAAATGAAAATTACAGTGACAATACGATACATTTTTCCTGCTTGAACTGGCAAAGATTAAAAAGATCAGCAGATGCACTACTGTTGAGTGTGTTCATTGATACAACTTTTCCTGAGGGCTGACAGGTAGCTTTCAAAACCTTAAAAAAAAAAAAAAAAAAAAAGCCTCTGACCCTCTGACCATCAATCTTATTTCTAGGAATTTATCCTAAGAAAATAATTAGGCAAGTTCACAAGGGATGTTCATTGTAGCATTTTTTCAGTACAGCAAATGTTGGAAACAAACTTAAATACCTATTAATAGGGAATTGGCTAAATAAATTAGGGTACATTTATACAATGTACCTACAGTTCATAGCAATTCTTTTAAAAGATTATGCAGATATATTGACTGATAAGAAAAAATGCTTATATTTGTAAGTTAAAAAGCAAGTAACAAAAAGTATATTTTTGTAAATGTAGGCACACAGAAATATATATATTCCAGATATTCTTTGCTGAAATGTGTAAAATGTTTTATAATGTTTTACTTATCAGAACAGGCAATAATAATGTTTCCATTTGGGAAACCTGACGTCTTGCATCAGGGGTCCCTTTCTTCAGAAGCGTCCCTTGACCCTTCTTTGCCCACTCCCACCGCAGCCCTTTTCTCACTGTGAGGTCATTGACAGATGACTGTGTCCACAACTGGCCAACAAGAGCTCTTTAAGGGCCCATCACGATTGATTTATCTCCAGTCCTCAGGGCCAGGCACATACTAGGTGCTCAATATTAGTGAAATGAATGAATGAATGACCAGTATTCACGTTTTCATGAATAATCAGCAAGTTGAATGGAATCGAATCGGCTGAAAGCCCCCAGGCCTGCTCCTACCCGCCCAGAACTGAAGGTGAGAAGAAAAAATGCCTGAGAGTGGGAGTCGGATCTGGGTGCCTCTCTTCCTCTACGCTCAGCAGCACTGCAACCCCGGCAAGTTACGTTGCCTCGCTGAACCTTGGAAACTCGCCGACTCAACCCTGAAACGCGCAAAGTCACACCTCCCCCAAGGACTGCCTACCAAGCAAGACAGCACACACCAAGCGTTTCGCAGAGTAGTGGTACACAGTAGGCGCTCAAAACTAGAAGCAAGTAGTTGAGCAATGAACACCACTCTGCGCGTTTGTCCCAGGCTCAGATGCGCTCAACGAGAAGGATGTGGAGACAGGAAGCCTGGCGACACTGGGCGGCCGCCTCCCCTGCGCGTGACCTGCAGACACCGGGGCTGGATCCAAAGGAGGGCTGCTGCTGTGGCTCTGCGTTGGGGCTCCGGCCGCGCTCCCCGCGTGGATGCCCTGGCTCCCCCGCCCTCAGCTAGGGCCCCGGCCCACTCCTTCCCTGGGGAGGCGGGAAGGGGCTGGTCCTGCGGGCGCGAGGTAAGTGTTCCGAGAGGGGCCTCAAGCCAGACGTCCGTCCCCCGCATCCAGCCCGAGCCCTCGCCTAGACCCCGACAGAACTTGGGCCTTTGGGTAGGGGCGTCCCCTGGTACGCCTGGGTTCGAATTCTGCTCTGTCCTGTACTAGTTGTAAGATGTGGGTCAAGTCGCCTCACTTCTCTGAGTCTGTTTTCTCACCTGTCAAGTGGCGTAGCTGGAATTGAATTGCCTCTCAGAGACAGAGCTTGGTGTGACTTAAGACACTGTGAAGGAAGGGCGAGGCGCAGGGTCCCTCCCAGGAAGAGCGCCTGAGAAGTCAAGCGCCAGGATGGCAGAGGGTCTTTCTGGCTGCAAAGTTGTACCTGGGTCCTTGGTCCTGGCCTAGGCCGATCTGTGGCCTTGACCACGCAAAAGCCGTTTTAGCGGGCTGGGGACCTGCACTGCAAGCCAGGCTGCGCTTCTCACCGTCCATCTGGGGGTGCACGCGGCTGACAGTCTTAACGTGGCTCCGAGAGTTGATCCGGAGGAAAATATTGTCGTTGTGTGTCTATGCGTGTACAGGTGTGTGAGTATCTACGCGCGTGTCGTATGCATAAGAGCGTCCGTGGTTGTGCAGGAAACAGCGTGCTTGGGGCGGCCCGCGTAGAATCCTTCTCCCAAAGGCACCTTCCCTCTTTTCTCCACGCCCCACTCCGGGTAAGGAGTTTCAGCCAAACTAACGGAATCTGGTGCGGCCAGGGGAGGGGTAGGGATGGGAGGGGCGATTCCGTCCTGGAGCCACTGGTTTGAGGATAATTACTTTTAATGTCAGAAAGATTTAGTTTAATATCATCTCTATTAGGCTGCCGGGAGGGTAATTAAACGCGACGCGCCGCAGCCGGCAAACAGATGGCGTCTGCTTGCTCCGAGGCCGCGGGCAAACAGCGCAAAAGTCAATGCCACCCGGGTTCCCCACCAGCGCCCCCGGCCCCGCGCCTACTCCTGCGCCACCGCGCCGCGCCCCCAGCCCCCTCCACACCCTCAGTCCCCAGCCCCGGCCTCACCCTGGGTCTCCACCAGGGATATCCCTTTGTACCCCACCACTGCCTGGGCAGGGACGAGAGTTGGGGACCAGTCTCAGACATGAAGGAGGTGGATTTTCGTTGCTCAGAGCGCTCCCCCGGGGCCCTCACACCCTGGCACGGCAGAGGCGTAAGCAAATGAGTTTGAGCCAGGAGGACGTGCATGAGTGAGTGTGTATGTGTGTGACTGTGCGAAGATGGGCTTTCTGCCCTCGGCCACTTCATTTGTCCCGGAGGTCTGGCTTTCTCTGCTCAGGGTCCAGCCGCCCGCAAGGCCCTCGGGTAGGGTTAGGTCCGTGGACGAGCGATGGCGCAAGTGCACGAGCATATGCTCGGGTCTGGTGTTCAGCCACTGAGATGGGAATCTGTGAGCACCTGGGTGAGAGGTCACCCACCGAGTGAATGTCTCAGACTGAGGACATGCTTATGAGAGTGCTGTGAAGTCCATCAAACTTTCCGAAGGGATCCTCTCAGGTGGGAGAGCAGCGTCAGAGATGCATGCACCCTCTGGGCGGACACTCCGTGCAGGTACGAGGTGTGTCCAAGACTTGTGCAGAATGAGGTCACACGTGCAGACTGTGTGTCCAGCTGTGAAGCCACACTCTGGTGTGCGTCAGGGGCGTAGCCCCTAATGCCTCAGTCTGGGCATGCTCTCCCCACCGCTGGCAGCTCTGTCCAGCCACCCCCTTCTGGTCTGCTCCCCTCTGAGAGCACAGGCCAAATCAGGACTAGCTCAGAGTGGCCTATGGAGGTGTGAGTGCAGTGACTTCGACCAAGGACGGTTACTCTGACTCCTTCCACGACACATTCACTCCCATGAGCAGGGGGGACATCAGAACCTCGGGGATATGAAAAGAAAGACTGTGGGTCCTAGACCTGTTGGGCGGTGAACCCAAGGAGAGAGGTGACTGCTCTAGGGGTGGGCAGGTTCCCTCTGGTTGGGCTGGGTTCCAGAATGTGTCCTCTCCCCAACTTAAGAAAATGAGATTCCTTCTATGCCAGCGGGAAAACGCGGGGATCCCAAATCCTGTGGCTTGACCCTTGGCTGCCGCAGGATCACTGGGACCGGACTGGGGGAATCTCACAGTGGCCTGGCCTCAAGTGCGAAGAGGGGTGTTTGGGCCAACGCCTCCCCGGAAGCTAGGCAGATTTCTATTGTTCATTTCGTTTGGGGTTTAAAATAATGTCTCGAAAACTTTATCCAAGGTAGCTCTGGGAGGAGGCGCCGGATTCTGTCATCTCTCCTCCACCCACCGCCCTGCCAGGGTGCAGTTAACGCATAGATTTCCTTGACCTCATAACCTCAAGATGTTGGACGGTGGGGTCTGGGTCCTTCTCTCCTAAAGGATTTTTATCCCAGATTCACTCCCTTACCATCTGTCCATGCGGGAGACCCAGCGGGAGCTGACCCCTTTCTCTTTCCCAAACACATTCTCAGGCTCCAGCGAATGGAATTTGCTAGGAGCGAACAGCCGGGTTTCTAGCCTTATCGCAGACTGTCAAGGTCTGAGCACGCTGCGCGCGGCCCTGGTCAACTTTCTGGAAGCAATCTGTCCGAATCTGCCTGGCTCTTGCGCGCACCACCCCCTCCCCCGCCCCGGTCCTCGGTTTGGCTTCGCCGAGGAACCTGCGCGAGGTCCCGCGCTGGGCGGTGGGGCCTCGCTCGTCTCGCCCTCCTACCACAATCCCCAGCCCCCGGCGTCAGAGGCGTTCGGGCTGGCAGCAGTAGACCTGCCAAGTGGAAGGGGCTGCGTTCCGAGGCCCCCGGCCGAGTCTGCACGCCCAGTACGTCCGAGCCCCGGCTAGCGCGGGCCAGAGCCTGGGGGCCCTGGAAGTTCGAAAGGGCAACGCGGCAACCCTTGGTCGGGAGTGGAGGGAGAACGACTGGAAAACTCATTTTTTCTCATAAATTAAACGAATTTTCTTTACTCTGAAGGAGAGAGAGAAAAGTAGAAAAGAAAAATGAGTGAGAGAACATTAGAACGAGGAAAAGAGAAAAAGTAAAGGGAAAGAGAATCACAGCGAGAGAAACCCGAGGCGATCCCGCCCGAGGACCGCGGCATTAATTCCAGATGTTGCCATTCAAGAGGGAAACAAAATCCGAAACTGTTACCTCCTCTGCGCACCGAGCTGTTCCTCAGAGCCGTGACGTCAGGACGGGAGGGTAAGGCGAAAGTTAAAACTACTCACTGGGGCCCGCGGCGACCTTGTCTCTGGACCGGAAGAACAGGCAGACTGATGTGCGTCCTGCGTCCAAGAGGAATATGGGGAGACAGAGGGAAGCCACTTTTTACTTTCGTTTAAAAAAGAAAATCAACCTGTTAACTTAAAACAACGACGAAAAGAATCCCACCACCACGGAAAAGATATCTAGATGCTGCAGAGGTGAGGAAAGGAAAGAGAAAAATGGGCAGAAGGACGGGGTTAGAGGGGCTGGTAAAGGAAAGGCGCAGAGCGCACTGCCCCGGCGGGCGCCGACAGGAAGCGCTATCTCATTTCTCCTCTCCCGGCTCCTTAAAAACGAAAATCCTCAAGCCACACTTACCCTCCGTGATGCCTATCGTACCAGGACTTTTAAAATAAAGGATCTGCCTTTTAAAGGCGGCAGGGGTGGAAAAAAAAAAAAAACAGCCTCCACTACCCCAAACACGTTGGACTTGGGAGCATGCCGAAACAGAGCCGGATGGAGGGAGGAAAACTCTTCCTGGCATTTATGCCATGAACACCCTCCCTTCTCCACCCCCGCGCTCCCATTCCACCCCCACCCCGACCGCGGTAATTGAATTGTCACCTGCCCGCATCCCGCCCTGGGCCGCCAGGGCTACTTGGGGAGGTCGGCCTTGCCAAGCGCCCCCGGCCAGTGAGAGCGGCGCAGCGGAGCCCGCGCCCCAGAAACCGAGGGGTTACACACGTCTACGTAGAGGCGCACCCGACACGGTAATTAGGCGCAATTCACACGCTCTCGGGCACACGGAAACTACTTGTCACGGTATTTTCAACGCTCCTCCTTGCCCACTTTTTTTTCCATTCCTTCCCTGGAGCGCCCCCTCCCCTCCCCGAGGCCCTCAGAGAAGCTTTTGCAGTTTCGAATCTTTCGGACACTGTAGAGTGCGGGGCTCCCCGGGCGCGGGCCCGGCCAATCAGAGCGCCGTCTGCCTCCCCTGGCCAATGGCAGGCGCCACATTGTTGGCCAATTCTGTCTAATGGAGCCCTAAGGAGCAACAATAGAGCGGGGAAGCTGCTCATTGAGAGTCTGGCAGCGCCGGGCAGCTGGGGCCAGACTGTGTGCAGCGTCCGGCGCGCTCCGCGAGGGGACGCGGCGCGGCAAGGGCCGGGTCGTGGGTTCCAGCCAGTCGATCCCTAAACGGTTGCCCGGCTCCGATTTCCGACGGAAGGGTTGGACTGCGCAGCGTTCTGAGGGGGTCCGGAAGTTCGGACATGGTGACTGAAGGAGGGTGACGTGGTCAGATAAGGGGCCGGGGGCAAGGGTAAGAGGCTGAGAGCGCCAGCGTCGCGAGCGGAGCTGGGAGGCGCGTGCAGCGCCCGCGGAGGAGGATCCCCGAGCCTAAGGCAGGTAGTTGAGGGCCGCAGGGAGGGCAGGGGAGGCGTCCCGGCCTTCCGCCCCTGTTGATGAAGCCCGGGCCACTCTGGCCTCAGGGACTGCGCGGCTCGAGGGGCCTGAGGGAAGAAGGCAGTGCGCAAAGGGACGGGGTCCAGAATTCTTGGGCGGAGACACCAGGATTCGGGCTCAGGAGGGGAACCGGGGACCCAGAGGAGGCCGCGGCGGAAGCTTAGAGTTGGGCCCGCTTGGGCCTCCTGAGGCCACGGCACAGGGGGGACTCCTGCGTTCTCTCAGACCCATTTCCAGAGGCGACTCCCACGCCTCGGTGGTGCCTGCTGGGCCATTCAAATCCCAGGAACCCAACTCAGAGACCAGAATTTGGGAATCTGCTCCCGAGCGGGGTCCCGCGGTGCCCCAGAATGGAGAGGGCGTGTCTGACGACTGGATCCCTAAACCGGGAGGGGAGGGGAAGGCCGGGTGAGTTGGTCAGCTAAAAGGCTCTCCCTCCTGCAATGCTTAACTTTTGCAAGATACTTTTTCCTCCCCGACTACTCCAGACTACAAGGCTAAAAACTGTGCCACAGGTTTACTCCATCTCCAAGCCCAGCCTATGCCTGAGGGTTTTATTTTCACGCACACCCCTCTCTCCCGCATGGACCCTGGGTCCCAGACCCCCATATTACCTGTTTCTCGCTGTTTTCCTCGCCCCTCAAGCTACTCCTCGGGCTGGGTTTGCCTATCGAAAGAAAGATCCTTCCACTGCATTTCCTCTGTAATCCACCTCCCCAGGCCTCCTGAACTCAGCTCCACACCATTTTCTCTTCCCCCCCGGAGGCCCGCCCCTTGGAACTTGGACCCCCACATTTCCACGGGTCCCTGGGCCCCTGGGCCTAACTTTGCCCCTGAGTTGTTTCCTAGCCTTCACTCCACTTCCTAGAGATTTTTTTTTTCGTCCCTGAGTTTTCTCTCCAACTCTCCTGCTCCCACCAGAAAAAAATCTTCCAGCCCAACCAGCTGAACTCTATGCCTTGATATTACCCTCCTCTTCACCCTTCTATAAAACTGAACGTTTCGCCTCGGGTTTTCCTGTTTTGCTCTTGACATCAGTCTAACTGTTGGGTCAAAATTTTCTAATTCGAGTCCCACCAAACAAACATTTCTCTCTGCCTGTCTAACCTCAGTTCTGCTAAACTTTGGGGGATCTTTTTTTTTAAAAACCCTTGTTACATTCATCTGAACCAATGACTTTCAAACTTTATATGTCTTTTAATTTTTTCCAGTGGAACCACTGATTCAGATGAAATCTTACACCCAGTGCATATATCAGTTATAAGAACTCTGGTGGGAGTGGGGTCGGGGAGTTGGGCATTTACAAGCGGACTCCAAAGGTACCTCCTCCCAGCGATTCGGTAACTGCTAGCTAAACCTCCCGCTGCCGAAATGCCCTTCTCTAAACTTGGATTCCTCCAGGGTGCGCTTTAGCTTAGCGCACCATGCGCTCCTCACCGCAAGTTTCTCCCCTCTTCCCACGGTGTTCCACGCCAGGTCCTGCCATGGAGCTGCGCTCCGAGTTGCCCAGCGTACCCGGCGCGGCGACGGCGGCTGCGACAACGACGGGCCCGCCCGTGGCTTCGGTGGCGTCGGTGGCAGCGGCGGCGGCAGCGGCCGCTTCGCTACCTGTGAGCGTGGCGGGCGGCTTGCTACGAGCGCCGCCGCTGTTGTTGCGGGCTGCGGAGAAGTACCCGCGGACCCCCAAGTGCGCGCGCTGCCGCAACCACGGAGTGGTGTCTGCGCTCAAGGGCCACAAGCGCTACTGCCGCTGGAAGGACTGCCTGTGCGCCAAGTGCACGCTCATCGCCGAGCGCCAGCGCGTCATGGCGGCGCAGGTGGCGCTGCGCAGGCAACAGGCGCAGGAAGAGAACGAGGCGCGCGAGTTACAGCTCCTCTACGGCACTGCCGAGGGCCTGGCGCTGGCCGCCGCCAACGGCATCATCCCGCCGCGACCCGCCTACGAGGTCTTCGGCTCTGTGTGCGCCGCCGACGGCGGGGGGCCGGGAGCGGGAGCGCCCGCGGGCACCGGAGGCGGCGCCGCGGGCGCGGGGAGCTCAGGTGAGGAGAGGGGAGCAGGGACGGGGTTCAGGGGCGCGCAGCCCAGGGACTTGTCTCGGTACTGAAAGAGTAGAATCGCGTTCTCCAAACGCCCCACCTGGTGGAGCTGCCCGCGCACCAAGCCCCTGATTTGAGGCATAAACACACAAACTTTCCTTTCTCCCCTTTCTGAAGCATTTGCACTTTATTCCTTTCTCTCACCGCAGGCCCAAATGTAAACGCTTTAATCTTATCGCCTCTACCCAAAGGCAGCCATGTCTCAGCTTTCTTGCTCACTTCGCTGGGTCTTCTCCCCGGCGCGAGAACCCACGCGTCTTATCTTTTCTTTCGTTCTGCGCTTTTCACACGCCGCAGATCCCTCCGCTCCTTCCCAACTCTCTTCAGCAATCCGACCTTCTCCAAGTCCCCTCCCCCGCCCCGCTTCGCTTTCTCTAGGTACTGAGGCCACCGAATTCCTTCCCAACCCCACTCCCCCCCTCCCCCGCAGGATTCCTTTTCTCCTGTTCCTAATGTTCCCTGGTCAACCGCCCTGCTCCTTCTTTCTAGCTTCCTTCCCTGCTCGTCTCCCTTTTCTCAGAGTACGCGCTCTCTCCCTTCTCTCAATCCCCTTTCCTCTTCCCAGTGCACTCCCTGTCCTGCTCTGGCCGCACCCTCTTCTTTGAGACTCCCTAGGCTTTTGGGGGAGGGGGTGCGGAATTAGGCCAGGGCTCACTCAGCTTCCAGCTTGGGAGGGAAGAACTTCTTAGGTCTTAATTATTTTTTAAGATTTTTTTTGATGTGGACCACTTTTAAAGTCTTTTTATTGAATTTGTTACAATATTGCTTCTGTTTTATGTTTTGGTTTTTTGGCGGGAGGCACGTGAGATCTTAGCTCCCAACCAGGGATCAAGTCTTAACCACTGGACCGCCAGGGAAGTCCCACTTAGGTCTTAATTTTGGAAAGGATGGATTAGAAATAGAGGCTCTACTTTTGCCTGTAGAGAGGCTTGGGATCTTGTAAATGCCCAAGGTGCATTCCCCTCCAGGCTGTGCTGCCCAGGGCCACAGAGCACCCAGGGCTGGGTGGGCTCTTGGAATCACAGGGGTGGAGTGAGGTCTTCTATACAGTGTGCGGTGCAGGTGCAAGTTGTGTTGGCTCCTGTTTGACCTCTGGGTCAGGCCACTTCTCCAGAGCAGAGCAGGCCAAGACTAGGAAGGGTGAAGGTATTGGGCACAGATGTAGGAAGAGGGTCACGGGACACTGAGTTTACAGGGCACAGGTGGTTGGGGTTCTGGGTACAGAAAGAGAATGCGCTCTGGGAGCCGAGAAAGATCCAGGGCTGTAGGGGCTCAGAGGGGAAGGAATGCTGGAAGAAAAAGAAAGAAGGGTTTTGGAGCCAGTGAATGAGGGTTGTGAGGCTCAGAGGGAAAGGAAGCTGGACTCCAAAGGGCTCTGGTGCTGTGGGGTGTGGTCACTTCCCTGCTAACCGCTCCTTTACATACCCCTTTCTTCCCTCCTAGAGGCCAAGTTACAGAAGTTTGACGTATTCCCCAAGACGCTGCTTCAGGCAGGCCGCGCAGGCAGCCCGCAGCCGCCGCCGGGAAAGCCCTTATCACCCGACGGCGCGGACTCTGGTCCCGGGACATCGTCCCCAGAGGTGCGAGCGGGCTCGGGCTCGGAGAACGGCGACGGCGAGTCCTTTTCTGGGTCGCCCCTGGCCCGGGCCTCCAAAGAGGCAGGTGGCAGCTGCCCAGGCAGCGCTGGCCCCGGCGGCGGCGCCGAGGAGGACAGCCCGGGATCCGCCAGCCCTCTGGGTTCAGAATCCGGTTCCGAGGTCGACAAAGAAGAGGCAGAGGCCGCTCCCGCGCCCGGGCTGGGCGGGGGCCCGGGTCCACGGCAGCGGACGCCGCTAGACATCTTGACGCGTGTCTTCCCGGGCCACCGGCGGGGTGTCCTGGAGCTAGTGTTGCAGGGCTGCGGCGGCGACGTGGTGCAGGCTATCGAGCAAGTGCTGAACCACCACCGCGGGGGCCTGGCGGCCGGCCTCC
>NW_020172632.1:3043133-3048467 GCF_003031525.2 Neophocaena asiaeorientalis asiaeorientalis | reverse complement strand
GCACCACAGACCTTTGCTGGCCGGTGCCATGGCGCCCGGGGCGCTGGGCTCGCTGAGCAGCCGCTCGGCCTTCTCGCCACTGCAGCCCAACGCCAGTCACTTCGGCGCCGACGCGGGCGCCTACCCGCTGGGCGCGCCGCTCGGCCTCAGCCCCCTGCGCCTGGCCTACTCGGCGGCGGCGGCGCACAGTCGCGGCCTGGCCTTCATGGCTCCCTACTCTACCGCCGGCCTGGTGCCCACACTCGGCTTCCGCCCGCCCATGGACTACGCCTTCAGTGATCTCATGCGCGACCGCTCGGCCGCCGCCGCTGCTGTGCACAAGGAGCCGACCTACGGCGGCGGCCTGTACGGGCCCATGGTCAATGGTGCCCCTGAGAAGCAGTAGGGCGAGCGGCTCGGCAGTCGGGCGGCCCCCAAACAGGGACCCCAGGCTTGCCCCGCGGGCTGCCGGCCCGTCTTTGCCTGGTGCGCTCTCTGCGCCCCGGCTGGGATCCTCTCGCTCCAAGGTGGTTTTCAGTTTTGTTTTGGACGGTGGGTGGGGAGAGCTGAGCAAAGAGGAGCAGCTTCAGATGCAGATGTTCTCGGAGGGGATGTGAGACCCCCATCCTCGTCCCGCGACCCTATCAAGGCTCCCCATCCCGTCAGAAGGCCGGGAATTCTTGAGAATTCAGAGGCTGCAGTCGCTGCGCAAGCTCCTGCCTCTCCTGTCGCTATGCTCGTCACACCTGCCCGCGCTCCCAAATGGTTGGCAGGATAGTCCGAGAGTCTGTCTTCTGTGTCTCCCCCTCCCTTAAAAAAATTTTTAATATTCGCTCTAACAAATATAAATTTAGGATGTATAAATCTCTTGGCACTGAGTCGAGTCTTTGGGACACACATATATATCGATATCAAATTGTAAAAAAAGAAAAAAAAGGAAACAAGTTCTAAGGTGCACTTTCCTCGTTGCGGTATTTGTCGCTCTCTTTGTTGCTTATGCCGATAAGCATGGGTTTCCTTGGTGCAGTGTGAGTTTTTATATATGTATAAATCTATATATAAACTATACATATATATACAAGCCAGTGTATAATGTTATAAAATGGAATTCTAAGTTATTAATCTGTAGGTGACCTCGGTATTAACGTGAAAAATATTCAAAAACAAGCAAAAAAAAGGACAAAACGGAAAAAAAATTAGACTATGCGTGCATTGTACTTATCAGGTTTATAGATTAAATATATTGTAAACTCGAGATGAATCCTGCCCACCCACCCCTCTTGCCTGCGGCCTGTCTCTCCCTAAGGAGCGGTCTAGGTGCGCACTGAAGCAGGAACAGAGTGACCCGTGACTGAGCCGGAACCGCCCGCCGGAGGGCCCATCCCCGCCTCGCGGGACTCGCCAGGCACCTCGGCCGAAGGGCCGGCAGCGGGAAACGCTGCTGCAGAGAATGGCTCACTTTGTGCTTTCCTTTGCCTAGACATGAGCTAGAAATAAATGTTATTTTCTAAGAAAACAGCAACGAATCCCGTCCCGCTTCTCGGGCGGCCGGGTTGATAATCTTAATTCCTCGCCGGAGCCGCGGTATCAGGGAGAAGCTTGACCGAGGTCCGGAGGGTGCTTACGACCCTCGGGGGTGCGGGGCGAGGAAACTTCCTGCAGCGCCTGGGAGAGGCGCGCGCTCAGCACTCCGGGAGGAGCGGCGCCCGCCGTGCTTGTGGGACCTGGTGTCCCTCCCACTCCCCGCTCGGGCGCGCGGGTTGCGGAGGGGTCGCCTTGCCAGTGCTCTCGGTCCCCGGAGTCCTGCGAGGCCGCCGGCCGGGTTCCCGTTCTCCCCGGGGCGCAGATTTGGGCGCCCGCCGCGCGCCTGCCTCTTCAGGTTTGGAAGGAACGGCAGCCGAGACGGCGGCTGAGGAGGGAAGGCTAAGACCGCTCTCTCACAGAGGCCAGCGGCCTGGGAGTTATTTTTGGGGTGGTGGGGCGCTGCCTTCGCCCTAGACAGTGTAATCTGAGAGCGGCGGTGAGGACGCGCCTTCCAGCCCGACCTCACTCCGCGCCCCTTTTTGACCTTCCCTCCTTAAGCGGAGCTGAAGAAGTTGGCGGCTCCGGGGCCGACACCCGCCTCCGGCCTCCCAAGTCCCTCCCGCTTCTGGCTGGGTGACTCCCCCTCTCCGAGAAACAGGGTGTCCCCTCCCCTAGGCTGGGCCGGCGACTTCCCAAGGTAAACTTCTGGGGCCGGCTCGAGTTCCGCCAGGCGGTGAAACTTAATAGCAGGGACAAGAAAACGGTTTAATAAAGAAGGGCTTTAATAGGGAACTAATTTGATTGAGTTGCCTAATTCCACTTTAATTGGAAAGGGGTTTGGCTGTTTGGTTATAAAGTGCGAGGGTGATGAGGAGCTGGAAGTGGGGGGAGAAGGGGCGAGAGCAGAGAGATGGGGCGAGACAGGCAATGAAGATAGGGAGGAACGAAGAGAAAGACGAGAAAGAAAAGAGGGAAGAGTTACCTAGGAAGTAGAGAGGAAGGCGGAAGAAAGTGCGCGGGAGCTTCTAGAAGTGTGAACTTTCCTGCGCTTCAAGGCTGCGCGCTCTCAAGCCTCCCACTCCAGGTTTTCCCTCCTCCCACTCCAGGTTTTCAGAGGCCTCGCATCCTCTCTCAACCCGCGCTCCAGCTGCCCCCTCCTCGGGATCAGCCCTCTTCCCCGCTCTAGGTGAGCTTAAGATCTGTCTTGGTCTCTTGGTTTCAGGAGGGATCTATATTGGGTCATCTGAAGTTCTCGGTTCCTGCTGGTGCTCAAGCCAGACGGAGAGAGGCGGCCTGTGGGCCCGCGTTACCCACTCTCCAGAACACCTGGAGCTTAATAGCTTTCAAGGTCATTATTTTAGTTTATCCTCACGGCAAACCCGGGAAAATCCAGTGAGTTGTTTATTATCGTCTCCATTTTACAGAGGAGGAAACTGAGGTCCAGAGTGGTTCAGGGACTTGTCCAACCATCCGGGGACCCTGAATCTCTTTTCCTTTCCATTCTCCCAGTGGGCTTGTTCCTCCCTCTCCTCTCGTGAAGCGGTCTCGGCTGGCCGACGGCGGGGCCTCTGCGGTAACCCACCTCCTGTGTACACGTGCGGCCCAGAGAGGAGAGGCGGCTTGCTCCTAGCGCCCAGAGAGGCCGCGGCCTCAGCTTTGGGCTTCAAGCGTCGTCTTCCGTAGAACTCAGAATGGTTCTCCAGCGGTGGAAGTTAGACGGGGTGGAGTAGTGGGGTTCCAAGGTTCCTCCCCTCCCTGGCCCGACGATAGAAACCCAGGATGGTCAGCCACAGCCTTGGCGCCTGGCAAAGTCCTGCACCCTCGGGGTCCCGGATTCCGCTGCCCACGGAGCAGCCAGGAAGACTAAGGCTCAGAGGCTGACAGTGACCGGCCCAGGGTCGCACATCCAGGCTCTGAGGAGCCAGAATCAGAGCCCAGGACGCTCAAGCCGGGTTGCTAGGTTGCAGCGGTGGGAGTGGCAGGGGCGGAAGAGTAGGCACCTTTGGTTCAGGGAGCTTCCGTAGTGGGCGGGAGGGGGCTGGGGCCTGAGCTCCCCTGGGATCCGTATTGGGGAGGAGCTTGGGGTTCTCGCTTGGGGCGTTGCTCTCACCCCTGATGGAAAGGACAAAGGTGGGAGCATCACCTCTTTTCTCCTGGGAGGGGAAGATGGGACAGGAGTTCCCTTCCTGATCTCTACTGTCTGTGTTTATTTCCAAACTCTCCCCTAAGCCGGCTGGAGCCAACCCAGTCCTGTGCCTTGGGGGAGACACACTCAACCGAGACAGTAGTGCTTTTAAAATTATCTGCTCCTCTTCCTCCTCCTCCAACAGCAGCACTGTGTGCCTGCTGTGTGCCAGGTCCTGTACTAAGTACATTCCCTGCACAGGATCCTGCTCAGTGGGTGAGAACGAGGCAAGAGCTGGGATCCAGGCTCTGTCGCTGGCTAGGTTTATTCATTCACAGATTACTCAAGTCAGCAAATATTTGCTAAGTACTTACTGAATGCCAGACCCAGTACAAGACAGGTGCCACCCCTGCCCAATTAAAACTATGTGTTGGGAGTTGAGGGGGGAGGCAACTAAACAGGCAAGGAGGATGCACTGATCAGGGCCAAGGAGGTCTGCCAGGGAGGTCAGGGAGGTCTGCCAGGGAAAGGCAAGTTAGGCAAGGTGCTTCACCTTAGTTCCCTTCTCAGTTAAATAGGGCTAATAGTAGTGTATGCCACTTTGAGTGTTGTGAGGATTAAATGAGGTATTGTGCAAAGAGCTCTTAGCTCAGTGCCTACTCACTAGGCTTCCATTATTATAATTCTCAGATTCTTTGGTGTGGATATTGTCCCATTTCACAGAGGAGTGAACAGCTCGGAGCAAGTTCAGCTTATAAATCCTCTAAAGTGTCACAAGTTATGGGAGGCATCCTGCCCAGAGCAAGGGGCCATAGAGAAAGGTCATCAAATTGGAGAGTGTGGGTTCTGGAGATGCTTCTGAGAAGGGGTGAGGCTGCAGCTGGGTCCCGAGGGGCTTGATGAGGGGCAGCATTGCAATTCATGGCAGGAAATGGGTGAGGGAGTGAGGGGTCCCTCTAAAGGAGCAGGTGGAGAGGGAGGAGGTGGGGGCAGGATGTGATGTTAGAGGTTAGAGGTCAGATCATGGAGATTGTTGAACTCCAGAATAAGGCTTTCAGAGTGTGGGTATTGGGAGCCATTGATAGCAGTGCCTGGTGAGATTTGCGTCTGGATTGGATAGATTGTTAGGAGGAAGGCCGAACCCCTCCGAGGGCGAGCCGTGAGAGATGGCAGCACCAAAAAAATGACCAGTGGGAGTAGGGACAGGGAGAGAAGAGGTTGACTTCAAGAACTGCTGGGAGCCAGACTCTCCACCGTTGATCCAATATGGGGAGTAAGCTGGGGGGAGGACTCATGGCTGATTTTCAGGTGTCTGGGCTGGGTGTCTCATTGAGGGTGACACTCAGAGTCGTGTGCTCCTGGAACAGAGGCAAGATTGGAGGGTGAGGAAAGAATTCTCAATATTCGAAATACAGACGTTGGGGACTTCCCTCATGGCCCAGTGGTTAAGACTCTGCGCTCTCAGTGCAGGGGGCCTGGATTTGATCCCTAGTCTGGGAACTAGATCCCGCGTGCCACAACTAAGACCTGGCGCAGGCAAATAAATAAATAAATATTTTAAAAAAGAAAAGACAGACTTTGAAGGGCTCATAGGGCCTCTAGGAATGGACACCAAATGGTAGAAAGAGTCAACATGTGGGTGGCAGCAGGGCCTTGGGAGGATGAAATGGGTCAGCCCCATCCCTTACCCCCCCCACCCCATAGGA
>NW_020172632.1:3038655-3042976 GCF_003031525.2 Neophocaena asiaeorientalis asiaeorientalis | reverse complement strand
CCCCACAGGACACAGGACTCTCTTGGTGGAGACCATGGGCCAGGGAAGGGTGTTGAGACCCCAGATATTGGAGTTCTGCTTCTCATCATTTTTGCTCATGCCTATTAAAATCATTCTCCTAAAACTTTGCACCCTTTAAAGGTCATTGTCCTGGGGCAGGACCCTGGGCAATCAGTCATGTATCTATTGTGACACCAATGTAACTTAAAACTTAAACTTCAGGACTCCCCACCTGTACGGGTTCTTTTCATTTTGTGCACATGGTCAAGTGGCTTCTTTTTCTTAAAAGTTTCAGGCTCCATTAAAAACTGCATCTGCCACTACACAGCATAGGTCACACCTTCTGGCTTCCTGTTTCTGTTAACTATTGCTGCATAGCAAATGGCCCCCAATTTAGTGACTTAACACAATAACCATTTTTTTAATCTCATAATTTCATGGGTCAGGAATTTGGACAGGGCATGGCTGGATCATTCTTCTGTTCCATATAGTGCTGATAGAGATCTCTGGGTGGTATTCAGCTGGTGGATGTGTTAGTCTGGAGGGTAACAGCTTCAGTCACATGTCTGGTGCGTTTGCATAGATGGCGGGAAGGCTGGGCTCAGCTGGACCATTGATTGGAGCACCTACATGTAGCCCCTCATCATGGTAGCCTCGGGGTATCTGACCTCTTACACGTCAGGGTTCCAGGAGCAGATATTCAGTGAACAAACTGAAAGCTACATGGCCCTTTATGACCTAGCCTTATAGGTCAAGGAATGTAACAAGACTCTTCTATTTGCAAGTGACTGACACCCAAGTCACACCGACTTAAAAAGAGGTAATTGATGTCCTCCCAGAAGCTAGTCCTCAGTTACCAAGGCTTCTGCAAGATATAGGGCCTCTGGAAAACCAAGCTTTCAGGACAGCTGAATGTTTGCCCATTTTAGCCCTACTAGTCTTTGTTTTAGCATTTTAGGGTGGAAGCTTTATAAAACATGCTACACGCTTTTCCATTTTCTTTTTCAAGGGACAGTGAAATACTCCAAACTTTCTCTGATTCAAATTCATCTCGGATGTATCATGATAGGACTGTGGGGTCTTACTGGAATGAGGTTTCGTTGGCTCAGGCACTAAGAGACTCAAAATTTCTGGCATTTTCTAATGCATTTTTAAAATTTTGAACACCTTTTATTATGAACGATTTCAAGCATATAAGAAAGTGGAGAGAAGAGTATGATAAACCTTTACATATTCATCACATAACCTTAATAATTACTAATATTTGCCATATTTGTTTGGCCTAAATTTTTCTTTGAAGTATTTAAAAATAAATTATCAACATTGTGAAATTCCACTGTGAAATGCTTCAGTATGCATTTCTAAAACATGAGACATTTTCTTACAGAACCACAGTATCGTTAATACACTGTAAATAGGAAAAATAATTCCTTTATATTACCTAATACTCAGTACATATTAAGATTTACCCAATTGCCCTCACTGAAGGTGGACTTATTTGTTTGTTTGTTTATACATACATACATACATATAACATATAACTTATCGATTTATTGTTCGAACCAGGATTTGGTCAGCTATAGCAGATGCTGTCAGAGTCCCACTCATACCCTTGGACCTTTTAGTTCACTGATTTCCAGCTTCCAGAAACAGTTTCTCTATGTCTAAGGTCTTTTAGTTCAGAACCACAGAAGCAGGTGGCACACCAGAGTTGGGGTAGTGGGAGCCATCTCCCCAGAGTAGGCAATTAGAGGGTGCATTGTTCGTAAAGAATTTTTTTTAAAATATTTATTTATTTGGTTCCACTGGGTCTTAGTTGCGGCAGGCGGGCTTCTTAGTTGCGGCTCGCTGGCTCCTTAGTTGCAGCACGTGGGCTCCCTAGTTGTGGCATCTGAACTCTTAGTTGCGGCATGCGTGTGGGATCTAGTTGCCTGACCAGGGATCGAACCCAGGCCCCCTGCATTGGGAACGCAGAGTCTTATCCACTGAGCCACCAGGGAAGTCCCTTGTAGAGAATTTAGAACAATAATAAAACTGACTACAAGTTGGTCAGCTCTTTAAATTATCACCATAGCCCCGCAATTCTGAAAAATTTCAGAAAGAAAATATTACTCACCTCAAAAAAATGGTTGGTGGTCAAAGTTCTGAACAGTCCCTGCAGTGATTGTGTGTGTATACAGATAGATACACACATATGTAAAATATATTCATGTATTTTAAAATTTGATTTATAATTAAAAAATTTTATTTATTTTTTAAATATTTGTTTTGTAGTACATTTCTAAATGTTGGAACACACAAATAGATGTGCGTAACCACCGTCAAAATCAGAATTCAGAACGACTCCATCACCCCAGAAAACATCCCCCTGCTACTCCTTTATAATCAAACCTTCTCCCCAACCTCTAACCCTTGGCAACCAGTGATCTGTTCTCTGTCTCTACAGTTCTTTCTTTTCCAGAATGTTATATAGATAGAATCATAGAGCATGTGGCCTCTTGAGATTGGCTTCTTTCACTCAGAATAACGCCTTTAAGATTCAACCGAGCTGTTGCATGTGTCACTAGTTCATTCCTCTTTATTGCTGCATAGTATTCAATTGTATGGCTATACCACAGTTTGCTAGTCCATTCACTGTTGAAAGGCATCTGGATTGTTTTCATTTTGGGTGATTGTGAATAGATGAATGAAACTGCTATAAACCCTGAACAGGCTTTTGTGTGATCACAAGTTTTTATTTTTCCAGAGTAAGTACTTGGGACTATGATTGCCAATTCATAGGGTTAAGTGTATGTTTAACTTTATAAGATATGTCCAGAGGGGTTATACCATTTCTCACTCCCACCAGCAACATATGAGAGTTGCTGCATCACCACTCTTGGTTTGTCTGGCGCATTTTTTTAAAGCCATTCTGATGGCAGTGCAGTGGTATCTTATGGTGGTTTTGATTTGCATTTCCTTAAT
Source organism: Neophocaena asiaeorientalis asiaeorientalis (assembly GCF_003031525.2). Taxonomy (NCBI): domain Eukaryota; kingdom Metazoa; phylum Chordata; class Mammalia; order Artiodactyla; family Phocoenidae; genus Neophocaena; species Neophocaena asiaeorientalis. The sequence continues at coordinate 3,040,012 of NW_020172632.1, read as the reverse complement.
GACTAGTGACCTTAAGCACCTTTTCATGGATTTATTTTTTATCATATATCTTCTTTGCTGAATTGTCTGTTCAACTATTTTGCCCAATTTTTAAAAAGTTAAATTGTTTGTTTTCTTACAGTTGAATATTTTTAAATAACAGCTTTTTTGAGAAATTATACATATACTGTACAATTCATTTTTTAAAGTGTACAATTCAGTGGTTTCTAATATATTCCCATAGTTGTGAAACCATCACCATAATCAATTGTAGAATATTTTCATCACCCCAAAAGAAATACTGTGCCCATTAGCAGTTACTACTCATTGGCCCCAGACTCTCCAACTCTACATAGCCACTAATTTACTTTCGGTCTATAAATTTGTCTGTTCTGGAAAATTCACATAAATGGAATCATAAAACATGTAGTCTTTTGTGTCTGGCTTCTTTCAGTTAGCATAATGCTTTTGAGGTTCATCCATTGTAGCATGGATAAGTACTTCATTCCTTTTTATTGCTGAATAATATTCCATAAAATGGATATACCACATTTTGTTTATCCACTTATCTGTTGATGGACATTTGAGTTGCTTCCAGTTTGTGGCTATTATGAATACTGCTGCTATGAACATTTTTTGTACAAGGTTTTCTGTGAACATACATTTTGATTTCTCTTGGTTGTATACCTAGGAGTGGCATTGCTGGATCATAACTCTATAGTTAACCTTTTGAGGAGCTGCCAAAATGTTTTCCACAGCAACTGCACCATTTTACAGTCCTACCAGCAGTGCAGTAGGGTTCCAGTTTCTCCGCATCCTTGACAATACTTGTTATTATCTGTCTTTTTTATTCTAGCCATCCTAGTGTGTGTGAAAGTTGTATGTCATTGTGGTTTTTCATATCACTGATGACTAATGATACTGAGCACCTTTTCATGTGCATTTTGGCCATTTGTATATCACCTTTGTAGATATGTTTTTCAAGTCCTTTGCCAATTTTATTATTTTTTAAATTAATTTATTTATATTAATATGAACAAGGTTTTATATATATATATATATATATATATATATGTACATAAAGCTGGGAAAGAGAAGGACCCATTGAGGCAAATGCATAGGGGGAGAGAAAGCATCTGAAAACAGCAGTGGGCATCCTGCCAGTTCCAAGTCTAGGGAAAACTGTCCAGGAGCTTTGGTCGGCCAAGTTAACAGTGAAGCCAGGGATGGCACAGTGGATGATACATGCAGCTCTATTCCATTCTCCTAACTGGAACTTCTCAAGTCTGGTGTAGTTCTGAAGTGGGCTCATATGCTCCACACCCTCCAACACACACACACACACACACACACACACACACACACACACACACACCCC
>NW_020172632.1:3000003-3038598 GCF_003031525.2 Neophocaena asiaeorientalis asiaeorientalis | reverse complement strand
ATATATATATATATATATATATGTACATAAAGCTGGGAAAGAGAAGGACCCATTGAGGCAAATGCATAGGGGGAGAGAAAGCATCTGAAAACAGCAGTGGGCATCCTGCCAGTTCCAAGTCTAGGGAAAACTGTCCAGGAGCTTTGGTCGGCCAAGTTAACAGTGAAGCCAGGGATGGCACAGTGGATGATACATGCAGCTCTATTCCATTCTCCTAACTGGAACTTCTCAAGTCTGGTGTAGTTCTGAAGTGGGCTCATATGCTCCACACCCTCCAACACACACACACACACACACACACACACACACACACACACACGCACACCCCTGAGGTGTGGTCCTCCGGCTTGCTGTAGGAAGAGAGGACGTTAAGTTTCACTTAAAGGGGCTGAACCACTTTCCAGTGAGGCAAAGTCCATTCATGGTTACACAGTTTGCAGAATAAGATCTGCTCTTCATTTGTTGAGTTTCTTCACAGAAGAAAGGAATTCGCTGATGGCTCCTATGAAGCCCTGGGCAGGTTATGAGGCTGCCAGACTCCTATGAGCACAGGCACATCCATAGCACAGGCTATTCCCCCATGGCACCACCTGGGTTTTGGCCAGGGTGGGGCCCAGTGCTTTGTATGAATGAGGCACCAGAAGTGTATCCAGTCACAGCAGGTGTGGTGCTGTCCCCCATGGCCCCCGCCCTGTTCCCTGCACAGATGGGTTCCAAGTCTGATGGCAGTTAATACACAGGGCCTCCCAGCCCCGGTGAGATGTTGTGCCCTCCATCCACACCACCTGTGTACTGGCCAGGTGGGTCCCAGTTGTAAGTGGGAATACCAGGTCCTCCAATCATGGGCATGATGTTGTGCCCTCCTAGACGACCACCACCTGGATTGTGGGCAGGTGGGCCCCTTGTGTTTGGAAATAAGGTAGAACTAGAAGTGTGTTGAAACCCACGGGTGGTACCCACACTTGCAACTCCAACAGATGTGGGGTGCTCTGATGGAAGGTGGAAACTGACATGTCCCTTGACACAGATTTCTTCTCCTTGCTGATGGAACTTTCAAACATACATTTTTTACGTCCAGATGGGCCCTGTGTGCAGTGACGGAAAGTGGCCTCCAATCGTGGGGATGGTGTTTTCCCCTGCCATCACCGTACCACCTGTATTCAGCCTAGGTAGGCCCCAGGTATTTGGATTTAGGTGGAATCAGGTATGTTCCCAAATGCTGGGATGGTGCCTCCCCCTCCTACTGCAGCAGCCTTGATGGCAGGTTGTCTGGCCCAAAGTAGGAACGGAAGCGGTGCTGGGTGCCCCACTTAGTCCTGCCCCAAAGTTAAGTGGTCTGGATGACTCTGAATGAGCAAGGCCTGAGGCTGACACACCGACTCCAAGGCTCCCACCAGCCATAGGGGCTGCAGGTCCCATGAACAGTGGGTCCGGTGTGGTATCGGCAAACAGCCAGCTACTGTCCCCAGTACTGGGCATCCTGGTGGCAACTCCAAAGCCAGCAGTAATGGACACAGTCCTGGGGAGAATGCCTGGGTTGTCGCCAAAGGCCGGCTGCGTGTTGCTGGTGGTGGCAAATAGGGGAGCTGGCAAAGCTGACTGCATGATGCTGACTCGCGGTGGCTAGGCTGCAGGAGCGACTAGGACTTTATCTTGTGTTGAGGCTGCTGGGTTTCCTGATAGAAAATAATCATTAGGCCTCTGCCCATCGTTAGCCCCAAATGTGGCCTGAGACGGGAGACCTGGGTCCAAGAGGAGCTTGAAGTGTTAGTCTATCTGTTGGCCGATGTTGCAGGTAAATGAGTTGAGGCATGGGCTGAGGCATTGCTACCACTGGATGGTGTGTTCCCAGAACTAGGAACAGCCGTGTGAAATGGGTAGTGGTTCTACCTGGAGACAGGGGCAGACTGGAAAATGACAGCCTAAGAAGGAGGTATGGTGTCCATAGCTTTGGTGTCAGAGGTGCTGCCTACTGAAGCACTGATGACGGCCGAAGCCATTAATGGGGGGCTGGGGAAAACAGGAGCACCAGGGAGAGAGGCCCTCTGCTGCCCATCAGAGGTCCCAAATATGGGCTGAGGGTTGGTTTTGGGGCCAAAGGGATGGTTAAAAATTGGGGTGGCGCAGGGGACCATTGGCACAGGTCGTGTGATGGACACTGGTACCCCTGCAGGGTGCCTCTGCTCCATCCTGAAACCTGGGGGAGACCTAAAAATGACAGCTTGGGAAGGGGCAGTAGTGTCCATGTCAGTGACATCAGTATCTACAGTAGGCTGGAAGGTCAAACTTCCAGATACCATGACCATGCTAGTGGAAGGGATTGCCATAGAAGTCATGGGCTGCCCAGTTAAAATAGGGGGATTGATGGTAGGGACTGTAAGAGGGGTAGGTAAGTATAAAGGATGGGTAGAATCTGCACAAATGGGTGTTGGGGGTTCCTTTTCATGGGATGGTGGCTGGAAAGAGAAAGCTGGGATGCTAGGAGGTGTGGGGAGGTCAGAAATAAGAGGTTTTGTGGCCATGACTGAATGAAAAGGGCCTTCATTCTTCTTAAGTGGAATTCCCAAAATAGGATTGGAAGCTGAAGCAGGAAGAGAATCAGCAGGCATAGCATGAGGAGGGGACTTAGCGACTGTGTATCTTGTTTCCTGATCAATATTAGGTGTCGGGGAAGGTGGAGGGACAGACAGGTTGGGGGACCTGGAATATAGGTCGGCCAAGTCGGTGGTAGTAGCAGGGACCTCCAAGGGGTGAGTGGTCAGGGGCAGGGAGTCTGCAGTCTGTGAGGCAGGTGGGGAGAGAGAAGGGGCAGGCTGAGGGGCACTGCAGTCTTCCCTGACCTTCCTTATATTATTCAGGATCTTGATCCACTGACGCTCAGTGTTCTTCTCCAAGGTGCCTGGGTTTTTGGCAAGAGCTAAGCACGGAAGCTTAGGAGGAGGGGCAACTCACCTCGATCCCATGTCAGTGGCAGGGGCGACCTCAGTCCCGGCAGCGGCAGAAAAAGCGGCAGGGGAATCTTCCGCTTGCAGGGCCTACTGCTGGTAGATACCAGGGAAGGGGAGCTTCTTGGTGGGATGTCTGAATATTTTTCACGCTGCAACTCCTTCCCAGACATCAGTGAGCTGATGAGCTGGGCCGGTGGTCTTCACCCAGCACTTGGCCTCTCCAGCAGCAGGGAGCAGCGTGCAGCTGGGGCAGAGAACACCATGGCGTGGGATTCAGGCTTCCAAGGAGACAGGACATCTCCAGCATCTCCATCTGAGTGGATGACATGGCTTTCTGAGGAGGAGCTCACTGGAGACATCTGGGCATTCTCACTCAAGTTGTCTTCTGAGTACTCAGGAAGGAGGTCCAGAGGCTCAGGATTGCACTTGAGGGAAGTGAGGACTCCACTGGTCTCCTGGGGCCTAGATGTCAATGGTATATCCCCATTGCTATGGTGGTCCCTCTTCCGATCGTCCTCTCCTTCCTTCCGTCTCTGTGTGATCCTCCTTTGCTATGCCTCTTCGGGGCTCTTCTTGGACCTTCACCTCACTCTCCTTTGGGCAAGGAAGTGGGAGGTGACTGGATGTACCGGCTTCCTAACCTTGACTACCTGCTCAGGTGGTGAACGCAGGAGGGTAAATTTGCACACCGGTGGAGGAATCTTGATGGTTCTCGAGTGGCCGAACATCATGGAATTACGAGCAGACAGCACGGGGCTTCTTTGGCGAGTCCCTCCAGCTCACCAAGGGAAGCATCCCCAGCCGGGAGTACCTGGCCTGCTGGATGGGCTATTGCGTTTTTGGCGATGTAAAAGCCAGGCGATAAAGGCACTCGATCCCGGTGGGACAGCCTACGACCAGGGCAGAAGGTAGGCGCTGGAGCAGCGCGGTGGTCCCGGTCAGATGTGGCAGCCTCCTGGGAGGGAAAAACCAGCGGGTGACAGCCCACCGGGGCCCCACGGCGGGGCCAGCAGCAGCGGAGCCAGGTACGTAATTTACAAAGTAAATTGCCCGTGTAGAACCGGTTGTGCGTCAAGCAATCCCAGAATAGAGTGTGAAACTGGGAGAGCTTCTCCCTAGCTTCTAACTCCTCTCGAGGTCTAGCACACACTGGATGCTGGACAGCTCAGGCTGGCGTTTGTGACATGTCCATTGTACATGTCACAGAGAAAGTGCGGGCGGGGTGGGGGGTAGGGTGGGGTAGGGGGCGCACGCAAGCCCAGCCCATGAAGAAACCAGGCCCGAGGGCAAAGGGCAGGGCCCCAGAGCCCGACCCCTTCTGGACTTTCAAGCGGCTGGGACTTCTCGCTGTGGGTGCCAGGTGTTTGGCACCGGATGGGGCACCATGCGGAGACTGTTGGGGACTGTGGAAGCCTTCTCCTCCAGAGCTCACCCTGCCTGGCCACCAGCTCTGCAGGGCCCTCAGAGCCTGGGTATGTATCGGCCAGCCTTTCCCCTCTGCGGGGCCCAGAGGCCAGAGCCTGCTCAAAGCTGAGTCCTTTGCCCATTTTAAAATTCGGTTATTTGTCCGAGTTGTAAAAATTCTTTATATATCCCAGATAGAGCCCCTTATCAGCTAGATGATTTACAAGTATTTTCTCCCATTCTAGGGTTATCTTTTCACTTTCTTGGTGGTGTCTTTTTTTTTTAATTTTTAAAAATTAAAAAAAATTTAATTAATTAATTTTTGGCTGCACTTGGTCTTCGTTGCTGTGTGCAGGCTTTCTCTGGTTGCGGCAAGCTGGGGCTAGTCTTCATTGCGGTGCGCGGGCTTCTCATTGAGGTGGCTTCTCTTGTTGTGGAGCACGGACTCTAGGCTCACGGCTTCAGTAGTTGCAGCACACAGGCTCAGTAGTTGTCGCTCGCGGGCTCTAGAGCACAAGTTCAGTAGTTGTGGCACACGGACTTAGTTGCTCTGTGGCATGTGGGATCTTCCCGGACCAGGGCTCGAACCCGTGTCCCCTGCATTGGCACTCTTGGTGGTGTCTTTTGCAGCACAAGTTTTAAATTTTGATAAGGAACAATACATTTGTTTTTTCCTTGTTGCTTGTGTTTCGGGTTTTATATTTAAGAAATAGTGCCTAAACTAAGATCACGAAGATTTACACCCCTATTTTCTTCAAAATAAAGTTTTATAGTTTTAAGTCTTAAATTGAGTCTTTGATCCATTTTGAGTTAATTTTGTATATGTGTGAGGTAATGGTCCTGATTCTTTCTTTTGCATGTGGATATCTAACTGTCCCAGAACCATTTGTTGAAAAGACTGTTCTTTCCCCCATTGAATTATCTTGGCACCCTTGTCAAAACTCAATTTACCAGAAATGTGAGGACTTACTTTGGACTCTCAGTCCTATTCTGTTGATATATGTCTATCTTTATGCCAGTACGACACTGTCTTGAGTACTGTAGTTTCGTATTAAGTTTTGAAATGGTAAAGTGTGAGTCCTTTAGTTTTGTTTGTCTTTTTCTAGATTGTTTTGGCTATTTTGTGTCCCTTGAATTTCCATATAAATTTTAGGATTAACTTGTCAATTTCTACAAAGAAGTCAGAAAATTGATGTGGATTGTATTGAATCTGTAGATTAATTTGAGCATTCCCATCATAAAAATATTAAGTCTTCTGATTGATGAACATGGGATGTTCTGTTTATTTGGGTCTTTTAAAATTTCTTGCAAAAATGTTTTGTAGTTTCTAAGGAATGTTTGTACTTATTTTGTTAAATGTATTCCTAAGTATTTTATTCTTTTTGATGTTATTGTAAATGGAATTGCTGTCTTAATTTTATTTTTGGATTGTTCATTACAAGTGTATAGAAATACGATTTTTGTATATTAACCTGCACCCTTGTTGACTCATTTATTAGTTCTAATAGTTTTAGTAGTTGGTTCCTTAGGGTATTCTATACAAGGTTATATCATCTGTAAACAGAGATATTAGTTTTATTTCTTCATTTCTAATCTAGATGCCTTTCATTTCACTTTGTTGCCTAATTTCCCTGGTTAGAATCTCCAATAAAATGTTGGTTAGAGCCACAAGACTGGACATCCTTATTTTGTTCCTGATCTTAGGGTGGCATCATTCTGTCTTTCACCATTAGGTATGATGTTAGCTGTGCATTTTTTGTAGATGCCTTAATTAGGTTGAGAAAGTTCCCTTCTATTCTTAGTTTGTTGGGTGTTTTTATCATGAAGGGGTGTGAATTTTGTCAAATGCTTTTTATGCATCGAGATAATCATATGGTTTTATCATTTATTCTGTTGATATGATGTATTATATTACTCAATTTTTGGATTTTAAACCAACCTTATATTCCTGGGGTAAATCCCACTTGGTCATGGTGTATAATACTTTTTGTATGTTGATGGATTTAGTCCATTTTGTTGAGAAATTTTGCATCTATATTCATAAGGAATATTGGTTTGTAGTTTTCTTGTGATGTCTTTGTCTGATTTTGGTATCAAGGTAATACCAGTTTCTTAGAATAAGTTGGAAAATATTATCACCTCTTCTATTTTGGGGAAGAGTTTGTGAAGAACTGGTATTTATTCTTCCTTAAATGTTTGGTAGAATTCACTAGTGAAACAATATAGGCCTGGATTTTTCTTTGTGGGCAGTTTTTTGATTACTAATTTGATCTCTTAACTTGTAATTGATCTATTCAAAATCTGTTCAAATTTTCTGATACTTCTTGTGTCAATTTCAGTAGTTTACATCATTCTAGGAATTTGTCCATTTCATTGAAGTTATCTAATTTGTTGGTACATAGTTGTTTACAATATTCCCTTATAATCCTTTAAAAATTTTTCTGTAAGGCCAGTAGTGGCATTACCCTCTTTCATTTCTGATTTTAGTAATTTGAGTCTTTTTTCCTCAGTCTTTAGTCTTTTTTCCTGGTCAGTCTAGCTAAAGACTTGTCAATTCTGTTAATCTTTAAAGAAAAAAACCTTATTTTTTATTTTGCATATTGTTTTTCTATGCTCTATTTCATTAATTTCCACTCCAATCTTTATTATTTCCTTCCTCTATTTTCCTTGGGTTTGGTTTATTATTTTTATTATTGAATATTGAGCATTTGTTTTTATATATTCTGGATACAAGTCCTTTGTTGGATATGTAATTTGCAAACATTTTCTTTCAGTCTATAGCTTATCTTCTCACTCTCTTAACAATACCCTCCATAGAGCAAAAGTTTTAAATTTTCATTAAGTTCAATTTATCAATTTTTAAAGAATTATGTTTTTAATATCATATCTACAAACTGTTTGCTTAAAGAGTCATAAAGATTTTCTCCTGTCTTTTAATATTTTAATAGCTTTACATTTTACATTTTGACCTATGATCCATTTTGAGTTAATTTTTGTATAAAGCATGAAGTTTAGGTTGAAATTCATTCTTTTGCATACCAAAAGAATGACCAAATGTTCTAACATTATTTGTTAAAAAGACTATCCTTTGTCTATCGAATTGTCTTTGCACCTGTGTTGAAGGAATAATTGGCCATGTCTGTGTGCATCTATTTCTGGATTCTATTTTGTTCCACTGATTTATGTATCTATCCCTTTGTTAATACCACACTGTCTTCATCACTGTAGCTTTATAGTAAATATTAAAATTGGGTGCCACGAATCCTCCAACTTTATTCTTTTTTTTCCAAATTTGCTTTGATTATTCTAGTTCCTTTTAGCTCTCCTAAATAAACTTTAAAATGTGTCTGTCTGTATCTGCAAAAATTCCTGCTGGCATTTTGATTAGAATTGTGTTGAATGTATAGCTCAATTTCAGTTTCAAGGAAGAACTGAATTTTAACTATATTGCCTATTCCAGCCCATGAACATGATATGGCTCTCCTTCCATGTAGATCTTCTTTCATTTCTTTCATCAGCATTTCATAGTTTTCAGCACACAGATTCTGAACTTCTTGTGTTAGATTTATACCTAACTATTTCATTTTGGGGGGAACCACTGAAAGTGCTCTTTTAAACATTTGGTTTCCAATTGTTCAGTACTATTATATAGATATAACATTTGATATTTATAAGCAGACATTGTATCTTGTAACTTTTCTAAATTCACTTACTAGTTATAGGAGCTTTTTTTGGTATATTCCTTGGGATTTTCTACATAAATAATCATGTCATCTTTAGGTAGGGATAGTTTTACTTCCACTACAATGCTGATTGGAAGTTATGAGAGTAGAGATCCTTGCCATGTCTTAATCTTAGGGGGGAAAGGTTTAGTCTTTCACCCTTAAATATGATATTAGTTCTGGGTTTCAGGCAAACTTTGAGTCCAGGCTGGGAGATACTAGAGGAGTAAAACAAGAAGACTCACCACTGGATTAGTGGTTCTTCAAGTTCTGGTTTCCTTCCTCAGCCCTCTTGCTATTCTTTACTTTTCAGAGTCCTCAGATAACTGTTCCATGTGTTCTTTCTGGGATTTTTTGGTTGCATACAATGGCAGAGATAGGGTGGAATGTGCTTACTCCATCTTAACTGGAACCAGAGTCAAATGATCACCTTTTAATTACTTATACCTTAACAAGCACATGGAAGTTAATTCAGGACAATCCAAGGTATACAGTCGGCCCCCAACATATGCAGACTCAGCTATTTGCATTTGTTTAAAAAATAAGTTAGTAAAGGTTTGCAGTCATTGGAGCTTTCTTAGGATGCCATTATTCCAACCTCTGTGGAACTACATATTCCTGTGTTTAAACAGCAGATTTGAAATAAATGATAATAGCATAGTGAGTGTAAAGATGAAGAATGAGAACTTGAGTTAATTTTGTCACTGTATGTGACCTCTTGGAGATTTTTTTTTTGTGTTTGAAATTTAAAACAGCAAAACAAAGTGAAATTTGAGGTGCAATATTTTGGTTTGGTAAGCATGCTGTAGTTCAGGTGAAAATCAAAGATATTAATTCCAAATCCTTATTTGTGCCTTTTACAATATTCTCCGAACTTTTATGGAGTTCACACTTTTGGAAGTCCTTCTTAATGTGTGATTTTTTTTAAACTTTGGGGAAAAAATTATCCTTTCTTTTCAATATTACCTTGTCTACTAGAAATGCTGCTGAATGTAGGTATATTAGTGAAACGACTATCCCAGGCAAATGAAACTGTGTGTACAATACGAACAAAGTTCGAAAGTTAATGTTAGCTTTTGAAATATTGTGCAGTCTAAAAGAAAGCATAGACATAAGGGGATCAACTGATAATTTGTTCTTTGCCCCACATGATTTGTTTTCTGAATTATATTTTATTATTTGGTGTGAAATTTTAGATGACGTTAGTAGGACACAAATGTTTGCAGAGGGCCAGAATCAACCTTGAACAATGTCTAGTAAAATTCACGCTTGAAGATTGGCACATAAAAATCGTAGCTATATTGGCTATATAACAGAAAATGAAAGGAATGAACATTTACAAGGAGAAAAAGAATCAAATTTTGAAGAAGAATTCCAGGAGAAATGACAAAAGGTGCCAGAAGAAGTAAAAAGGCAATGTTTCAATACTCTGATCATTTCTACCAAGAACTGGACACTCATTCTAAAGCAATGACTCAAATAATGTCAATATCTGCTATCATTCAGCCATTTCATCTTATTTTGCCAAATAAAAATGGAGATTTTTACCAGGCATGATAGAACAGTGAAGATACTCTAGTGGAAATTTTGGACTCTGGAGACAAACTGAAATCCACTAGCATGCATCCTCCAAAAACAAAGTAATATGCAGCGTTATGATTTCTGGAATTTGTTGTGAAATGGGTTTTTAAGAATCTCCATCAAAGTATTTATGGGTTGCTTCATGTAAAAGAGATTTTTCAAAATTAAAACTGATAGAAAGGAGTGAAGACGGATTGATAGGTTATACTGTCTATTTAACATGCATACGTGAAGAATATAATTTTGATGAAGTCACTTGCAAATTTGTAAAAGTTAAAGCTTGAAAATAAATTTTATTGTTATTATTCATTATTGCAATAGATCAATAGGGGGTATGTTTCCCCCCTTTTTTAAAAACCACATTGATGTATTTAGAAAGCATTTATCTTTCCTTTTTACTTTTTGGTATTATAATACTTGTTTTATTTTTTATTATTTTAAATTTTAATGGCATGATTATACATAGAAAGTTCAACGAAAGAAACTTCTCACTATATTTCTTTTCTATCTGATTATTTTTCATTTTATTTCATACTAATTATTGAAAATAATTTTTTCATATAGTGAAAGGGGTTAAACATGACCCATTGCAAGTATCAAATATATTAGGTATACCACTGTACAGGATTGCTTTACCTGCTTGCCACATGCCAAGGAATTAACACTCCCAGGGATCAGTCCTCTACAAAAGATTTTTGCCAGTTGGTATATAACTGTTCCAGCTCCCTTGCTTTTTGGGTGGGGGTAATTCTGAGTCTTATGTTTTGTGCCATTTCCAAGAGTTTCCTCATGAGATTGAGATCCAGCTGCCCACTGTTGTAGCTGGCTTAACAGTAAACCCTGCATTAGCACCTTTCCTTCCCTGCATCTCTTCCTTGCTTCCCTACTGGTACTCTAGTACCTCCCAAATACACTCAAATCCGTATATTAGAGTCTTCTTCTGGGGGAACCATTACTATTTAATCTAAAACAGCCATTGGGCTTTTTCTTTTTTAATGTCAGTGATTTACTAAAGAAACTGAGGCAATTTTCCTGTTTCTTCATGGTGTCATTTAATTCTTTTCTTCACCCCCTGTATTTCTGGTAAACTGGAAGTTAGTTATAAAAGGTCGTTTAAAGTCAGGTAAAACATCCTTGTTAAGAGTATTTCATAGGTCATACTTTTTATTTCATACTACACAACATCAGAATGCATACTTCGTCCGTCTGCTGTCACACCAATAGTGTTGCTAAAATTGATCAATGGGTTTAGTTGGGGACAGTCTGACTCCTTGATTGATAAGGTGCATCTTCTCCCTTTATAACCTCTTAGTAATCTGTAAATGGATAATCTGATACCTTGCAAACCTCTAGTTCGTTATTGTGGTAAGCAAAATAACACCTTTCCCCCAAAGAAGTCCGTGTACCAGTCTCCAGAATTTGTGAATATGTTATGTTACCTAGAAAGAGAGAATAAAGATTGCAGGTGGAATTAAGGATGATAATCAACTGATGTTAAGATAAAGAGATTACTTTAGATTATCCAGGTGAGCCCAGTGTAAGCACGAGGGTCCTTTAAAGAGGGAGGCATGGGGGAAGGGGTCAAAGTCAGAAAGAGATTTGAAGATGCTACACTGATGGCTTTGAAGAAGGAGAAAGAGGCAGCTAGGCAAGGAATGCAGGCGGCCTCTAGAGCCTAGGATAGGCCAGGAATCAGATTCTCTCCTAGGGCCTCGTAAGGAACACAGCCCTCATGACATCCTGATTTTTAGCCCATTGAGACCCATTTCAGACTCCTGACCTCCAGAACTGTAAAATAATAAATTTATGTTGCTTTAAGCCACTAAATGTGTAGTTACAGTAGCAATAGAAAATGAATACATCCACCAAACTTTGATCGAATGTGTTTTGCATCCATTGATCACCATTACCTAGAACATTATTCCATGAAGGCTTGCAAAAAAGTGTTTTTCTAATTCCATCATTCCATCAATATTTTCTAGTTGAAATTATTTTGTAAGGAAAGACCTTTCCTCATTAGCCAAGATATTTTGTTACATGCAATTTGACAGGCAGTTTGAGTTGAAAAGGCAGGCTCAATGATTTATATTTTCCCATTAATTGCCAAAATTCAGAATTAGGAGTGGGTATAATAGCTATCTCCAATGGTGATAAATGCATTTTTAAAGGGGATCATTATGATATGTGTTGACCTCAGCCAAGATAAATTCTATAAGCCTTCTTTACCTCATCTGCAAAATGGGGATGATGGTGGTCTTGCCTCAGAGTTTGCTGTAAGGACATAATAATAAGTTTATGCACCTAATAACAGATCCTCAAAATGTCTGAAGGAAAAATTGACAGAATCAAAGGGAGAAACAGTTCTACAATAATATTTGGAGACTACAGTATCTCCCTTTCAATAATGGATGGAAAAACCAGACAGAAAATAAGGGAAGCAGACTTAAGAATGAAATTCTGATACATGCTACAACATGGATGAAGCCTGAAGACACTGTACTTAGTGAAGTAAGCCAGTCCTGAAAGGACGCATATTGTATGATTCCACTGATATAAAGTACCTAGAATAGCCAAATTTATAGAAACAGAAAGTAGAACAGGGACTTCCCTGGTGGTCCAGTGGTAAAGAATCCGGCTTCCAACGCAGGGGACGTGTGTTCGATCCCTGTCAGGGAACTAAGATCCCACATGCCACGGGGCAACTAAGCCCGCAGGCCACAACTACTGAGCCCATGTGCCTAAACGAGAGGGCCTGTGTGCTGCCAACTACAGAGCCCAAACGCCCTGGAGCCCGCGGGCCACAGCTAGAGAGAGAAAACCTGCACGTCACGACTAGAGAGAAGCCCGCGTGCTGCAACGAAAGGTCCCATGTGCTTCAACGAAGATCCTGTGTGCTGCAACTAAGACCTAACGCGGCCAAATAAATAAATAACAACAACAACAACCAAAAGAAAGTAGAACAGTTGTTACCAGGGGCTGAGGGGAAGAGAGAATGGGGGGAGTTAGTGTTTAATGGGTACAGAATTTCAGTTTAGGATGATGAAAAAGTCCTGGAGATGGATGATGGGGATGTTTGCAATGCGAATGTAATTAATGCCACTGAGTGAGTGAGTTGTACACTTAAGAATATTTAAAACGGGGCTTCCCTGGTGGCGCAGTGGTTAAGAGTCTGCCTGCCAATGCAGGGGACACGGGTTTGAGCCCTGGTCTGGGAGGATCCCACATGCCGCAGAACAACTAAGCCCGTGTGCCACAACTACTGAGCCTGCCCTCTAGAGCCCGTGAGCCGCAACTGCTGAGCCTGCGAACCACAACTAATGAAGCCCGCACACCCAGAGCCCGTGCTCCGCAACAAGAGAAGCCACTGCAATGAGAAGCCCATGCACTGCCATGAAGAGTAACAGCCATGAAGAGTAGCCCCTGCTCACTGCAACTAGAAAAAGCCCATGTGCAGCAACGAAGACCCAACGCAGACAATAAATAAATAAATAAATTTATAAAAAGAATAGTTAAAATGGTAGCATTTATGCATATTTTATTGCAATAAAAATAAATTAAAAATATATAATACTGGGTCTTATGTAGAGCTTACTATGTCCTAGGCACTGTTGTAAGCACTTTACATAATATAAGCACACTTACTTAGTATATAAATAATACACTCTGGCACATAGAAGGCGCTGATAAATGGTAGCTAATAATAATAATTACTGGTTGTTGATGATGACAATCCCCATTTTAAAAATAAAAGACTGGAGCTCAGGGAGTTTAATGGACTTGCCCAAGATCACTCAGCCTGAAAGTGATGGTTCAGGGTCCACTTGGCTGCCAGACTCCAAAACCCTCACTTTCCCACTCTTCTGCTTCCCATGAATTATTGTATTTTACAGCCAGCACTGAGAGCAACGGAAAAGATAGAAACGATTCCATCAATGCAGACAAATAGCTGTTAGCAACCAAGATTATCAGTGCAATAAAAAATGATACAATCAGAGAATCTCTACATGCAAAGATGCTCAATATCACTATCACCAGGGAAATGCAAATGAGAACTACAATGAGATGCCACTATCTAACCACTAGAATGACTCAGGTGAAAAAGTGATAATATCAAGCATTGACAGGTTTGTGGAACAATCAAAACTTTCATACATTGCTGGTGGGAATATAAAATAGCTAAACTACTTTGAAAAACAATTTGGCAGTGTTTAATAAACACACACTTATCATATTTCCCCCAAATCCTACTCTTAAGTATTTATTCAAGAGAAATTAAAAACGTGTCCGCATTGAGACTTGTACTGGAATGTTTATAGCCACTTTATTCATAATAGCCCCAAACTGAAAACAATCCAAATGTCTATCGACTGGTGAGTGGATAAACAAATTGTGGTATATCCATACTAATTCAGCAGTAAAAATGAATGTAATATTAATATACGCAAAATTATGGATGAATCTCGAAAACATTATGCTAAGAGGTCAAACAAAAAAGACTATATATCATATACCATTTACATAAAATTCTACAAAAGGCAAAACTAAAGTGAAGAAAGCAGATCAGTAGTTGCCAGAGGTTAAGGATCAAGAGGTGGGACCAGTTGCAGAGGAGCACGAGGGAGTATTTTAGGGTGTTGGATGTTACACAGTTGTACACCTAAAACAAGTGAGATTTACTGCATGTAAAGTATGCGTCCATACAGTTAGTATTAAGAAATCAAAGGAGTTAAGTAAACCTCCTATAATGTTAACTTGAATTAGTAATATTAGTATAAATTCACAATTTGAAAATACGCATATTCTCCACTCTGTTCCCCCCTTTCTCTTGGAGCCACCCCTGAATGGGCTGTGGTGTAAAAAGTCCATTTTCAGCTTGCACAAATGCATTGAGTCTACCCGTCCATGAACCAGGCCTGGGTTTTTCTCCTTCCCATCAGCTGCTTGTTGCAAACCTCCTCTGAAGCCGTAGGTCAAGCTGATGGAGAGGCCTCAATGCAATAGAGGTAGGAGACATGGAATTTGGGTCCTATTTGCACCTTCTCAAGCCTGGTACCAAGTGTACCCTTTAAATTATATCATAGAATTGCTGGTGTATCTGATAATACCTATCTCTTGATAAGCATCTCTGATTTCATAGTCATCTGGTACTCTAGGTCAGGTGCTTGGTTTATATCCTAAGGTCCAGTAACATGCCAGGCGCTTGTCTTTGAATAGTGAAGACTTCTCTGCTGTAGAAATATGAATACCATTCTTCCGGAATCCTAGAAGCCTACACTGAAACCCTTATTTTGAGGCTAGTCAGAGATTCCGCATGGTTTTTTGTCTACCATGGACACCTCTAACATCGTTGGGTCTACTGGGTCATATAGCCCAGGGTCAGGGCAGCTTTTACAGCAACCTGAACCAGCTGTAGACAGCTCTCAAAGTAGGTAACCTTTTAAGTCACCCAGAAAATGGATTAGAGCAGTATACCTAAGTGTAGGCTGGACTGCTAAGGGCTGTGACTCTTAGTTGTAGGAGATTAAAGTGCAATAACAGCCTTTACTTCGGGGTGGTGGGATGTCCTCCAATGCCCTATGCCATTAGGCTACTAAAGTGTTGTTTATGTGGCAGGCCCGTAATCTATGTAGGGTGAATCTGCTCTCTGGCACACAAGTTTCTTTCCAAGAGTACTTCTGCTCATGAGATCTGATTAACAGGATGTCATCAGCTCGGTGGATCTCTATGGTGATATTCTGTGGCAATGTCAGGATGATCAATGTTCCTTTGACTTATACTGAGACAGAAAGGAGGATTATCGTTGCCCTGGGGCAAGAAGGTCAGTGTGTACTGCTGCTCGTCCTAGGTGAATGTGAAATGAGAACTGTGAACTGCTGATCTTCCTTTTTGATGGGGATTACAAAGAATACATTGGTGAATCAGTAGATCCATATCAAGTGCTGATTGATTCTAGCAGAGTTACCATATCTGGCACAATGGTTGCGGTTGGTTAAGTTCCTGGTAGTCCACTATTGTCCACCATGATCTATTTTTTGCAGGGGATATAATGGTGAATTAGAGAGGGTTATGGTAAAAATCACCACCCCTGCATCCTTTAAATCACTGAGGGTAGAACTAATTCCTGCCGTTCTATCCACGATGTAGCACTGCTTCTGATTCCTTCTCTTGGGCAGGGCAGGGGACAGTTTCAGGGGTTCTCACTTGACCTTTTCTCACGGGATGGGTATTACTGTAAGATAGACTTGGACCAGGACTCCCTGTGTCATCTGGCCTTCATACAATCCCAGTCCAGCAAGGGAGCCATGATGGCATATTGGGTTTCTTGGTAGGAGTGCCAGTTCAGGCACTTTATTCAATAGCTCTCAAGGGACTTGGGTGTTTCCCTTTCTCCAGTATGGAATTAGTCTTATAACTGGTTATAGGGCTTTTGGGGGAAAGGGGGGTAATATGTATTATATATATTTGCTATGACACTGCCAGCTCCTTCCTCAAGGGGACCTGGCCTCTCCTTCAATTAATGGACTCTGGATCTGAGAACTGGCTCAAGTCCAGAAACTGGGCAAGGGACTGTCATTTCCCGCTGTGGGAACTGATTTTCAGTCTCCTGCTTCCATGCTTTGGTACTTTTTGGTTTATAAGTCTACACTCTACAAGGCTGCCTATCTATCTCATCTCTGTAAACACTGGTCTGTTAGCCATCATCACACATACTTATGGGTCAGAGTCTCTGGTTACCGTTCCAGTTTTGTTGCCCATAACACCCACCTTGCCTCTGATGTTTTAAGTGCTACCACCTGGCTTCTGAGAGTTCAGGTTTCTATATTCCTACCGCCACTAGGTAGCCCAGTTCCATAGCTCTGTCTTTACTGTCGACTTGGCTTACAGAGGAAGCCACCACTGAGTTTCTTCTAGAACCTCCCTTGTTATTCCACACATCCACTTAGTAAAGTGAGTGTCTTCTAGCCCTCCTACAGAACTTAGTCCATCGGTGGCTGTCTGGTCTTACATCATAAGTCCACGCTAGCATGCCGACTACTCTGAGCCTCTGACCTCTTCCACAGCACCCTGCCGAGGCAGCTATGGTATTTCCACCTCATTTACTGTAGGCCATTGTCATCTCCAAGTTTCAAGGAACCATCCTAGCAACGTGTTAAGGTTGACTTTGAACATCCTTGTCAGGTTGTGAAGTCCTGAGTGACAGGAGCACCCACTTCAATAAACTGTCTCCTGTCTACCCTTATAGTTTTCTTCCACCACGGTCGAACACCCTCACGTATAATCTTCCAGTTCCTCCTGGAACTATTTATTAGTTAGTCCCTGTAGCTCTGGTGGTGAAGAATCTATCTTTTTTTAAAATTAATTAATTAATTTGGCTGTGTTGGGTCTTCGTTTCTGTGCGAGGGCTTTCTCTAGTTGCGGCGAGCGGGGGCCACTCTTCATCGCGGTATGTGGGCCTCTCACTGTCGCGGCCTCTCTTGTTGCGGAGCACAGGCTCCAGATGCGCAGGCTCAGTAGTTGTGGCTCACGGGCCCAGTTGCTCCGCGGCATGTGGGATCTTCCCAGACCAGGGCTCGACCCCGTGTCCCCTGCTTTGGCAGGCAGATTCTCACCCACTGCGCCACCAGGGAAGCCTCAAGAATCTGTTATCTTCCATATAAAGGCCGGTACTGCTCCATCAAGTCATGCTGAGATCAGACCATAGTTTTTGGTCTACATGTTATGGGCAGTGGGGTGGAGTTGGCAGGGGTGGGGGGCGGGGGGAGGCAGGAGGAGAATCATTGTCTTGGGAGGCATTTGTCTTAGGTGAGGACTTTGCATGGTCTCTTGGCAATGGGAGGCTTCTCTTCTCTGTGAGGGGACGAAGGGAGGCATTTGTGCCAACATACGGGGTTCAGGAGAATGTGGAGGTCTGAAGTTCTTAAACTGGATCCCAAGTCTCAGGGTCTCTTCTGCCCCGTGGACCCTAACTTTAGCCCAGGACTTCCTGGGGCTGTGGATTCAGTCTCTTTGGTAACCCGGCCATGCTTACAATAAAATCTTGGGCTGATTTTTGGCACAGTCTGTCCTCCAGCTGCAAAGGATAAATGTCTCTTTAAATTGTGCCATGGAGACCTTCTGGTTTTCACAGTGCGCCCTGAGTTGCTGGTGGACTTTACTGAGCCAGTCAGATTCTCTGTCTTCAAGGCTTCTGAGGCAGATAACAAAAGCTAACCAGCTCCATGATCCTTGTAGCTGTCACTGCCTCCATACCTTTCAAGTGCTGGAGCTTTACATAGCCTTTGATTCCCTTTCCACTTACATATCTGCCCAGTCCATCGCAGGTGAGAGTCATGAATTGTAATGCTGCAAAATCATCCCACTTCCCACCAGAAATGGGATTCTTTCTGCCATCTTAATGTTTAGTGATATAATTCTGGAATCTCCTCCTAACATCTGCTTTCTAGGGTCATTTCTGTTACCAGCTACTCAGTTTGGGTTTCCCGGAAAGTATATCTTGAGACAAGAATTTGGGTGTGAGTAGTTTATTTGGAAGGTGATTCTAGGAGGCACAGTGAGGGAGTATAAAAATGAGATAGGAAATGGAGAAAAGCTAATAAAAGTTATGCTAATGAGTGGGTTGCCTCTGACATCACCTGCAGCTCAGTACAACTGGGGACCCTCTAATGGCTAGGAGGTGGGAGGTCTTACCCACCAAACTCTAGGCTCTTCTTGGGTTAGGCTGTTTCTGGGGTATTAACTCCTGAGCATTTCTGGCCGGCCCTGCATGTGACTGAGAAGACTCCACTACTAGAGAAAGTTCTCAGGCAAAGACATAAGCTGTTGGCACTCTGCAGGGTAGGGTAGGGCTCCAGGCAACCCACATCTCCTTTCTGATCCCACAACCTCCTCCCTGGTGTGTCCCAAGGCTCCAAGCTGACCATGCCATTGTGCTGTTTCAAATCCTACAATGACTTCCTGTGGTTCTCAGGATGGAGTAGCTGCGGTTCCCTGAGGGCCAGTGAAATGCCAGGTGTTGTATAAAGGTCTGCTCTTGCATTAGTACGTTTTATCTTTACAAGACCCTCATCATGTTCATTCCACTGAGGAGAAAACTGAGTCCCAAAGAGGTTTGAATGCCTCTGACTGACACAGAGACACCCTTCATAATGCTGTCCCTGCCTGCTCTTCCTCACTCTGAGCCCTCTCCTTTGTCTCAGCCATACCAAGCCACTTGCAGTTCCCTAAACAGACCCATCTTCATACCTTCTTACTTTCCTCTGTGCAGATTTCTTTGTCTAAAAAGCTTTTTCCTTTCAATATCTTACAAATGCCTTCCTGTCCTTCAAGACTCAGCTTAGGTGACACCTCCTCCAGAGAGTCCTCCTGCCCTGCCAGGCCAAGTTAGCCCCTCCTTGGTGCTGCCACAGTCTCTGGGCTCTCTATCAGACCACTGCCCCCTTGGTGTTCTGTTTGCCTGTTTACGTGTTTGTGCCCCTGCCGGGAGAGGCTGAAGGAACACTCAGTGGATATTTACGAGGTGAATGAAGGATTAGCCCATTTATTTTAGTTCTCACTCTTTGCTAGCTTGTGCTGTTTCCCCACTTTTTCACATTCCTAAGTTTTTCCAAGGCCAAGCTGTAGGCTTCTAGGGAGGCAGCCATCTCTGCTCTCTTCCCTGGATTGGAAGCTCCTGGAGGGCAGGAAACATAGTAGACTTCTCATCACTGTCTCCCAGCACCTAAGCCAGGCCTGGCCCAAGAGGAGATGGCAGAGCTCGACACACACAGCTGAATAAATGAATGACTAATAAGTGTTCTTCATGATGTGCCCATTCACGTGCTGTGTGCTGTGGAGATGAACAAGGCAGACATACCACGCCTCTGTCCTCAAATCTGGGTTCCTCTGGCAGCTGACCCTGAGAAAATGGCTCTTGTGCAAATAGGTTGTCTGAGAGGTGATCCCAGAAAGCACTTTCCCAGGACAGAGAGGAACTGAGGCAGGCAGGCAGAGAGCCACCTGAGGCTGTGTCATTGAAGCTCATGTCTCCACAGTGAGCAACTGGAGCTTCATCGCGCTGGGAAACCCTGGGAACCCCTGTGCAGAACACATGCCTTAGAGCTCTCATGCTGAGGGTGAGGGAGCTGGGCTGTTTATACAGGGACTCTTGACAGTCAGCGGTTGAGGGCAGTCACGAAGGTGGGGAAAACGGGCTCTGGTAGCCAGAGGAGGCCCTTAGGGAAAGCAGTGCAGATGCTGGCTGTGGAGTGGTAAGGACAAGGGCTGTGGGTGGAGAGTGGAGAGTGACTGCTACATCCAGCCAGTGACAGTCACATATACATGTCGTCACTGTACGGCCAGCCTCCAGGTGAAAATTCCAAGGACCAGATAGGTGATGTAAAAGAGAGAAACGCTTGGGTGGAGAGCAGTTGCCTCTTAAAATTTGCCTACCCTCTGCTTTGCCAGTCCCTCTTACTCTGACAGAAAGTCACTGCTAGTTTTAAGGAGGATGCGTGTGGGTGGAGGCTGTCTTTGATCCTGGGCTGCTGTCAGAGTTGTTAGACCCCTTGGGGCAGGGACTGTGATGGGTGGACAGTGTGTGCCCAGTATAAGTGGGAATGAGAAGGCTTTTCTGCTCCAGCCACTCGTCACCACGTGGGAGTCTGGGTTGCAAGATGATGTGGGGTCAGATTCTTTTTTTTTAAAGAAAAGTGGTAATCTAGATATTTATGTATAATCTCCTGATTTTAAATGTACTGGATTGAATAGTGTCCTCCTCACCACCCCCACCCCCCAGATTCATGTTCATCTGGAACCTCGCAACGTGATCTTATTTGGAAATAGGGTCTTTGCAGATGTAAGGTGGGGTCCTATGGTTTAGAGTGGACCCTAATCCAATGACTGTGTCCTTATATGAAGAGAAAACAGGGACTTAGATACGCAGAGGGAAGATGGCCATGCGAAGACAGAGGCAGAGATTGAA
The DNA here is from genome assembly GCF_003031525.2 of Neophocaena asiaeorientalis asiaeorientalis. Classification (NCBI taxonomy): domain Eukaryota; kingdom Metazoa; phylum Chordata; class Mammalia; order Artiodactyla; family Phocoenidae; genus Neophocaena; species Neophocaena asiaeorientalis. The sequence continues at coordinate 3,017,983 of NW_020172632.1, read as the reverse complement.
CTTGCGCTGCCTCAAGCCAGGGAGTGCCAAGGATTGCCAGCATCCACCAGAAGCTAGAAGAATTAAGCCAGGATTCTTCCCTAGAGCCTTAGGCAGGGGTTGGGGGAGGGGAAGGCCCCACTGACACCTTGATTTTGAACTTTTAGCCTCCAGAACTGCAAGAGAATAAATTTCTGTCTTTTTTTTTTAACACCTTTACTGGAGTATAATTGCTTTACAATGGTGTGTTAGTTTCTGCTTTATAACAAAGTGAATCAGCTATAAGTATACATGTATCCCCATATCCCAGCCCTCTTGAGCCTCCCTCCCACCCTCCCTATCCCACCCCTCTAGGTGGTCACAAACCACCGAGCTGATTGATCTCCCTGTGCTATGCGGCTGCTTCCCACTAGCTATCTATTTTACATTTGGGAGTGTATATATGTCCATGCCACTCTCTCACTTTGTCACAGTTTACCCTTCCCCCTCCCCATATCCTCAAGTCCATTCTCTAGTAGGTCTATGTCTTTATTCCCGTCTTACCCCTAGGTTCTTCATGACCTTTTTTTTTTTCTTAGATTCCATATATATGTGTTAGCATACGGTATTTGTCTTTCTCTTTCTGACTTACTTCACTCTGTATGACAGACTCTAGGCCCATCCACCTCACTGCAAATAACTCAATTTCATTTCTTTTTATGGCTGAGTAACATTCCATTGTATACATGTGCCACATCTTCTCTATCCATTCATCCGATGATGGGCACTTAGGTTGCTTCCATCTCCGGGCTATTGTTTTAAGCCAACCAGTCTGCAGTACTCTGTTATGGCAGCCCTAGGACACTAATACAGTTGGCAGTGACTCATTTTTAAATGCCTTGTGCTGCCCCCATGGTAGGGGGGTAAAACACCTCTGGAGGCTGGTCCCTGAGTTGCCAGTTTACACCCTTGGCTTTGGGACCTGCTGTGACAGAGGGCAGGGGAGCTAAGGAGGAGCTGCTGGTGGTGCCTGGGGCAGCAGGGAAGGCTTCCCAGGGGCGGTGGGTTGGAGGAATGTGTCCCGCTTGACTGAGGAGGCAAAGGTGAATTGGTTGCTGGTGGGTGAAAGAAGGAAGTGCTGGGTTAGGCTGAGGTTTTGGGCTTGGTTGACAGAGGGTGTGGAGATGGCAGTGTCCAAGGTGGGGAGGACAAGCAGTTTGAGTGGAAGTCAGCTCAGGTTTTAACCTCTTGAGTTGGAGGTTTCTGTGGGACACGCAAGTGGAGACGGATGAGGCATCTGGGCATGTGGGTCTGTGCTTAGGAGAGGTCTCTGGGCTGGAGACAGAGATTTTGGGAATTGTCAGCAGGGAAGGAAGGACTGTGGCCAGAGAGGTAGGAGGGAAACCTGGAGTGACCACATCAAGGGGGCATGGGACCTTCTTGAAGGAGGGAGGTCAACACTGCCACAGGCTGCCAAGGGGTTGCTTTAGCAAATAGAAAGAAGGTTTTCTTTCATTTGCTTGTTTGAAAAACTCACAGAGCTTTTCAGAGAGGGTCAGAGACAGGAGGGGACAAGGACTCTTGTTGAGTGGACTGGGGATGGAAGCTGGGGGTGGTGGGAAGAGGCACACGTGGGCTGCAGCAGAGGAAGCAACGAGTGTGGGAGGGCCACCTGCTGGTGTTGGGGGGCAGGTTTAAATGCAGGTGAGGAGGTGCCCAGAGAAGGAGGAGCTGATGGAAGGGGCGCAGGGGTTTCGGGGTGGCTTTGGGCAGGAGGAAGGATCCTGATTTTCAGAGGGACAGGAGGACAGGGGCAAGGATGGCAGAGGATGCTGACCACCGGTGAAGGGGAGAGCTGGGGAGGGGCCATCTGTTTGGGGGCCACAGCTGACTGTGAGGCAGGGTCTGGGGTCACCTGCTGAGAGTGAGGGCTGGGGGGTGAGGGTGATGCACAAGGAGAGAGCACCAGTGGGCACAGCAGGGGCTGACCAGGGCCTCCTTGAGGGAGCCCCAAAGTTCACTCTCCTACAAAGGCCTCCCTGTTCCGTGCACACATTCTTCTTGAAGTGCCTAGTTTGGGGGTGCCAGGGGCTCTGTCCACAAGTTACAGCTGTCGGCTGAAAAGACTGACCTGTGTGGAGGCGTGCATGCCCCTGGGGGTCTCCAGCGCTCCAAGGCGTGGCAGCAGGTGCAGCTGAAGACTCCTTTGAGCATCTGCTGTGTCTGAGGCGCTGGAACATCTTCATTTGTTTTACTCTTTGAAATAATCCTGTGAGAGTATTACTATTCCTCTTTTAGGAATAATAATGGAACTCCTTGCTTGGAGCATCTTGTGCACCAGGTTGGCCCTTTGCATTTGTCACCTCACCTCATTCCACCCTCCTGCCTGCCCTGTGGAGGAACCCCATGTTGCAGATGAAGAGGGCAGGGCGGGGGAGGGAATTTAAGTACCTGAGCCCAGGGCGCCCAGCTGCACCCAGGGCCCAGCTTTTGGAGACCAGGTGCAGCCCTCCTGCTCCAGCGTGTGCCCCTCCCATGCTACCCGTTCGGTGTGTTCACTGTCCAGACGTTTGCCCCCCGACGGGGATGGTGAGCACGTCCAAAAGACTTCCCACCGCTGTCCAGCGCTGTTCTTTCAAGCCTGTCAGCAAGCCTCTTGAGAGCAAAATACCGTGCTGGCCGCCGCGGAGCCCCAGCTGGGGCCTGGTGTCAGGCTGTGCTCAGCAAGACAATGGAACCAAATTTCAGCCACTTGGGCTGAGCAGGCACTTTCTGTCCCCTGCTGAGTCAGCCAGCTGTGGAAGAAAAGGTCAAAGGACCTTATTTTAAGTCCTGGCTCTAGATCCACATGCTAAAGCCATTGAATTCCTCTGAGCCTCAGTTTCCCCATCTATAGGATGGAGGGAATATTTTCAGCAGCACTGCACAAACCTGAAAACCAAGGCCCCAGCTCCATGTTTTGAGATGATTATTTTTCAATAATCGTTTTGTTAGTTACAGAAGAATCTCTACTAGTATTTACATGGTGCAAAAAAGCTGTTATTACTCCCAAAATGTGATATAAAAATTATCTTTCATACAGCAAAAACACTAAGATGAAAATCCCTTCATGTTATAATTCATTCTAGTTTTTTTTTTAACATCTTTATTGGAGTATAATTGCTTTACAATGGTGTGTTAGTTTCTGCTGTATAACAAAGTGAATCAGCTATACATATACATATATCCCCATATCTCCTCCCTCTTGCCTCTCCCTCCCACCCTCCCTATCCCACCCCTCTAGGTAGTCACATAGCACCGAGCTAATCTCCCTGTGTGTTGGTTTTCTCGGTATGTGCCCAGTAGTGGGATTGCTGGGTCATATGGTAGTTCTACTTTTAGTTTTCAGAGGAACCATTCTAGTTTTTTTATTCAAGCATTACAATTAAGACATTAAATTATAAATTTATGTGGTATATTTAGAAATTAAGTTACAAAATAATACAAATACTTTTAAGATGTGATGTGCCAACAATGTTAACATTTTTATCACTAATTAGGATTCAGATTTCAGAGTAGGCAAACAGTCTGGTTGATTCTGTGATATGTGTAAGTGTTAGAAGGGGTAAGGGAAGAGGAAGATGTCCGTAAATAAATTATTTCACAGAAAAAACTTAAAGTAAAAGAAAAGATAATTAAGTTTTTAAATGGATAAGTTACTGTTCTAACCTGTTGGCACAACGTACAAAACCACAGTAATAATAGCTGGTGTTTATGGAGTGCTTACTATGTACTGAGGGCTAGTCTCGCACTTTACATATGTTACTTCATTTAATCCTCGTAACAACCCTGTGAGGTAGGTAAGGAAAGCGAGGCAGAGAAGTTAAATAACCTAGCCAGTAAACGATCTAGTGCCAATTCCGTGTCTTTACAGCTGACCACGTCCTCTCTTCCTGTTTCTTCGTCTATGAAATGGGTTCAGAATACTCAATAACATGCACCAACAGCACCTTGAGGGATCACTGTTACGTTTAGTAGTGCTTGGTCCCCCTATGCCCCTGGGGCTTCCAGGCTTGCCCTCACTGAGTGTCTGTCTGTCACCCCTCCTTTCATTTTACTGCCTTCACTTTCATTCTTTTTTTTTTTGGTGTATTTTCTAACTCTCTCTAGGTCTTTTCTTTCTCAGTCTCCTACCCTCTCCCACCACCATCCCCAAGAACCTCTCAGTTTTCTCCGCCGGTCCTCTGCTGCCCTCTTGTGGCCAAAGGTGGAAACGTCGCTCCTCGCGGACCCCACCCGTCTAGGGCGCTGCGCTCCGGAGGACGCAGCTGGGGGCGAGCGCTGGTGGAGCCAGATGTGGAACCGCGCTGGAAGCTCGCCGTCTGCCCCCTTCGGACGAGCGAGTGGGTTTGGAACCCAGCCTTGGACTTGGCTCACTCGCGGAACTATGTGACCTCGTCTGGGGTCGGGGGCCAGAGGCCGGGCTCGAACCTGGGTTCTGTGTAAACCCCGTCTCTCCCATTCCCCCCACCCGGAGCAGCTGTGGTCGCTGCCCGGCTCCTTCCTGAGCCTCAGCCTGAAGGAAGGCTTCGGCCTGGGTGAGCGAGCGTGCTGCCGCCTCTAGAATTCGGTGAAATTTGAACTCAGGAACTACGATGGTCTTTCGCTAGCCTCATTCCGCCCAAGGACCGCTCTCCCCGCCACACCCAGTGGTCTCCCTTTTAAATGCTGCTGATGTAACTGAAGGTCACAGTGGTCACCATGCGTACGCAGAGGAATTTATTCGCCTTCGTGGCACAGGGCCAATGAGCGACAGCGCACGGACTCAGAGCGCTGGCATCTCGAAATAAATACTTTTCTTACACTAACCAGCCCCTTCGCAAAGCTGAGGTATTCTCCCGTCGGAAACCCGATGAACACCCTCTTCTTAAATTGTTTTATATGGTTTCACAACATTTAACTCAAGTGCTTAGATATATTTTAAAATTGCACGAGCAATGTGTGGTCGTTGCAGTAACATTAGAAAACCCAGCAAAGGGCTGCTAACTAAAGATGACAGGTTGGAGACCTAAGCACTTTCCTGAAACTCCACTAAAATGACAGCAAGGAGATTTGATTAATATATTTAAAGCCACAAGGACAGAGAGAACAGGAGAGGGGATGCCAGCAGCAGCATTTTGCAAGCTGGGAGCAGAGAGAGCACATTTGAGTCCCAAGACTTCAGAAGGCTGCATCTTACACCCCAGTGGGTCTATACAAGCAACTGGATTTACACTGGGAACCCTCCCAAGCCTCAGGCACTTCTAGAAGTAGGTGGGCTGAAAACAAAGAGCAGTTAGCCTCCCTGATTCATTCCTTCGGGGCCAGATGACGCCCCTCCCCAAGTGGGCAGAAAATGAGAGGTTTATTCTTTAGAAAAGGTAAAACAGAGGGTTTCTGACAGGGGAGAGGGGAGACTTGAAGGTGGGAAAACAGGAGATTCAGTGAATGTTTACATGCTGAATGTTGAGTCCCCACGATAACACCCCTTTCTCTGCTCGCCTCAGCTCCTGGCACCTGGCAGCCAGGCAGACACCTTGATAGATACAGGAGATTGGAATCTGATCCCAGGAAGAGGGGCAGCCCAGGGCTGCCCACTGTCAGCAAGCCCCACCGATGTGCACACAATTCCCAGTCAGCTTTTTAATTTTTTCTTTTAACTGTTTCTTTTTCTTCTGCCTAATTTCAGACAGAGAAAAATCACAAGAATTCCTGTCTACGCTTCACCAAATTCCCCTAATATGTACTATTATTATTTTTTTTACTGAACATTATCCCTTTATCCCTGAATAATTCAGTGAGTGTTTCTCAAAATCAGGGACGTTCTTTTGTTCTTTTTACCATTGGTAATAACATTGATTCAGGACTATCATCTTATCTACAGACCTTATTCAGATTTCACCAAGTGTGCCAATAATATCCTTCAGAGCAGAAAATTCCAGATCGTGTGCTGCATTTAGTTATCATGCCTCTTTAGTGTCTTTTCATCTGAAGCAGTTCCTCAGTATTTCTTTGCCTTCATGACACTGACATTTTTTTCAAGAGTTCAGGATAGGTATTTATCAGAATGTCCCTCAGACTGGATTTCTCTGATGTTTCCTCCTGATTTACGCACTGCTGGCATGAACATCTCGGAAATGTGTTCTCGTTATATCATTCAGGAGGCACATGGCATCTCTTTATCCCATTGTCAGTGATGTTAACTTCAATCACCTGTTTAAGGAGGTGTATGTCAGATTTCTCCAGTGTTGTTATTGTTTTTCCCTTTATAATTAATAAGTATTGATCACTCAGTAGTTTCAGCATCACTGATTCTTGTTTGAATCACTTGTTATCATGATGTTATCTGGTGATAATTTGCTAATTTCACCATTCCTTTTACATTTATTAGTTGGTTTTCTAGGATGAGGAAGAGCTTCCTCTTCTTCCTGTATATTTATTTATAAAGTTATATCAGTGTGGACTCATGGATTTCATTTCAGTCAATGAGTTATATAGTCTGTTACTATTGAGATGTCTATCAGTCTACATCTATATCTACTCTATTCCAGATTTATCCTGTGAGAGCTCCTTCAAGCTGGTTCTTATATCATCATTATGTCATTCTTTGAGCACATCTGTCACAAACATATTCTGGCCTCATCTACTACTTTCTCTCCCCTAGTTCAGGAATCAGACGTTTCTTCAAGGAGATTTAATTCTTTTAGTAATGTTTCAAATGAAGACAACAAAAGATTGCCAGAGAGCCAAGGAAAGTGTCTAGTAGAAAAGATAGAGACAAGACAAAATCAATCAGTCAATCAATCAATCAAACACAAACAGATAAAAGCTACTTGGCAGAAACAGAGGTTATGTAGGGAGATAAAAACTTAAAAAATATTCAACACACTATCATGAATATTTTCAAGGAATCAAGAGAAGCCATTGCATCCAGTAAAGAAAAACAAGATGCTATAAAAAGAATGATTAGTGGAGAAACAACTATTGGATGTTAAATATTTGAAAGCATAAGTGAAAACTTCAATTGAGGGGCTATGAGATAAAGATGAGGAGATATCCAAAAATGGAAGCAAAAAGACAGAGATGGAAAATATATGAGCAAAAATAAAACAGAGGTCCAAATTCTGAAAGGTAGGAGTTATAGAAAAAGAGAAGAGAGAAAATGGTGTTGAGGTCCATGGTAAGAGAGGCAGTGTGTTGGTAGACATGGGCAATCCTGGTCTTTTACCGAATGAGGGATAGAGCTGCAGTTTTCAGGTACAGTATTTGAGAGTTGTTGGGTAGGGGTGTGCTGAAAAGTTTTTTTAACAGCCAGCTCTCCAAAAATGTGTGCATGTGTATGCATCCATAAGTTTATTATAAATCTTACTGATATGAGTAACACAAAATTTACAATAATAAAATATACAATAGTCTTTGTTGTAAATTCTATCTAGCTGATTGATTCTCACAGGATACTTTCACTGATTTTTGCCAAATTCTTTCACCTGTAGCTAATTGATGGCTGTGATTCAACCATAATTTGACAGAGTCGCATTCCAATCTGCTCTTTTTCCACATAAATTTATTGTCATTAAGTCAGATATATGTTCTTCTGTGAAATCGTTTCCTAAACCTCATACAAATTGTAGTCATTAAATTTAAACCTCTTTTGGCTTCAGTACTACATATTTTGGAATTTCACCTGTTTGTGAAAGATGTGAATGACTTTTTTTTTCCTGCATGAGATAATAGCTTTCAAATGCTGGAAAAATATTTCTTCAGTATTTTGGGTGATTTACGATGTAACAGCTATAGACCCAACATGTTAATAATCCGCAGTATTAACATTTTCTCCATCACTTTCTTTGTCTGGACCAGAGGTCAGCAAATTCTTTCTGTAAAGGGCCCGAGAGTAAATATTTTAGGGCTTTGTGAGTCTCCTATGGTCTCTGTTGCATATTCTCCTTTTGATATTGTTCTTTTAGCATTTTTAAAAATGTAAAAAATCATTCTCAGGTCACCATACAAAAATAGCATGTTGGCTGTGGTTTGGTCTAGACAAGCAACAAAACAATAACTCAAGCCTGACTTCTTTGTAGTGTTTACTGATTTCTTTTTTTTTTTTTAAATTTTATTTATTTATGGCTGTGTTGGGTCTTCGTTTCTGTGCGAGGGCTTTCTCTAGTTGTGGCAAGTGCGGGCCACTCTTCATCACGGTGCACGGGCCTCTCACTATCGTGGCCTCTCTTGTTGCGGAGCACAGGCTCCAGATGTGCAGGCTCAGTAATTGTGGCTCACGGGCCTAGTCGCTCTGCGGCATGTGGGATCTTCCCAGACCAGGGCTCGAACCCGTGTCCCCTGCATTGGCAGGCAGATTCTCAACCACTGCGCCACCAGGGAAGCCCATGTTTGCTGATTTCTGTGGTGTAAATACTCTCATCATGGTGATTTCAAGCTACCAGTGTGATGTCCCTGGAGACAGAGATGGGGAGAGAAGCATGGCAGCTCACCATTTTGCAGTATTTGGGCCATACAGATACAGTAGATTTAAATATCCTCAAGAGCATGGAGAAGAGTAAAATATAATAAAATAATTCAGCAGTAATACATTTTGAATATGTATCACCTTTGTTTTTCTATACAGCTTATTTAATTGTAAATATGTAGAATTTAGTTTTTAATAACGTGTGTATTTAACAACTGGGGAGGAGGCCAGGGTCTGGTGGGCTCTGAGGGTGGCTGTAGTCTCTAATCAAGGTCAGAACTCAGTCTGTGGATAAGGCCAGGCTCAGGCTGTGACCTTCATCGTGGCCCAGTCTTTGCAGGGCTCCATCTGGGGTTAATTTTGGGGCTCGACATATGACCTGAGAAAAGTTGAGCATTTCTGCTGGTGCAGCAGACTGACCCCTGCACGACTGGAGTCTCAACCCCAGGCCTCTCCATTTACAAGCCTGGGAACCACCCAGCAGACCCCAGGCTGAGCAGAGGCCCAGTTACTGTGGACTTTCCCTGTCTTCTGGGTGAAGCCTCTCCTCCTGTCATCTCCATATTTCCCACTAGAGGGCAGCAGAGACCTGACTAAAAAGGAAAATGTCAGTAAAACCTTCGCCCAGGGACCAGTGGCTGAAGCCTGCTGCCAGGCTTGACCATGGGACCTGAGGGTGGGCAGAAGGATTCCCCCTCTACTTGCACGACTACCACGGTTCCAGGCACAGCCTTCTGGCTGAGGCTCTGTTCCTAGGGTCAGGGAGCCAAACTCTGGAAACCTGACTGACCCTGACCCTACCTAACCCCAGTCTCAGCCCTGGCCCTGTCTGCCTGGTTAAATCATACATTCCTGGAGGTTGGGGGTGGAGTGGATTGCATCTGTACTCCCAGTGCCTGTCACGGAGCCCAGCACTGAGTGGGTGCTTAGGAAATGTTTATTGAATCAGTACTTGAAGGGTTGGGACAGTGCAGTATGTGGGAAAGAGCCTGGCTTTAGAATCAGATAGACATGATTTAAATTCTGGCTCTAGCTATATGACCTGAAGCAACTTACTTAGGCTCTCTGAGTCTTTGATTTGCCATCTGTAAGAGAAAAATACTGGTACCTAACTTGAAGGGCTGTTTGAGGATTAAATGAAATGACATGGGGTTGGACGAAGTGCATACTAGTTTCTTAATAAAGGGAGAAGTTATTATGATGCAGTTTTGAGGGATGATGAGTAATTGGGTGTGGATAAAGGAATAGATGGGAGATGGAAGATGTGATTGTCAGGGAATGAGCCTGAATGTCATGTTGAGGACACAGGGTTTTCTTCTCTCTACAATGAGGAGCCCCTGAGGAGCTCTCCATCACTTGGTGAGATGGAACTAAGACACAGGAAAGCTCTTATCTCAGCTCTTTGGAAGTCTCACATTGAGAATCCAGTACATACACACACACACACACACACACACACGCACACACACTTAATCTGGAAATTATTTCAAATTTACAGAAGTTTCAATAGAGTCAAAAGAATACCATATCCTTTTCATCTTGAATCACCTGTTGTAAATTGTCACATTTGCTTTGTCATTTCCCATTCCCCCTCTCTCTCTGTATGTTAGTTATTGTTCCTGAACCATTTGACAGTAGCATACATCGTGATCCTTTGCCTCTAAATATTTTAGTGTATATTTTTGAAGGAGAAGGATATCTTATTACATAAACATAACTGATAAAAAGTTATCAACTTCAGTAAATTTATCATCAATGTCATCCTTTTATCAATTATTGACTGAGTTGGCAGAATAATGGCCCCCAAAGATGTCCATGTCCTAAATAAATTTGTGTTGTTTTTTTTTGTGGTTCGCGGGCCTCTCACTGTTGTGGCCTCTCCCGTTGCGGAGCACAGGCTCCGGACGCGCAGGCTCAGCAGCCATGGCTCACGGGCCCAGCCACTCCGCGGCATGTGGGATCTTCCCGGACTGGGGCATGAACCCGTGTCCCCTGCATCGGCAGGCGGACTCTCAACCACTGCACCACCAGGGAAGCCCCTGTGTTGTTTTAAGACACTAAATTTGTGATAATTTGTTATGGCAGCAAAGAAACTAATATTAATGCTTTCATCAATTCTGACTATATTCCAATTTTGTCAGTTGACCCTGTAATGTCCCCGATAGCAGGGGTCCCCAACCCCCGGGCCGCGGACTAGTACTGGTCCGTGGCCTGTTAGGAATGGGCCGTACAACAGGAAGTGAGTGGCAGGCAAGCGAGCGAAGCTTCATCTGTATTTACAGCTGCTTCCCATCGCTCGTATTACCACCTGAGCTCCACCTCCTGTCTGCATCATGGTGAGCTGTGTAATTATTTCATTATATGTTACAATGTAATAATAGTAGAAATGAAGTGCGCAATAAGTGTAATGCGCTTGGGCTTCCCTGGTGGCGTAGTGGTTGAGAGTCCGCCTGCCGATGCGGGGGACACGGGTTCGTGCCCCGGTCCGGGAGGATCCCACATGCTGCGGAGCGGCTGGGCCCGTGAGCCATGGCCGCTGAGCCTGCGCGTCCGGAGCCTGTGCTCCGCAACGGGAGAGGCCACAACAGTGAGAGGCCCGCGTACCGCAAAAAAAAAAAAAAAAAGTAATGCGCTTGAATCATCCCGAAACCATTCCCCGACCCCCGGGTCCATGGAAAAATTGTCTTCCACGAAATTGGTCCCTGGGGCCAAAAAGGTTGGAGACTGCTGCCTTATAGCATTTTCCTCCTGTAGTCTGTGGTCACACATTGTGCTTAGTTGTCATATCTCTTTAGTCTTCTCTAACTTGGAACAGTTCCTCAGCACTTCTTTGTGTTTTATGACAATGACATTTTTGAAGATACAGTCTGCCCGCTCCCTGCTCCTTTTTCAACTGAATGTTTCTCCTTTTGTGTTTGTCTGATGTTTCCTTGTGATTAGATTCAGGTGCTACCCCTGGGGCTGGAACACTGCATATGTGATGTTGTGTCCTTCTCAGGGTAACATCAGGAGGCACTCGATGTCCATCATTGGTGATGTTAACTTTTGATGCTGGATGCCACCGAGAAGGGGCCCATGTGTGGGGAACTGGGAATTTGCATCAAGGTGGTCATCGCTCTGCTGGGAACTGGGCATGAGGAGACAAGTGATAACTTAATGCCTGCCCTTGAGGACTACACAGCCTCCCAAGAAGCTCCCAGGCGAGTGGGTGGAGAAACAAGTAGACTCATTCATTCATTTATTCATGCATTCATTCCACACACATTTACTGAGCACCTACGTGGGCTGGGGCTGGGCTACAAAGGTGAGCAAGAGAGAGCTGGTGCTTACCTTCATGATGCTTACAGTCTAGCGGAGAGGATGACTGATGAAAAGACTGCTGCGTCCCCAGCATCTAGACCAGTGCCTGTCACTTAGTAAGCAGGGGTTGACTGAATGAATTGCTAAACATCAGAGCTGCATCAACCCTTCCCTAGAGGCAGTGTTTTGCTCTGCTCCCTTAACAGGTGAAGAAACTAAGGCTGGGAGAGGGGAAACAACCTCCGGTGGCTAACCAGGTGGCTCTGGGCGTTTGAAGTCCTGATCTTCCTAAGCAGAGTGGGCCAGCAAGTTGGAGTTTCCTGCGGGTGGGCAACTGGGGGTTGGCTCATCTCGGAAGGAGCTATCTCCCCCTTGTTCCTGCTGCACTGCCTCCTGCTCTGGGGCCTGGGGCCCCCGACTGGGCCTGTGGTTATTTAGTCAGCGATAATATTGGATTTACTTTCATCTCTGAATTGCATCAAATGTCGCCAGTGACATTTAGCTGACACACAAGGAGGAGGCTGGCATTTTTAGACTGTCAGCGTGTTACAGATGTAGAAGTGGATTGCGTTGGCGTCTGGTTTATTGTTAATTAGATGGAGCCTCAGTAAGCGGGTGGATAAGCCCTTCCATAGCTCCCGCTTCAAAGCCCCTCCCAGAAATTAATGAGGCCCTGCCAATTTTCCCATTGTGATGGGGAATTCATTTCAGAAGTTTGGGGAGCAAACGACTTGAGTTGTTCTCCATCGGTGGGCCTCTTTTATATTTCAATTATTCCCTGACAAGTCACTGTCTTTCTCCTTTACAATAGAGAGATAAAGTGAAAGGAAAACGTTCCACATTTGGATAGCAATTCGTATTAGTTCAACATTTACACATCAATAATATTTATTGAATGCTTACTAGCTGTGTGACTCCAGGGTAATTCCTTAACCTCTCTGCCTCAGTTTTCTCATATGTTAATTGGGATAATAATAACCGCCGCCCCCCCCCCTCCCCCGCCCTGGGTGGTTGTGAGAAGTAAATGAATTTAAACATTCAAAGTGCTTAGAATAGCGCCAGGCACATAGGAGGCACTGTGTCCCTTTCTGCCGCCTCTATGAGCATTCCTATTTTGTGATTAGTGTGGTGGGTGCTGAGGAGATATGCACTTGTGGGAGATACACCTTGTCCCTCACATAACTTATAATCTGATGGAGGAGGTGGATGTATCTATAACCAACTCTTCAGAGTTCAGGATTTTATTATTTCAAAATTCTTTGATTAAGGGACTTGGAAGTTCTAGGATTTCATATTTTTAAGATTCTCTAAATTCATGGCCCTAACATTCTATGGGTCTATGATTCTAAGGTTCTGTGATTCTAAAGTGCTGAGAGGTGATCTGAAGTGACAAACACTGGCTTGTTGTTCACCAAACCTGTTTCCCTCTCCTCCTGAGCACACAGACTCTTTCTCCAGCCTCCCTCATAGTTAGGTGTGACCATGGGCTGAGTTCTGGCCAAGAAAGGAGCGTGGAAGCAATGTGACCACTGCCAGGCCTGCCCCAGGAACCTCCCATGACTCCTGTATGCCCTTGCTTTTTTCCATCTCTTGACTGAATGGAGAGCATACCAAGGACCTATCAGTGGGCAGAGCAGTAATATAGAAGGAGCCTGGGTCCCTAGATGAGCATGTGGAAGGTTGTCCAGCCAGGAATGTGAGTAGGAACTGAACTTTTATTGTGTTAAGCCACTGATATTTCAGGATTTATCTAATTTGGCAGCTGGTAATTTGGGGCAGATGAGAAGGCAGATGGGAAACTTTCCTAATAGAGCCTCCTTCCCATCCTTTCCCTATGAGCTCCCATCTTCGGCATTTCTCTCTCATCACCTTCAACAGCCCTGCAGCTGGCTCACGATGTCCCCAACATGCAGGTCCAGGCCCTCCCCATCCTGAGCCCCAAACTCAGCTTTTGGCAGGAGGGGCTTAAGACTGTCTGCTATGGTCACACCTCTGTGGCTGAGTCCCTGCCTCTTCGTACCCTGTAACAAATAGGAAAACCTTGGCTGGAGTTGATGTTGTCACTGCTCTGACTGTGGGGCTGAGGACCCCATCCTGAGGGTGGGCCCAGGCCTCTCCCCACTCCTCTTTCTCTGTTGGAATGAGCTGGGCCCAGCTCTTTCTCTTGGGGGGGGGTTGGCGGGGAGTGGGGTGCCTGCCTGTGTGCTCCTCTATATCTCCCCTGTTGCCTGCACCTGCACGACCCTCCCCCCTACTCTGAGTGTGCCTGCCAGGTGGAACAGGCTGCTTCTTCCTCTTGGATAAAGTCGCCTCCAGCTCAGCTGGAACTGGGGCCTGAGGACCCGGGGCAGCCCTCAGGAGAGGGCAGAAATCGCTTCAGCAGAATGAGGAATACAGTCTGTTCCTTGTGGAAGGAAACTTTTTGTAATTTATGCTTCAACTGCTCTGGGAGAGATTGTGTTTTCAGCTTGCACTAGCTGGACAAGTAAATGGGCACGTGGATAAGAACCTTTGCTTCTGCCAGGGTGTGGCTCACACCCTGGGATCCGAACTTTAAAAATAACTGTATGAACTTCACCACTAGGCTACAAAGGTAGTGGAGGTCAGGGGAGAGGGGCAGGTGGAACCCTGTCTTTTCTACATGGAAGACCCTCCTTTTCTTCTCTATCTGGCAACTAGAACTCCCAAGCCACCTCCTCCAGCATGCCTTCCTTTATTCCTCCAGAGTTAGCCACTCCTTTCTCTATGCCTCAGTTGCCTCATCTGTAAAAGGGGCACACTAAGGATTAATGAGATGCTACACATAATATGCTCAGACCTGGGCCTGATCTCAGTGAGCATCCCATTCTATCAGCTGTGGCTCTTGGGTTGGGTGTTGGTGTTGGTATTAGGGTGGCTCACTAGGATTCCAGTCTTCATGGAGACGTACTAACTTTCTGGGAAAAAGACCAGGAATGAAAACTTTAGCTTCCAGACACTAATATTAAGGACTTGAGTCAAAGAAAAGGGGACTCTGGGAAGGGTGTCCAGGAGAGGCAGCAGCTGGGCTCAGTCAGCCATCTTTCTTCAGTGGAGGGAAGCATTTCTGAGCAGGGACCCTGAAGTGGCTTCCAAGCCAGCCGTCCAGCGAACACTAGTCCTGGGTTCCTAAAGGGAATGGCAAGGGTGCTTAGTGGAAACCCAGAAATGAGAACTGGGGCAATCTGGTTTTATAAACTGGGCCCAGACAGTTTATACCTAAAGAACCTGAAGTTCAGAGAGGGTAAGTTACCTCCCCAAAGTCACACAGCCATTAACTGGCAGAGCTGGGGTTGGAACAGCAGTCTCCAGGTCTTTCCCTTGGTTTGGTGCAGGGCCTACATGGAGGGGGGCAGCAGATGCAGGGGTGGAGAACTCCAAGATGGCAGTGCTGGTACAGGCAGCTGGAAAGCTCTGGATGCCACCAAACAGAAATCATGAGCCTCCCCAGGGACCAACAGAAGGAGGCTGAGGCCTCCTGGACTCATCATTCCCTGTCCCCAGGATGGCCTTCCCCTCCAGCTGGCATGGCCGAGAAGTCAGCAACATTACATGTGATGTCTGCTCCCTACAGATTAGCGCTTGTTTGCAAGGGCCACGTACACTGAGCATTTGTCCTGTGTAAATAATGAAATAAAAAGGCAGGCTCTGCATCGTGCAGCTCTGCAGTCCCTGGGCAATTTCGCTGTCCCTTGGAGCAGGAGGCTTCCAACTGAAAGATGTTTAGATACTAATGGATTCTACTTGAGTTGCCTTCTAAACAGCAAACATCTTTGCAGCTGCATAAAAGCTTCCCCATTTCAGATGGGTGGCAGGGGACAGACGGCGAGCTGGGCGGAGGTGGACTTTACAAGCTGTTATTTTTAGAACACAGGGGAAGGCCTTAGAGATTTGAGAGAAGTTTTTCAGTTTAGATATAATTTCAAAAAATGGAAAGAGGCTGAAAGAGGTGGTGATTCTCTAATGGTTGAGCCAGAGATAAAAGGCTAAACTATTTATGTCACCTTTTTAACCTGAGTTTTATAGGGATGAAATGTAGTATCTATCTTCCATTAGATGCTGTTAACCTTATGGCAGCGCCCAGTCACAGCTGCTGTGATGTGCAGCAGACACTTAATTCTCCTGTTCACAGGAGTCCTCCCCGGAATCTCACCGAATCCCTGACTAGTATGTCTGGCAATCCGCTCGATCACCTGTGTGTGAGAGGTGCCCTAAGTGACACAGAGCTTTGAGTGTATGGAAGGCCCGGTTTGTTTGTTTGTTTCCCTTGTAGTTGCTGCAAAGTCCAAAGATATGTGGAAATCGATGTCTGATTAATGGGGAGCTCATAAATAACCTCGGAACAGGGATGTGTCCTGGGAACAGGGAAGGAAGTCAGGGGGAAGGCAAGTCGACCCAGGGAGGGGAGATTATGGGATGGCCCCAATCATGTTTTCCCCTGAGACACACTGGGCTGCGGTCTCAGATCTGCTGCTTTTGCCCGTGAGGCTGGGAAAGTCACTTCACCCCTCTGAGCTTCAGTTTTCTTATCAGGGAGCCAGTAATAGTTCCCGCCTTACAGGGATGACATGAAATAAGGAATGTAAAGTCCTAGCAACCAATGGATGCGTGACAGTGCTGGTTTCCATTCCCTCCGGTGACAGCTGGGTTTGCTCTAGTTTGGGTTTGCTGTATTTCTCTATTTTCTTTCTCTCTCTGTGTACTACTGACATAGAAGCTGAGCTGAGCAGAACAAAGACGCTGGGGGTAAAGATATTGTGACTCCTGTTTTCTACCAAACATCTTACATTTTTGAAGTTTGGGATGTTGTGGTACAGATTATTTCTTGTCATAAGTAATTCCTCAGCTGTAGATTAAAACTTAAAAGACTCAGTCTGTGGTCCTTGGCTCACAGCGGGTCCTCAGTAACTATCTGGGGTGGAATGTTGACAATCAAGGCCCCGTCCTCCAGGACGTCACATCACACAGGAAACACGTATTGACCACAAGGCCCTGGAAGAGGCCAAGCAGATACTATTATAAAACACTTTGGACTTGGATTGGTCTTTAGTTTCCTTAACTGAGGTTCTGCACAGCATGTCAGGGATACACTGAGCAGAGAGGCACTAATGGTCTGGGGAGTCAGGAAGACTTCATAGAGGAGGTGACATGAGCTGGGTCTTGAAGATGCACAGGAGTTCTCCAAAAAGAGAAAGAGGTAGTATGCAGAAAACTATAAGACACTGATGAAAGAAATTAAAGATGATACAAACAGATGGAGAGATATACCATGTTCTTGGATTGGAAGAATCAACATTGTGAAAATGACTAAACTACCCAAAGCAATCTACAGATTCAATGCAATCCCTATCAAACTACCAATGGCATTTTTCACAGAACTAGAACAAAAAAATTCACAATTTGTATGGAAACACAGAAGACCCCGAATAGCCAAAGCAATCTTGAGAAAGAAAAATGGAGGAATCAGGCTCCCTGACTTCAGATTATATTACAAAGCTACAGTAATCAAGACAGTATGGTACTGGCACAAAAACAGAAATATAGATAAATGGAACAGGATAGAAAGCCCAGAGATAAGCCCACACACATGTGGTCACCTTATCTTTGATAAAGGAGGCAAGAATATACAATGGAGAAAAGACAGCCTCTTCAATAAGTGGTGCTGGGAAAACTGGACAGCTACATGTAAAAGAATGAAACTAGAGCACTCCCTAACACCATATACAAAAATAAACTCAAAATGGATTAAAGACCTTAATGTAAGGCCAGACACTATAAAACTCTTAGAGGAAAACATAGGCAGAACACTCTATGACATAAATCACAGCAAGATCCTTTTTGACCCACCTCCTAGAGAAATGGAAATAAAAACAAAAATGGGACCTAATGAAACTTCAAAGCTTTTGCACAGCAAAGGAAACCATAAACAAGATGAAAAGACAACCCTCAGAATGGGAGAAAATATTTGCAAATGAAGCAACTGACAAAGGATTAGTCTCCAAAATATACAAGCAGCTCATGCAGCTCAATATCAAAAAAAACACACAACCCAATCCAAAAATGGGCAGAAGACCTAAATAAACATCTCTCCAAAGAGGATGTACAGACTGCCAACAGACACATGAAAGCATGCTCAACATCACTAATCGTTAGAGAAATGCAAATCAAAACTACAATGAGGTATCACCTCACACTGGTCAGAATGGCCATCATCAAACA
>NW_020172632.1:2997078-2999530 GCF_003031525.2 Neophocaena asiaeorientalis asiaeorientalis | reverse complement strand
GTAATCAAGACAGTATGGTACTGGCACAAAAACAGAAATATAGATAAATGGAACAGGATAGAAAGCCCAGAGATAAGCCCACACACATGTGGTCACCTTATCTTTGATAAAGGAGGCAAGAATATACAATGGAGAAAAGACAGCCTCTTCAATAAGTGGTGCTGGGAAAACTGGACAGCTACATGTAAAAGAATGAAACTAGAGCACTCCCTAACACCATATACAAAAATAAACTCAAAATGGATTAAAGACCTTAATGTAAGGCCAGACACTATAAAACTCTTAGAGGAAAACATAGGCAGAACACTCTATGACATAAATCACAGCAAGATCCTTTTTGACCCACCTCCTAGAGAAATGGAAATAAAAACAAAAATGGGACCTAATGAAACTTCAAAGCTTTTGCACAGCAAAGGAAACCATAAACAAGATGAAAAGACAACCCTCAGAATGGGAGAAAATATTTGCAAATGAAGCAACTGACAAAGGATTAGTCTCCAAAATATACAAGCAGCTCATGCAGCTCAATATCAAAAAAAACACACAACCCAATCCAAAAATGGGCAGAAGACCTAAATAAACATCTCTCCAAAGAGGATGTACAGACTGCCAACAGACACATGAAAGCATGCTCAACATCACTAATCGTTAGAGAAATGCAAATCAAAACTACAATGAGGTATCACCTCACACTGGTCAGAATGGCCATCATCAAACAATCTGCAAGCAGTGAATGCTGGAGAGGGTGTGGAGAAAAGGGAACCCTCTTGTACCGTTGGTGGGAATGTAAATTGATACAACCACTATGGAGAACAGTATGGAGGTTCCTTAAAAAACTAAAAATAGAACTACCATATGACCCAGCAATCCCACTACTGAGAAAACCATAATTCAAAAAGAGTCATGTACCACAATGTTCATTGCAGCACTATTTACAATAGCCAGGACATGGAAGCAACCAAAGTGTCCATCGACAGATGAATGAACAAAGAAGATGTGGCACATACATACAGTGGAATATTAGCTATAAAAAGAAATGAAATTGAGTTATTTGTAGTGAGGTGTGGACCTAGAGTCTGTCATACAGAGTGAAGTAAATCAGAAAGAGAAAAACAGATATCGTATGCTAACACATATATATGGAATCTTAAAAAAATAAAAAAGGTTCTGAAGAACCTAGGGGCAGGAGAAGAATAAAGACATAGACGTAGAGAATGGACTTGAGGACATGGGGAGGGGGAAGGGTAAGCTGAGACGAAGTGAGAGAGTGGCATTGACATATATACACTACCAAATGTCAAATAGATAGCTAGTGGGAAGCAGCTGCATAGCACAGGGAGATCAGCTCAGTGCTTTGTGACCACCTAGAGGAGTGGGATAGGGAGGGTGGGAGGGAGACATAAGAGGGAGGGGATATGGGGGTATATGTATATGTGTAGCTGATTCCCTTTGTTATGCAGCAGCAACTAACACAACAATGTAAAGCAATTATACTCCAATAAAGATGTAAAAAAATAAAAATAAAAAAGAGAAAGAGGTAAAGATTGCTCAGGCAAACAGCACATGAAAAACCCAGAGGCATGAAAGGTGAGCTGTAGTCCTTACCTAAGTGGAACCCAGGAGTGTTGAGATAGCAGCTCTGCAACCCCCAGGGGCGGCCGGTGCTTCAGAGGTGGACAGAGTTCCCCCATGGAGCTGCCGCTTGGGATGCTACTCATCTTGATATTTGTTAGCATTTGCTGAGCACTTAGTATGTCCCTGGCAGTGGAGGTACTTTACACATATTAACTCCTTTAATCTCCATCAAGTTTATGAGGTAGCTGCTATCTATCCCCACTTTAGAGATGAGGAAATTGATGGCCATGGGGGCTAAATAACTTACTGAAGGTCAGGTAGCTATGGGTGATAAGCACCCCTCTCTCCCCATCCTTCATTTCAGTGCACTGCCTTATTTGGAGTCTGCCCACAGATTTGTTCTATGATAAGACCAGAATGAGCCACTAATTTGGAAGTCATTGTTCAGCTGGGAATGGGGACGGAAGAAGAAATCGCATGTGATGACAAGATGGGAAATTAGAGGTGGCTAAAATTAAGTGATATTACTCACATGCCACAGACCTACTCCCACACCTGGTTTTCTTCCTTTTTTCCCCCTTGGGTTTTGAGAAGGGCTGGTCACAGGTCGATGGTGATGAGAAACGGAGGGAATTGCAGTGTCCAGAGTGGCCTCCTGCCGGCACTGCTCCGGGAGGCAGCACCAACCCCGGTGCAAGAGCCGCTTTAATTCCCCTCCTCCTTGGTCTTTCCCTTCTCAGGCTCAGCTCTAAATGAAAACATTTCCCCTTGCTTGTTGAAGGCACTGGGGGTCAGGAAGTTTGTCAGGAGGGGTGGTGGTGGATGGGGGTGGTGGCTGTGGAATGGAGGGGGAGGGAGGGGAAAGAAATAGGTGGGG
>NW_020172632.1:2984744-2996816 GCF_003031525.2 Neophocaena asiaeorientalis asiaeorientalis | reverse complement strand
AGGTGGGTGGGGCTCTGGGGATCCTCTTCTCCCTGCCTTTCTGCCTGCCTCTGGGGTTCAGAAGGTGGGAATTGTCCTTTGCGTCCATGAATCTCAGTGCACTGGGAAAGGCCTGGTTGGACACAAGGAGGCAACTTGTGTGGGTCTGAGCAGAGTTGTAGCTGCTCAGTGACTGTGTTGAAGTGAACAGAATGGATGCATTCACTGGAATGGGCTGGGTGGTGGTCAGCAACTGTGGATGAGGCTCAGTCTCAGAATCCAGAGGAGGGATGGCCCTGGGGTGGGGTGGGTAACGCTGGGTTTTAGACTCTAGTAAACCTGTATTCAAATCCCAGCTTCTACCACTTACCAGCTGTGTGGCCTGGGCAAGATTCCAAACCTCTCTGGACCTCAGCTTCCTTTAGGGCTGTTGTGAGGTTTACATGACATAAATTTTACAAATAACCTGGCATATATGAGTTCCTTCCTTTGTCTCTACTTGTGTGACTCTGGGCATATCATGCCACTTCTCCAAATCTCAATTTCTTGATAAAATGGGAGAAATAAAGGACAACCTCTTGTGCCTTCCTCACTAGGTCAGTGCAAGGATGAAATGACGTAAGGAGTACTTAAAAATCTATCTTTGGGCTTCCCTGGTGGCGCAGTGGTTGGGAGTCTGCCTGCCGATGCAGGGGACACAGGTTCGTGCCCCGGTCCGGGAGGATACCACATGCCGCGGAGCGGCTAGGCCCGTGAGCCATGGCCGCTGAGCCTGCGCGTCCGGAGCCTGTGCTCTGCAACGGGAGAGGCCACAACAGTGAGAGGCCCGCATACCGCAAAAAAAAAAAAGAAAAATCTATCTTTAAAAACTTCAAAGAGCTGACTGATAGGAGAAGTAATTGAGATATCGGTTGTGTTGCTTCTATCTGAAATCGTTGTTCTCAGTGCTGGGGTCGTAAAGCCATAGGGCTGGGCCTACTCTTGCTTGACTGTGTCCCTGAAAACCTCAGGGTTTAAAGAACAGTGGAATTACTCTGTGGCAAGGGAGGCTTCTGGGGTGTTGTCATGCTCTGTATTTTGATCTGAGAGCCAGTTAGACAGGCAGTGGGCTTTGTGAAAATTCATCAAGCTGCATACTTATGATTAGTGCACTTTCTGTATCTATTTTATACATCAACAAAACAGTTTACTTAAAAATATTTGTGTGTGCTGATTGCATTTTTAATGATACTAATAATTGTTAAAATTTTAGGGCTTCCCTGGTGGCGCAGTGGTTGGGAGTCTGCCTGCCGATGCAGGGGACGCGGGTTCGTGCCCCGGTCCGGGAGGATCCCGCATGCCGCGGAGCGGCTGGGCCCGTGAGCCATGGCCGCTGAGCCTGCGCGTCTGGAGCCTGTGCTCCGCAGTGGGAGAGGCCACAACAGTGAGAGGCCCGCGTACCGCAAAAAAAAAAAAAAAAAAAAATTTTAAGGTAGGCTAAGGGTATTTTTTTAAAACAGAAAGAATTCTTATTTTTTTAGGTACCTGTTGAAATGTTTAGGGATGAAGTGAATGGAATTTGATTAAAAAAAAAATCCCAACAACGAGGGGCTGGGGTGAGGGGGAGTGGGTAGAAATGTAGATGAATCAAGACAGGCCAGGGGTTGATAGCTGATGAAGCTGGGACATGGGTTCATGCAGGTTTACTATACTCCCTACTTTTGTATATTTAAAAAAATGTCCACAGTAAAAATGTTTTTATAATATTGAGAGGTTTGTATACGCTGTGACGAAGTGGTATTTGTCCCAGGCATACAAGGCTGATTCAACACTTGAAAATTAATTAATGTAATCCATCACATCAACAGACCAAAGAAGAAAAATCACATGATCATATCCATAGATGAAGAAAAAACATTTGACAGGGACTTCCCTGGTGGTCCAGTGGGTGAGACTCCACGCTCCCAATGCAAGGGGTCCAGGTTCGATCCCTGGTCGGGGAACTAGATCCTGCATGCATGCCAAAACTAGGAGTCTGCATGTTGTAGCTAAGAGTCCACATGCCACGGCTGAGAGGTCTGCATGCTGCAGCTAAGGAATCTGCATGCTGCAACAAAGATCCTGGTGCCACAACTAATACCTGGTGTGGCCAAAATAAATAAATAAATAAATAAAGAGAGAGAGAGAGAGAGAAAGAAAGAAAGATCATTTGACAAAATCCAACACCCATTCATGATAAAAACTCTAAGCATGTAATCTATAAAAATATTGAATCACTATGTTGTACACCTGAAACTAATATATTGTAAATCAACTGTACTTCAATAAAATTTTTAAAAAATCTCAGCAAACTAGGAATAGATGGAACTTCCTCAACTCAATAAAGAACATCTACAAGAAACCTACAGCTAACATACATAATGGTTAGAAACTATTAGGTTTCTTGCTAAGATCAGGAACAAGGCAATGATGTCCCTCTCACCACTCCTCTTCAACATCACAGTGGAAGTCCTAACTAATTCAATAAGACAATAAAGGAAATAAAAGTTACACATTTTTCGAAGGAAGACACAAAACTGTCTTTGTTCACAGATGACATGATCATCTATGTAGAAAATCTGAAAGAATCTACAAAAAAGCTTTTGGAACTAAGCAGTTTTAGCAAGGTTGCAGGATACAAGGTTTGTATACAAAAGTCAATCACTTTCCTATATACCAGTAATTAACAAGTGGAATTTGAAATTAAAAACACATTATCATTTACATTAGCAATCCCCAAAATGAAATATTCAGATATAAATATAACAAAATATGTACAAGATCTATGTGAGAAAAACTATAAACCTCTGAAAAGAAATCAAAGAGGAACCTAATAAATGGAGAGATATTCTATAGTCATGAATAGGAAGACTCAATATTGTCAGTTCTTCCTAACTTGATCTATAGATTCAATGCAATCCCAATGAATATGCCAACAAGTTATTTTATAGATACCAATAAACTGATTCTAAAGTTTATATGGAAAGGCAAAAAGAACCTGAATAGCCAACAAAATATTGAAGGAGAAGAACATAGTTGGAGGAATGACACTACCCAAATTCATGACTTATTATAAAGTTACAGTATCCAAATAGTATGGCATTGGCAAAAGAATAGACAAATAGATAAATGAAACAGCATAGAGAGTTCAAAAATAGACTCACTTAAATATAGTCAATTGATCTTTGACAAAGGAGCCAAGGCATTACAATGGAGAAAAGATAGTCTCTTCAACAAATGGTGCTGGAACAACTGGACTTCCACATACCAAAAAAAAAAAAAAGAATCTAGATGCAGACTTTATACCCCTCACAAAAATTAACTCAAAATGGCCAATACACCTAAATGCAAAGTACAAAACTATAAAACTCCTAGAAGGAAACAAAGGAGAAAATCTAGATGACCTTGGGTTTGGTGATGACTTTTTAGATACAATATCAAAGGCATGATCCACAAAAGAAATAACTGATAAGCTGGACTTTATTAAAAATTTCTGCCAGTGAAAAATGCTGTGAAGAGAATGAGAAGACAAGTCTGGGAGAAAATATTTGCAGAATTCACATCTGACAAAGGACCGTTATCCAAAATATACAAATAACTCTTTAAACTCAAAAATAAGAAAATGAACAAACAACCTAATTGAAAATGGGCAAAAGGCCTAAACAGACACCACATCAAAGAAGATATACAAATATCTTGCAAAGATAATAAACATCATATTGTTATTAGGGAATTGAAAATTAAAACAACGGTTAGATACCACTGTACACCTATTAGAATGGCCTAAATCAGAACACTGACACCATCAAATGCTGGTGAGGATTTGGATAAACAGGAACTCTCATTCGTTGCTGGTGGGAATGCAGAATGATACAGTCACTGTGGAAGACAGTTTGGCAGTTTCTTAATAAACTAACCGTACTCTCACCATATGATCCAGCAATTTCACTCTTTGCTATTCACCCAAATGAGCTTAAAAGTTATGTCCACACAAAAAGCTGTACATGGATGTTTGTAGAAGCTTTATTCACAATTGTCAAAACCTGGAAGCAACCAAGCTGTCCTTCGGTAGGTGAATGGATAAACTGTGGGACATTCAGACAATGGGGAATTACTCTGCACTAAAAAGAAAATGAGACGAGCTATCAAGCTGTAAAAAGACATGGAGAAAACTTAAGTGCATATTGCTAGTGAAAGAAACCTATCTGAAAAGGCTACATACCACAAAATTTCAATATATGACATTCTGGAAAAGGCAAAAATATATAGAGAGTAAAAGGGTCAGTGATTGCTAGGGTTTAGTAGCAAAATCCATAGAAAGTACAACGCCAAGAATGAACCCTAATGTTAACTATGGACTTTGAACAATAATGATGTGTCAATGTAAGTTCATTGATTGCAACAAATGTACCACTCTGGCTCAGGATGCTGATAGTAAGTGAGGCTCTGTGTGTAGGTTTTTCTACTGACTTGTAGCCTCAGTTTCCCCCAACTGTAAAAAAGAAGATAATGCCTACCTCTTCGAATTGTTGTGATCACTAAAAGGAACAATACATATATGCCCCACTTTCAACATTGGATAGATCATCTAGACAGAAAATCAATAAGGTTACATTGGATTTAAACTACATATTAGACCAGATGGACCTACAAACATATCTAGAACATTCCATCCAAAAGCAACAGAATACACATTCTTCTCAAGTGCACATGGAACATTCTCCAAGATAGATCATATGTTAGGCCACAAAAATGAGTCTTAATAAATTTAAAAAGATTGAAATCATATTAAGCATCTTTTCCAACCATATTAGTATAAAAGTAAAAATCAGTTACAAGAGAAAAATTGGAGAATTCACAAATATTTGTAGATTAAACAACATGCTTCTGAACAACCAATGAGTCAAAGAAGAAATCAAAAGGGAAATAAGAATTATCTTGAGACAAATGAAAATGGAAACACAACATGCCAAAACTTTTGGAATGCAGCAAAGGCAGTTCTGACAGTGACGTTTATAGCAGCAAATTCCTATATTAAAAAAATGAAAATCTCAAATGAACAACTTAGCTTTACACCTCAAGGGACTAGAAAAAGAACAAATTAAACCCAGAGTTAATAGAAGGAAGGAAATAACAAAGATTAGAGTTGAAATAAATAGAGACTAGAAAGATAACAGAAAAGATCAATGAAACCAACACTGGTTTTTTAAAAAGAAAAACAAAATTGGCAAACCTTTAGCTAGACTAAGAAAAAAGGAGAGAAGAGTCAAATAAATAAAATCAGAAATGAAATAGGATACATCAGAACTGAAAACACAAAAATACTAAGGATTTTAAGAAACTGCTATGAACAACTACATGTCAACAAATTAGATCATCTAGAAGAAACGGATAAATTCCTAGAATTGTACAACCTCTCATGACTGAATCATGAAGAAACAGAAAATCTCAACACATTACCAATAAGGAGGTTAAATCAATAATCAAATATTTCCCAACAAAGTAAGGGCCAGGACTAGATGGCTTCACTACTAAACATTTAAAGAAGAATTAGTATCAATTCTTCTCAAAATCTTCCAGAAGATAGAACAGGAGGGAACACTTCCAAACTCATTTTACAAGGCTAGCATTACCCTGATACCAAAACCAGACAAGAAGACAATTGCAGGCCAATATCCTTAATGAGCATAGATGCAAAAATTCTCAACAGAATATTGCCAGGTTGAATTCATTAATACATCAAAAGGATCATACACCATGATCAAATGGCATTTATTTCAGGAATGCAAGGATGGTTCAACATACTCAAATCAATAAATGTCATATACCATATTAACAAAAATCATATGATCATCTCATAAAAACTATCAACAAATTAGGTATAGATGGAATGGCCTCAACATAATAAAGGTCATATATAACAAGCCCAAGCTACAGTGAACATGGGAGTGCAGATATCTCTTTGAGATAATGATTTGTATCCTTTGGATATATACTGAGAAATGGGATTGCTGGATCATATGGTAGTTCTGTTATTAATTACTTGAGGAATCTTGGTTGTTTTCCATAGTGGCTGTACCAATTTACATTCCTACCAACAATGCACAAGGGTTTCCTTTTCTCCACATCCTTGCCAATAATTGTTATTTCTTGTCTTTTTTGATAATAGTCTTTCTAATAGTTGTGAGGTGATACCTCATTGTGGTTTTGACTTGCATTTCCCTGATGATTGGTGATGTTGAGCACTTTTTCATGTACCGGTTGGCCATCTGTATGTCTTCTTTGGAAAAATGTCTATTCAGATCCTTTGCCCATTTTAAAATTGGTTATTTGGTTTTTTGGGGTTTTTTTGTTTTTTTTGCTACTGAGTTGTATGAGTTCCTTGTATATTTTGGATATTAACCCCTTATCGGATATGTGGTTTACAGATATTTTCTCCTATTCTATAGGTTTCCTTTTCATTTTGTTGATCATTTCCTTTGCTATGCATAAGCTTTTTAGTTTGATGTAGTCCCACTTGTTTATTTTTGCTTTTGTTACCTTTGCTTTTGGTGTCAGATCCAAAAACTCATTGCCAATGTCAAGGAGCTTTCCCGCTGTTTCCTTCTAGGAATTTTATGGCTTCAGGTCTTACATTCAAGTTTTTAATCCATTTTGAGTTGATTTTGTGTATGGTATAAGATAGTGGTCTGGTTTCATTCTTTTGTATGTGGCTGTCCAGTTTTCCCAACACCTTTATTAAAGAGACTGTCCTTTGCCCATTGTTTATTCTTAGTTCCTTTCTCGAAAATTATGACTATATGCGTGGGTTAATATTATCTCATGTAATCCTCACAATAGCCTCAGATTCAATATCCCCCTGTTATAGATCAGAAAACTGAGGCTGAGTGGCGACTTACTTGAGAAAGTGGTAGAGGCAAATTGAGCCAAAGTTATCAGGGACAAAATGCCCTTTGCGTGGTGTTTTTGTGAAGAAAATAAAGGCAAAAGCCCAGAATTTTATCTCATAAAGGATTACACTGGCAATGCTTGTGAATGATGCAGGCTTAAAAACAATTCTCCTCTTCAGAGGGTCCTCAAGGCAGATTTCCCCCTTCCACATCTTTGTCTGGGCCAGCTTCTCAGTCTGGAACGTCTTTCCTGCTTCACTGGGACAATCATATTCTCCCATCTCTCAGGGCCAGTCTCTAGCTCCACTCCTTCACTCCTCAGGAAACCCTCCAGGAGGGCTCCGGGCCCCGGCATAACCAGGAAACGCCTTCCAGAGAGGGAAACAGTTTTGCCCAGATCACCACCTGCAAAAGATCGCAGCCAGGAGGCTGGATTCAAATCCAGTCCTCCTTGCGACCCCTCTCCTCTCTACTTCATGGGCGCCACCCGAGCTACCCTGTGCCCCATGGACAGCTGTGCCCTGTCTTCTGCAGCCTGTGGTTCCCACCCTCTCCCTCTCCCTGATGCTCAGATTTCCTTCTGGGAAGAAAAAAGTTTTTTTTCTCACAGAGATGACTCTCTTCTTACGGCCATAGATTACTCCTGACACCTAATTACTGTATATCATTGTGCCGTAAAAGGATGATTGGAGGTGTCACTGTCCCAAATTTGCCATCATAAAATATGTACTCTTTTTGTTTTCCTCCTCTGCATTTGTTTGGGAGAAAAGACAGGCAAATTTATTCCAACTTTTCAGAGGAACTTTAAAGCACGGGAACAGAGGAGTTTTAGAGGTGGATCGTTTTAAAAATATCCTGCAGAGGCAGGAGGCCCCAGCCTTGCTGATTTCGTGTGGCCCGGGAAGGAAACGAAGACCTTGGTGAAGATGTTAACTCCTTCTAACCTGCCTTTCTCTGCCTTTGCTGACCTGGCAAAAACCCCTCTTCTATCCTTTCTTCCTTCCTGTCCTGCATCGTCCCTACCTGCCACTGGGCTTCTCTAAGAAAGCAATGGAATGTGGTGGGAAAGGTTCCCATTCCAACGTCACCTGGATTTGGGTTCAAATCTTTCCCCTCCAGCTTTCCAGCTCTGTGACCTTGGGAAAGTTAGGCCACTAACGGAGTCTTGATTCCGCTACATATAAAATGGGGAATAACAAATGCTACCTCTAACCTCCATATGACTGCTATGAGGATTAAAAATAAAACAACCGTAGAGGTAAAGCAACTACTAAGGGCCTGACACAAAAGAGGGCTCAACAAATGTTTGCTCCTTTTCCTTCCCTCTGAAAGTTCTCCTGTCTCTTCTCCCTAAGAGGGCCCTGAAGTCCTAAAACCACTCCTTACCTGGTTAACATGCCTCTCCTCCTACAAGCTCCGGCTGCGATCAGGAGCCACTAGGAAAGCAATCTGATTAAACTGGTTGGCACTAGGGGAGAGGGATGGGTGTCCCTTTAGCCCTTTGGGAGGCATCAACAAGGACATTTTAAAAGAGCAACTTTTTATCAGTGGAAGGAACCAGGAAAGTCAGACTGTCCCATCACACTCTCCACACACAAGCTCCCACTGGTGGCTTTCCAGCCTCTTGCTCACCTGTGATGGGGTTGAGTTGTTTGCTTCCAGAGGGAGGCGTTTAGAGCTTCCCTCCCTCAGGCCTCAAGCTGGGCCCCCAGCTCTCACACAACAAATATCGGGTTGGCCAAAATGCTCGTTTCGATTTTCCCATAACAGCTTACAGAAAAACCCAAAACGAACTTTTTGGCCAACCGGGTATTTCCTCTGGGTTATGGGGGTGGTTTTCAAAATCAAGATAACTTGTGCATCCACACCAACCTGCAGGTGATTCCCAGCTTTAGATGGGGGCCTTGAGCACTTCCAGGTGGGGATGGAGAGGATGGCTGCCACAGGGCTCCCTTACCTGGTCTCACCTCTGCCTGGCAAATACCTCACCTCCCTGGCTCAGCCCAGAAGCTACCCTGTTCGAGTGCCTTCCTCAGCCCTAGCTTGAGGTATTTGTTTCCTACTCTGCGACCTCTCTGTACTGGATTCCTGCATCTGTTTTACACTTTTCTCAGTCACCCTTGGATCACTGGCCATGTACAGGTCTGGGCCACCCTCTCTCTGGTCTGGGATCCAGACTCTCAGAGGACCCTGTATGTTCCTCAGGCCTGTTCAATGTCTGTTCTCTAGGCTGCCAGCTTCACAAGGCCAGTGACTCCGAGGTTTAGTACAGTGTCTGGCACACAGTAGGTGCTCAGTGTACAATCATGGTAACACTGACCCAGTGCTTACTGCCACGTACTGTTTTGAGCACTTTACATATTATCAGTTCATAAAATCTTCACAACAATCCTATAATGTGGGTACTGTTATCATCCCAGTATGACAATTACCAGCAGTGATCCTGGAGCTGGATTACCTGGGTTTCTGTTCTAACTCTACCACTTATTTCCTGTGTGACCTTAGTTAAGTTGCTTAACCTTTCTGTGCCTCACTGTTAAACGGGGATAATAACTGTACCTACTTCACAACAGGGTTGCAATGTGGTTAAATGAATTCACATACGTAAAGTGTTACATATTAGGTATTATCCTCACTTTGTGGTGGCAAAAATTGAGACACGGAGTTTTGGTAACTTGCCCAAGGTCACACAGCTGAGAAGGGACAAAGGTATGACTCAAACCCAGTTGTTTGGGCTCTAGAGTCAAGGCTCTTAACCACCTTATTGTGTTGCTCTTACTAAAGACGAATTTGAAGACTTGGCTCCCTCGTGGGAACACTGTGGAGGTCTCTCCTCATCTAAAGCCTGCAGTTGGGAAGGGTGTCAAGGCGTCTTATGCCGGCCCAGCCCCGTGTCTGAGCCTGTTTGCTCGCCGTGAGCGCAGCCCGATGTACTCCTGCCTGCTGATGCTCACGCTGGGCGGGAGGGGTCCCACCCACTCTGAGCGGGCGCGGTCAGTGGCGGGGGTCGCCTCGCCGCCAGTCCCCGGCGCAGTGACTCTTCCCTCAGCCAGCAGGGGTCAGCCCCGGCCGCTGTTGGCGTCTCTGGTGAGTGGTGAGCGGCTGCCAAGTGCGGAACACAGCCCAGCTCGGCGCGGGAAAGACCCTTAGAGGTCATGCGCCCACCGAGGCCCCCGGGTGCGGGGAGGTCCCGCCCAAGGTCACCCAGGAGTCCGTGCTAACAGGGCGGGACCTCAACTCCCTTCATCCCTGGCTCTTCCCCAAAGCCCAAGAGGCCAGTTCGAGGGGGCTCTGGAAACCAGGAGGTTTGGGTCCCTGGAAGGTTCCACCGGAGGTCTTGGTCCTAGTCCCAGTTGTACCATGGACATGCTGTGTGACCTTGGGCAGGTCGTTACCCTCTCCAGTCCAGTGTCCGTCCAAGGAAGGGGTCCTGTAATTCTAGCGAGGGTCCCTCTGTCATTACCGCATCCCTTGGCCATGGACGGTCCAGAGTCGGCCCAGCCGGGCCTGAGCCTACCCGTGAGAGCCTCACGAGTAGGGGTCCCATCCCTTTTCCCGGAGTACAGCGCGGGGCTGGTTGGGAGCGGAGCGCCCGGCGTCCGGCAGGGGGCGCTGCCGCACTGTGCGCGGCTCCCCGTGCGTCTTCCCAAGGACAGTGTGGACGCGGCGGGCGGCGCAGGGGCAGTGGCTGGCTGAATCCTGCCGCGCCCATACTGCTGCTGCGGTAGTTCCGAGACACTGTCCGGGGCGTCGGGATTGGGGGCGAGCCACCCGGCGCACCCCCTGGCCCTCCGCCGGTTTCTGGAGCTCGGTGTGTGGGTGCGGGCAGGGGGCAAGGAACCTGCTGTGGGAGGTCAGGTTTCACTCGCTCTTTGACCTTGAGAGGTCACCGCCCCTGTCTGAGCCTGGGTTTCCTGTCTCTGCCAGGGAGTTTCTAAGAAGCCGAGGAGATATTGCATGTGAAAGTGCTTTAGGAAATCTGAGGGCCGGGCCAGATGCTTTTATTGAAAAATAGCTATACCCTGCTCACCCAGTTCCGCACCGGGGTAGCAGCTGTTTGAGGCCTTTTAACTTGTGTTTTCTACTGTTTACCTATATATTTTGAAGTAATATGCTTATACTGCTCTTTCTCCATTTAGCAACTTCAGACATTATCTATTGTCTTCCTGTTGGAATAAATAAGGAATTAGCTGTGTTCCAACCCCATCTATCTACCCAGTATATCTGGAACACTGTTTTCAGCTAACTAGGTGATCAACATTCCTGTTAAGAAAATGTGGCTTTTCATTTCCCCAAAAGCTCTATCAGAAATTCCTTCCACCTATCAATGCATATCTTCCCTCACAAAAGCTCTGTCACGTTCCATATTCGGACTTGGGCTTCCTTTTCTCAGGGGTGTTCCCTCCCAGACTGCGCTGTCCAGCCATCTGCAAGGGCTGTCTTCCCCAAGGCTTTCTCCCCATGTCCCTGTTTCTTGGTCCTCTGTCTGTGTTGGTTTACTGCCTTCTTTTGGAAACTCCATTTGCTTCCTAAGAAATTGGGCAGAGGTGGGAAATTTTCATATATGTGGTCTTAATCTATATTCTACCCTTGTACTTGATCGATAATTTAGCTAAACATAGAACTCTGGGTTGGAAATTATTCTCCTTCAGAATTTCCACACTCTGCTCCATTGTCTTCTGCACCTAGCATTACTGTTCAGAAGCTTCACGCTTTCCGATTCCTTTTTATATGTAACTTTTCTCTTTCTTCCTTCCCCTCTCCGTTTTTCAGGATTTTCTCTTTATCCTTGGAATTCTGGAATTTCACAATGCATGTGACATGTTGGTGACTTTGTCATTCATTGTGCTGGTCCTTGGGTGACCCTTTTCAATCTAGAGACTCATGTCCTTCAGTTCCATGGAATTAAAACATTTTTTTCTTTAATAATTTTCTTCTCCCTGTTTCCTCTCTGGAACTTCTATGAGTTGGATCCTGGACCTGATCTTCTAGGTCTCTTTTCTCCTATTTCCCTTGTCCTTGTCTTTCTGTTCTACTCTCTAGATTATTTCCTTAAATTTTTGTCCTAATCCTTCTATTGAATTTTAAATTTCAGCTATTATATTTTTAATTTCCAAGAGTTCTTATTTGTTCCCTGTTCTCCCCCTGCCATGACCCCCCCCCCCCCAAACAAAAAAAATAACAA